>NC_143576.1:2410000-3010000 GCF_048544385.1 Mastigoproctus giganteus | reverse complement strand
GTTGATCTCTGTGTGTGTCATTTATTTCTCTCCACTGGTTTCTGAGGATTCTGTCCTTAATCTGACAGCATGGCTGTCATCCACAATCAATCATCGGCAAAAGCTCATCATCCTCGGAGACTTGAATCCTCCATTGCCAGCCACAAAGAAGCTCCTAGATATACTGTCATTGAACATGTTGGAAATGGGCATTGGTCGTATTCATGTTCCTCCCTCACATGGTTATGCCACCCTGCAGCGCATCTTCTCAAACTGTTCAGTAAAGAAAACCCTGACCATAACAGAGAGAACTTCCTCCCATCCGAACACGATCCGATCGCTGCTATGATATCACTGCAGGCACCCAAGGATGAACGCACGCAAGTACAAACTACAAACACTGTCAGGAGAGTATACAATCCAAAATTCATCAACATTGGAAAAGTTACTACTCTTTTCCAACTTTACCCATGGAACATAATGGCTGAGCTTAACATCATTGAGGCTGCCTACTGGCTTTCGAGATGGATGGAATTCATTGCAAGGTCTGCAATGTCCAAAACTTGCATCCTTAGACCCCACTCAAAGCCATGGTGGAATGACCTCCTGACTAAGGCCTTCAGGGAAAAACAGGTGGCCCATGCCTCCTACAAGAAAGTTGCCTTCACAAGACATATGTACCAAATTTTCAAAAGCAAGGATGGATTTCCAGAAGGCTTCGAAGGTTTGATAAAGAATTGATAAATATTCAGCTATTGGCAATTTCATGAATGGCCTGCTATCTAGAGGAAAACGTGTGTGGTCCACAAGTCACACTTGCACCCCTCTGTCTTTAGATGTCCAGGAATGGTGTGAGCATGTGCCGCGTTTTAAGCGAGATCACTGTGTGTCCGAAGCATATCCTTGGAACAAATCACTTAACGTTTCTTCACCTACTAGTAATACAGAAATTTCCGAAGAACAGCTAATAAAAATAATAAATTCACTACTTGACAAGTCCACCACAGGAATTGCTGCAATACCTCTTTTTAGTCAAAAAATTACTTCTTATTTCATCAGCAAAGAGCTCACTCAACTCTACAACAAAGTACAGGGTTGTGGCAGTTCCGAAGAAGCCGCATGCGAAAACACCCACTGACTTCAGGCCAATATCAGTTGCCTCTCCCTTCCTGAAATGCCTCGGGAAGTGCATCTATAATGATGTAGCACTCGCAATCTTTGTGCATAGGCCTGAACATGCCCATTATGCCATACCTAATAGATCTACTGTAACCTGCTTACAGTCCTTATCACAGAAAATACTTCATGCTTGGAATGACAACGAAGATCTTCACACCATTTTTCTGGACATGAAATCTGCTTTCGACTCAGTCCAAATCACGCCCCTTCTTGCTCTACTTGAAAGATTCTACAGGATATCCAGAAATATGCTTGAGATCCTCAATAATCTGCTATATAGGAGAATGTTTCACTTCACAGGCAATGGCATTACAGTTTCTAAAAGCATCGAGGTAGAGATCCCACAAGGTGGTTCTCTCTCGGCCTTTTTTTTTTTTTTTTTTATGAGAACCCCAAACACGAGAGGTATTAGAACCTATAGTACTTAGTACCGTGCTTGGGTTGGAGGTTGAGAAGACGAAAGAAGATGTTTGTTGACATTGGACTTGAACTTCTGTAGATTGTAATTTTCAGGAAATACGTATGAAGGAAGGTTGTTCCAGAAAACGGCAGTTGAATGAATAAATGAGGAAGATGAAAAGTTGGTTCTGTGGGTTTGAAGCTGGACAGTAAATGGATGTTGGCTGGTGGCGGCACGTGTTCGGACTGTTTTGAAAGAGAGAGCGGGAATTATAGAAGCCAATTCAGAAGAGCAGTGCCCATGGAAGTATCTGTAGAAGAGGCATGCAGCAGAAACAGTACGTCTATGAGAAAGCGAGTGGAGAGACTCTGTTAGAGATGAATCATTAATTAACCTAACTGCCCTCTTCTGAATGGAATCAAGAAGCCTGAGAGAGGTTTTGGGGGCACCACCCCAGATGTGGGAACAATATTCCATGGCAGGGCGGATTTGCGATTTATACAGAGTGAGCAGCTGTTTGGAAGAAAAGTAACGCCGAGAGCGAAAGAGAAAACCAAGTTTTTTAGATGCAGAGGAAGCAATATTTGTAATGTGCTTGTGCCAAGAGAGATTAGAAGTCAGGGTAATCCCCAAAAGAGATATATCATTTTGCCTAGAAATCGGAGTGTCACTAAAGATAAGCATAGGAGCAGAAGAATCCTTTTTGCGAGATATAAGACAAGACTGAGTTTTAGAAGGGTTGAAATCAACTAAGTTGTCTTTGCCCCACTGGAGAATTACCTGAAGATCGGCATTTAAGGAATTGGCAGCAGATTTTCGAGAACTTGAAGCTGATTGAGCAGGACAAGGTTTCTTAAAATGGAAAGTTGAATGCAATGTGCTATCATCGGCAAAACTATGGATAGGATTTCCAGTCAATGAAAGAAGGTCATTGATATACAAGAGGAAAAGAGTGGGGGAAAGAACTGAACCTTGGGGGACACCAGCATTAGTGGAGAAGTTAGAAGACAGAGAGCCATCTACCATCACCCTCAGTGAGCGATCAGAGAGAAAACTGGATAACCAATTACTAAAAACAGTTGGCAAACCATAAGATGGAAGCTTGTTTAGAAGACCTTTATGCCAAACACGATCAAAAGCCTTTGAGATGTCAAGAGCAACTACTTGTGTTTCACCGAACCTTTCCATTGAATTAGTCCATAAATGGGTAACATAAGACAGAATATCACCAGTGGATCGACACTGACGGAATCCATACTGGCGATCGTTGATCAGACGGAAGGTTTCTAGGTAGTTTAAGAGTTGGCGGTTAATTGATTTCTCCATTACTTTAGAAAGAGTAGAAGTAATTGCAATGGGACGATAATTGGATGGGAGGGATTTGTCGCCCTTTTTAGGAATTGGCTGGATATGAGCAAATTTCCAAGCAGAAGGAAAAACACCTTTGGAATAAGAAAGTGAAAAAAGGCAGCAAAGAATAGGAGTAAGTTCAGGAGCACAAGTTTTGAGAACAAGTGGAGAAATACCATCAGGACCTGGAGCTTTCTTAGCATCAAGATTCATCAAAATCCTTCTGATATCCTTTTGACGGAAGACCACAGGAGGCATGGAATGGAGCATGTTAGGAATGGTGGGAGGTGTTTTACCAAGATCATTAATACATGAGCTGGAAGAAAAATGGGATGCTAGCAGGTCAGCTTTATCCTTGGCTGAAGTGACAACAGAACCATCTGGTTTGGATAGAGGTGGGAGCAGAGATGGGCAAAAGTTGCGGCCAATAGCTTTGGCAAGAGACCAGAATGCTCGGCTACCATTAGGGCAAGAAGCAAGTTTTCTACTCTTAGCCTGTTCAAACTCTAGTTTGGACTGATTAATAACTGCTTTACAATTGTTGCGAGCTTTGGTGTAGGCAGAAAATGAAACTGAAGAATTAGAAACAAGCAAATTACGATATGCAACATTCTTCTCTTGGACAGCCTTAGCACATTTATTGGAAAACCAAGGTTTAGATAAAGGACGAGATTTTAAAGTGGAGTGTGGGATAAAGGATTCCATTCCTGCAAGAATAATTTCACTGACACGATCTGAGCAAACGTTGACATCAGAAGTTTTGAAACAGTAATCAGACCAAGGAAAAGAAGTGTCGCAGGTCATCCCATTTTGCATTCTTGTAATGCCAAACAATACGAGGTTGGGAATAGCCATGAGATAAAGGTTCCATTGGAGAAGAGACAATCACCAAGTTGTGATCTGAAGTGCCTAAAGGACCTCTCACTTCGACCTTGTACTTGGAAGGGTTGTTTGTGAGAAAAAGATCAAGCGTATTGGCTGTATGATTAGGATTGTCCGGTATTCTTGTAGGTAAATGAACAATCTGTGCTAGGTCATTAGTAATTGCAAAAGCCTCAGCATCTCGACCTGCTGGGTCGGTGTGACTAGAAAATGGAAGCCAGCTGGAGTTGTGAACATTAAAATCACCAAGGAAAATTATCTCACTGTTAGGAAAGTTAGACTGGAGAAAGTCAAGTTGCAAAGAGAGGAAGTCAAAGAGCTCCAAGTGATTAATGGAGTTGGGAGAACGGTAGAGACAACAGATGAATTTGACACAATGAGGTAGAGAGATTTTAAGCCAGAGAAGATCAAAGAGAGGAGATTCCAAATTGCCAAGTCTCTGACAGGGAATATCAGAACGGACATATGCACAAGTACCACCTTTGAGGCGAAAGGAATCATACAGCAAATAATTTGGACATCTGAGATGAGAAGTAGTTGAATCAACTGATAACTGAGATTCAGTCAGAAAAAGTACATGGGGTTTGGAAGACTGCAAGTGGAAATGGACATCGTTGAGATTGGAATTAAGACCACGTATATTTGTGAAATGAATTAGGAAGTCCTTGGGAGGTTTAGATCTTTTCGCAGATAAGCTTGCTCTATTATTTTGACAATTCATGGTGTATTCAATAGTAAGAAAAAGTGGGTGGGACATGCTGTATGAAGTAATGAAATTTTTGGATATGGCGTACATGTGGTAAGAATATACCCAGATCCTTGACATAACGTGGCCTCGACAATGCTCCCCGCATACACACTACTCGGACTCCCTCCAGTCACTATCTGGCAGAGTAGAGGTAGCAAGATTATACACTAGCTGATCCGGAAGCCTCCTAGAGAGTTACCAATAGGTTTGGTCCGGTGTACTATCTAGCGGCCGGCCTGCGAACACCGTTTTAGAGCTGTACCCTCGAAATGTAAGGAATATTGGATCTCGCCACGACATTCATCATAACCTCAAAAATCATCAATCATACTGCATGATGGAAGAGATAGGGAAGGGTTGGCCGGAACTTAGCTCTAGAGACTAAACATGGGTTCCACCACTTCAAGCCTCCAATCTCCAAGCTTCAAGGCCTTGCTATTTGCAACAATATTTGTTCCACTAATGCAGTGATTTTCAACCTTTTTTTTAATAACGGCACCCCTAAGTCATTTATTTTCTTTTGGGGCACCCCTTCTCAATTTTCTGTCTGTTAGATCCGATTCTCTCTCTGTATATATATATATATATATATATATATATATATATAATATTAAAAAATATATAGAGGTACTAAGTAAACATCAATTATAGATTACCACAAAATTAAAAAGATACTTTTTATAATGAAATAAACACATAAATTTAAAAAATAATAATAAGTTTAAGTAACTTAAACCCAAATTATGGCACCCCCGGAATGTTGTTGCGGCACCCCGGTTGAAAACTACTGCACTAATGGATCAAATTCCAGCTTTCCTATTGTATGCTACTTGCCATGCAAATGCTGTGTTGGTGACTCATAAGAAAGGGCAAACCTCCTCTGAATCTGTAAACAGCTACCTAAATACATTCTGTAAGTACGCCAAATTTTTGGCCTGTCAATTAATCCAGAGAAGTCAAACTATCTCATCTTTATGCCAAGTCGGATGACTTCTGCTGATACTCCATCTTCTCTACATCCAGAATTGGCAGGAAATGTTGTGACTCCCACAGACATTGTCAAATTCCTAGGAGTAATCCTTGATGCCAACCTCACCTATAAAAAACAAATACAAGCTCAGTATTCCAAAGCCCTGAGAGCCTTCTGGGGAATGAAAATAGATCTGTGCAAAATGCAAAATAAGCAAATAATCAGGAAATACCTTGCAACTTACTCCTGTAGTGTGCTCTCCTATGTTGTGGAAGTTTGGTCGGCAGCACCACCACCACCCACCAGCCTCAGGAAACTATGGAGACTTGAATTCTGGGTGCTGAAGTGGGCCAACTTGTGGGTGCACCAGATCTACATGACATCTAAATCTGCACTCTGCTGGCCCCGAGTGCCAAGCGAGTGATCTAGCGATTTCCAAAGCGATTTTCAAAGCGTATTTCTATAAAGAAGTAGTTAAAAGCCGCCTCTGTAGCCAAGTGGGCAGGAGCGGCAGTGCGTAGCACACGCTTCTTGATTAGACCGGAGTTCAAGCCCGTGACCACCAAATACGGAGGATGCGGAAAGGTCAGGGAATGACCACCGCATATCCCCGTAGCAATATAGCCTTAGTTGCTAATGCTCCTAAAAACCAAACAAACAACAGTAGTTAAAATTTCTAAAGTCTTTTACTTTCAAAGTTATTTATTTTCTGGCTCTTTATAAATAAAGAAGGAAGCCTCCTACAAGAAAGGAAAAACACCTTTCTTTTGTATATATATAACTAACTCTTGTAACACACTAACCACTAACTTCTTATCGCTTGGTCACTGGTGGCACCACTCCTGCCTCCACGTGGCGGGGCCGGTAACCTCGGGGATAAAACAACCCTCGGGACTAAAAGGAGCAGAAATGGAAACCAATGAATTTCCTCGTCTAGAGCCCAAGGGCGCTCTATGTGAAACCCACAAAATGGAACATGACGTCTCCACCTCGAAGAGATTGAAAAAAGATGCTGGCAGACAGGAATCACCAGCCTTCCTGATTATTCATTCTCTGTCGGCTCAACCTGTTAGTAAGCTTTCCCCATTCATCATTCAACGATGCCTGGAACATGCAGCAGCATCACCAAAAATGGTGAAATGTCTCCAATCCGGAGACTTACTAATAGAGACTTCTCTCCCAAGACACTCTGAACAATTATTAAGACTCAATCTTTAAGCGGAATTCCAATTCAAGTCACTCCACATAACACCCTGAATTCGTCAAAGGAAGTGATCACCGAGTGGGATCTACTGAACGTTTCTGAAGAAGAAATAGTCCAGGAACTGAAGGAACAAAATGTATCACAAGCAAAAAGAATCATGACACGAAAAGATGGTACCTTCGTGCCAACACGCAACATAATTCTAACGTTCAATACACCGAATCTACCAGCTTCAAAGCAGGTTACTTAAATTGTCGTGTTCGACCCTTTATCCCAAATCCCCTAAGATGCTACAAATGCCAGAAATTTGGTCACTCCCAGACAGCATGCCATGGAGTTTCGACATGTCCAAACTGTGGCTCCACATCTCATAGCCAGTCAGAATGCAAAGCTCAAACTCCTCTGTGTCCTAATTGCAGGGGCAACCATCCAGCATACTCTAAAGAATGTGATCTCTGAAGCTAGGGAAGAAAATTCAAAAATACAAGACTGAAAATAAAGTCTCATTTCAAGAAGCTAGAAAACAAATTAAATTAATCATGCCAAAAAGCTCTTATGCCTCGGCTATCCACCCTCACCAATCAGTAGCATGTCAGACGGAAGTGTCACTCTCTCCAGATAAATCGATCGCAGACTGGACTCGATCAGTTCTATCGACCCAGCTTATATCAAAGCCAAACACAGTAGATCAAAGTATGAATACACCTCTCACAGTTCCAACCCAAATCATAACCCAAGGTAAAGTAACTGAAAAACTGCAAAAATCAGATCCTGTCGAGGTTAATCAAACACCCTCAACAAGGATGGATACTGATGATATGATCACCCAAGACCTTCTTGAATTACATGCAGATGGTGAAATGGAAGATAACAATGATTCAACACGCCCCAACTTTCCTAGAAAAACCTAAGCTAGATCATCACAAACAACCCACTTATAAAAAGCAGTCAGATTCATCTCCCTCTCACAAATCCAAATAATGGAACAGATCATTCAATGGAACTGTAGAGGCCTTCGCAGTAACATCGATGATATCCATGAATTAATTCGCCACCACAGACCTCCTGCAATGTGCTTGCAGGAAACGAATTTGACACCTCAGATTTCAATCAAAATCAAAAATTATACAATGTTCAGACAAGACAGAGCTGGCACTAACAGTGCTCACGGAGGAGTAGCAATACTCTTGGATTCAAGCATCCCCTCCAGACGCATCCATTTACAAACCGCCTTAGAAGCTGTTGCCACTCGCGTTGTAATGGTATTAGACTGACACTGGTTTCAATCTATCTTCCACCAAATCATCAATATACTATTCAGGAAATCGAAGATCTTGTTTTGCAGTTACCATCTCCATTTTGTATACTAGGAGACTTTAATGCCCACCATCCAATATGGGGTTCCCCTATATCAGACAGACGAGGGAAGCTTATTGAAATGTTGATAGACAGGCAGAATTTAACTTTACTAAATACTGGCACTCCCACGTATATCCATCTCCCTACAGGTTCAACTTCTGCAATAGACCTTACCATTTGTTCCCCAATCCTCTTTCCAAGTATAGATTGGGTAACTCTAAGTGATCCTTATAGCAGCGACCACTATCCCATAATCTGCAAAATTCAAACATCCTGTTCCTTCCCAACAGAAAATCCAATTAAATGGAAATTTTCAAGAGCTGATTGGACAAAATACAGAATGCACATATCATTTGACATCGACAGTGTTACTGAGCACATCACAAATCAAATTCTGACAGCTGCATCTGCTGCCATTCCTCAATATCAAGTAAAAAACAGACGAAAAACAAATTACTGGTGGAATGAAGACTGCAACCATGCGAAAAAAGAGAAAAACAAAGTGTGGAACCTTTTCCACAAACACCCAACCACCTCCAATCTTATTAGTTATAAACGTCTTAGAGCAAAAGCTCGTTACATCAGATGTAAAGCGAAAAAAGAAAATTGAATTAAATTCGCCTCGTCAGTAAATAAAAATACCGATATAAGATTAATCTGGAGAAAAATAAAATGTTTAAACAGTAAATTCCCTCCTTTATCCATCCCATTACTGAACTGGAATGGACAGGAGCTTACTACTCCTACAGAAATATCAAATGCTCTGGGGACCGTATTTTCTCAGTTGTCCTCTTCAATCGCCTATGACCAAATATTTCAAAACTTAAAACAATTGCAGAGAAATCCAGACTAAATTTCACTGACAATTCCGCTTTACCTTATAACAAACCATTTACCATGCTTGAGCTGTAGCAACCCCTTAACAACTCAAGAAACAGTGCTGCTGGCTCAGATGGGATATACTATGCAATGCTCTGAAATTTGGATCAAAGATTACTCTCCTTACTGCTCATATTTTTCAATCGTATTTTTTCTGAACATACCTTCCCAAGTTCCTGGCGTCATTCTTATGTACTAACAATTGCAAAGCCCGGTAAAGATAATTCTATTCTGCAAAATTACAGACCGATATCCTTTACCAGCTGTCTAAGCAAAACCCTTGAGAAAATGTTACATCGCCGTCTCACTTGGTTCCTGGAGTCCCAAAACTTGATTAACAACAACCAATTTGGATTCCGGAAAAATCGATCTTCATTGGATCTCATGATCAAAACCGAGACAAACATTGGAAATGCTTTCATCAAGAAGGAACATCTCGTCATGGTCTGTCTTGACGTTGAGAAAGCCTTTGACACTACATGGCGCTTCGGCCTCTTAAAAGACCTGCATTCTCTTGGCCTGAGAGGTAATTTACCATACTTGATCCAAAATTTTCTTCATCGGAGATTCTTTCAAGTTCGTTACCGGGGCACCCTCTCTAAGATCTTTACCCAAGAAGAAGGAATTCCGCAAGGGTCGGTTCTCAGTGCCACTTTATTTGCAATGAGAATGAACCATATAATTGAACTCATTCCGAAAACTGTTGATTCGTATCTTTTTGCAGATGATCTCTCAGTATCCTGTCATTCTCAAAACATGCATTATATTGAACGCCAGCTACAAATATCAATTAATTGCATCCTGATATGGATGACACAAAATGGTTATAGACTGTCCAGCCAGAAATCTGCTGCCATTCACTTCTGTACCAGACGCAATATGCATCGTGAACCCGAGCTCCACTTGAACAACCATCCTCTTCCCATAGCTAATAGTATTCGTCTACTAGGATTATTTTTTGACAGCAAGTTAATCTTCCAAAAGCACATTGAATATCTCCAGACAAATTGTCAAAAGAAACTGAACATACTCAGAGTCTTATCAGCGACAACATGGAGAGCGGATCGTTACAGCCTGCTTCACCTATACAGAACCATAATTAGATCACGCCTGGACTACGGGGGGTCTGTTTTTGATTCTGCTACGGAGAGTGTTTTATCTCGCCTCAACCCAATTCAACATTCAGCTCTTAGAACAGCATTAGGTGCGTTCAGAACATCTCCAGTGCAAAGTTTGTATATTGAAGCCCATGAACCTCCTCTAAATATCAGGAGAAAAATGTTGCTGTTGAACTATGCAATCAAGATCCAAAGCCAGATGACCCATCCTAATTGGTCAATACTTTATGATCCACTGTATATGACCCTGTATAGAAACAAACCACAGACAGTTCGGCCTGCTGGTATTAGGCTAAAACATCTAGCAGAAGATTGGGATATACACTTCGATAAAATCTTGCAAGATCCTATAGATCCCGACCCTCCATGGTCGGTCATCATGCCATGTTTTGACAATTATTTCCACCAGTGGGGAAAACACTCTCTATCAGAATTTACCCTCCAACAGCTACACATTGAACATACTCAGCATTATCCTGACTTCGCTAAAATATATACAGATGGATCGAAGTCTGAGAGTGGATCGGGTGCAGCAGTGGTACTCCCTGATAACTTCATTTCTCTATCTCTTCCGACAGAGTGCACTGGCTACACGACTGAATTATATGCCATAAAGCTTGCATTAGAAAATGTCCTTCCTATGTCAATTCAAAAGAGCATAATATACACAGACTCGCAAGGTTCCGTATTAGCATTGCAAAACAACTCCCCGCCTACTCACCCGTTATTAAAGCTCATCAAAACAGTTGATACGTCTTAGAGAACATCAGCAAAAGGTCATCTGCTGGATCCCAGGCCATACCAGATTACCAGGAAATTAAATTGCAGATGATGCTGCCAAAAATCCATCCAGCTCAGCCCCAACAAATTCCCTAGTACCAGTCGCAGATTATAAAATGAATATACAAAGAATATGTAAAGATCAACGGACTCTTCAGTGACAAACGCAATTCCATAATAAACTACTCCAAATAAAACCCTTACCAAAGTTATGGGCTTCTAGCTCCATAGCAAATGGACAAAAAGAAGTAATTCTAGCCAGAGCCAGAATCGGCCATACTCATTTAACCCATCTGTTTCTTTTGTCAGGAAATGATCCTCCCCAGTGTAGTCATTGTCATACACCACTCACAGTCAAACACATACTTCTAGACTGTACTCTATATAATAATGCTCGACTAATGTCTTTCAATTCTCTGTCAAATTTAAAGGAACCTTTGTCACTTAGCCATATCATAGGTGAAAATTCAAATCTCGCGGAATTCTTTTCCTTCCTAAAACGAATAAGATTGTATAACTGTTTTTAACTGCTTCTAAATCAACAAACACAGGCAGTATGCAGCACTTCTATAAGTGCAATATGGCCTAAGTAGCCATTGCACTTAAAACCCCAACAACAACAACTGCACTCTGCTCCAACCTGCAATACATGCCCACAGTCCACAGAGCCCATGTGCTAAAAATAAAGGCATTCCTTCATCTGTGCTCAGCTAAGCATGATCACATCAACAGCTGGAACACGGTTGGTTGGCATTTGCCAGGCAGACATCTCCGCAGTATCTCCTCCTTGTGCTCAAGGCTCCAGAGGTTACAGAATTTCAAGAGACACTTCCCAAATGTGACTCTGGATACTCTCAATCGCTCAACATCAACATCGACCTGTGGACTATAGACAAGGCATATTGCGATGGCATCTTGTCCTATTTTTCTGTTTGTAAAGGACAGTTATATAAGTGCCGGTCTTAGTTAGCCAATGTCATTTCATGTTCTGCTCAACTTGTAGCCCTTTTTTGTTTTAATTACTATTTCATTTTTACATTTTGATTATTATTTTGGTTTTTTATTTATTTATTATTATTATTTTTTTCTAATAAAAAATCACTTGTATAAACAATGTATTGTAAGATTCCTCTGTATTTAACAAAAATTTAACAAAAGTGTGTAAAGAATCACTTTTGTACACAATTTATGTTGATAATGAATCTTTTTATTATGTTGTTGTTGTATTTAGTACATATTATAATTTCAGGTAATGAAATTGACAGATAGTTCTACTAGGCTTTTACTTCTTTGGAAGACGACATACATGGATGTTCGAGATGTTATTGAAAAATCAGGTGGCATTGCCCGTTGGGAGTTTGATAGAAAGATACTCTTTGATTCTACTGATTACATAGCAGCAGTTGCTCAAGATCTTCACAAAATTGCAAAGGTTTGTAATTTTTTAAATGAATAAACAAATCCAATTCCTTTTTCTATATTTGTTTTCTTTATTGGAATGCATTTTGAATACTGTATCATTGACCAATATATGGTAAAGAATGTGGGAATGTATAAAAAAATATCATATATCATGGTGTAGGTGTGCACCTTTTGACAGCTTTCCCTGTCTTTTTTCTTTCATAAAGCATGTAGATTTATGAAGAGATTAGAATAATACTTTGCCATCACAGTACAGCCCTTTTGATGGTAATCTGTTAGTATTATACCATGCTGATCCAAAGGACAGTTATGTAAGTGTTTTGGAGGAAGCAAAATGACTGCATCACCTTGCCTTTTTGGGGAGTGTTGATGATGCATAGTTTTGTTGTTTTGGCATTTGTTTAGTTTTGGGATCATAGTGATGGATCCAAGTTTCATCCATGGTGACTAGCCATGAGAAAAACTCCTCTTGCTTTTCCTAGCACATCGACAATATCTCATGTGCACTTTGTGTCCTCTCCTTGTTCTGGTAAGGGGTCAGCAGTTTGCGAATGTATCTAGCAGATACTTTATTCATATGCAACTGTTGATGGATGTTGTTCTTCACAGACTCTATATTAATTTGGAGCTCTGCAGCTAGTTCTTTGATGCTAATAAGGTGATCTTCCAGGATTTATGCCTCAATTTTTGCAACACTCTTCTGTTACAGCATTTTCTTGGCAGCCTGGAATTTCTTCATCATGTACTGAGGTTCTTCTGCACTTGAATTGTTTATACCAATGTGCAACAACACTGAACCTGGACAGTCTTCTCTATAAACAGTGACCATTTCTTTGTGGATTGTTTTGGGTGTTTTTCCATGTAAAAAATTGTAACAAAAACACTGATCCATATTCCACTTTATTGAAACCAAAATTTTTGTGATTTATATTCACCCTACTTTTGGGTGAATACAAATCTTTTTTGAACCCCCCCCCTTGTATTTTATTACATGTGATTATTAAATGCATTATGATCGAATTTTCTGTGGTACTTGGGATACAAGTGGATCATAGAATTCCCCAGGAGATTGGTTATAAAAGTCAAAAATAAAGTGAACTTTAATGGTTTATCAGTAAATTTATCTAAATTAACCACTATTGAAATTATTTTACTTCAGTAACTATCTGTTTCTCAGGGCACTCTATTTCAACAATGGAAGTTGAAAACTTTCCCTCTTAAAATAAAGTGCTTGTTGATTACACCACAATTTGCATTTACATTTTCTTCTTTTAATTTAGGAACCCTTCTGAAAAAAAATTTAAGAGCATTTTAGCATGAAAAAATCTAAAAATCAAACAGCTTTTTTCATAGAACATCACATTTTTGATTCTAATCAAGTGGTCAGATATTTCTTTGAGTGATAATATCATGTTCAACAACATACCCATGTTCAAAGACAATAGTAACTTAAAAGCCAAATATTGGTGTTTTGGAGGAAGTAAATATCAGTGTTCTCCCCAGAAAATTTTGCCAGCCAGGTGGCATTATGCTGGACGGGAAAGTGTTATCCTTCGCAGTGTTATAAAATTTTTTGTTATTTATAAATGTGACTTAAGCGATCCAGAGCAAAAATTAATTGCATAATTTAACATTATATACTCCTCTCGCATTGATCTCGATCGCATAGTATGTTTGAATTAATATTGATCAAGATAAGTGAGCAGTACTATATGGTACCATAAGAATCGCTTAAATTTTAGCCAGGCAATCAGTTAAATTCACCGGTGCACCCATTTGATAGGTCCTGGGAAGAACACTGAATATCACGGACAGTTTTTTTTTTTGGTTTTCTCAAAAATATTGATTTTCCATCCTATCGCAAGCAGAGATTCAGTGTTTTCCAGTTCTAATGAACGTTGTTGATGTAAAGTGATTCTTTGCAAAATGTGGTGACACCCCCACAGCATTATCGGTGAAGTATAAAAGAAAAGAATTTACCTCTGTACATCATGCATTTTCAAAATTCAACTTTGTTATCTGATATGTAAGGTATGAATTGTATCTAAATAAAGCAAATTAATTTTCATGTTTTTTTCCCCTCCCTTCTGAGGCAGTCAAATGTATCCCAGTATTATTGCTTTATTGATGTAAGTATGACGTGCAGAAATTTTAGTGTTTGAGTACTTCAGGAATTTTGTAATTTTGGCGAAATTACAAAATTTATGCATTTGTATTAGGAAAATTACTGCGAATTTCATCTTTCTTCAATGACTAATCTTCACTGACTAATTATATGTTATTAGGCAGATCACTACATATATTTTACAGTCCCATGGAATAACAAAGATTCTTCTTTGTATTATGAGCAAACTATATTTAGTTTGCTCATAATACAAAGAATTATCCCAAATATATGCAATATTTGGGACTACAAAATATTTCAGAGGTAAAAATAAAGGATATGTTAACACAGTTAGTATTCATAGCTTGGGGTGAGATTCACAGACTAAAAGATTAAAAGACTAAAAGAGTAGCTGCAGGCAGAGGCAAAAGTGATTCTTGCACTGCTTCTATTGTAATGAGCAGCAGCCTAGAGAGCAAGTTTCTGGGGATTTCAAGGGCTGTTGGGAGTCATCACAGAACAAGTAAATACATGGGCTGTGTTAGGGTAACTAAGAGTAAGAACAGGTGCATGTATACATGCATGTACACCAATGCTAGAAGTATAGTAAATAAATTTGATGAATTTAAAGTGCTGATTAAGGCATCAAAGGCAGATATTGTTGGGATAAATGTAACTACCATCAAGGGTAAAGGGAAGGGTTTTTGCTTTCGTAAAGATGACTACACTGGTCTCAGACAGTGTTTAAATTCTATACAGTGCGATCAACTGATGATGTTACCAATGGTGAATTCCAAATGGGAAGCCTTGAGCGACTTAACCTTGGAGGCTACTAGGCTTTTCATACTAACTAAGAAATACTGTTCAAGGTTCAGGCCTAAATGGTTGTCAGATGAATTAATGAGGCTTGTGGAAGAGAAGAAATATGCATGAGATGCATATAAATTATCAGGCTATGGCAGTTATAAGTGGTAAAACTCCAGATCTTGATTAAAAGTCCAAATTTCGACTAACGGTCAGAAACAAAGCAGGTGACACTCATCTTCTTCTTAGAATTTATTCCATTATTACAACGGTTCTTTTCAATCTAACATCGAAAAGTCATTCCTTTATTCTTTTTTTTTCATTTTCTTCTATCTTCCCAATCTCCGTCCTCCAGTCCTCTTCTATTCATGGCTGCTCTCACACCTTCTATCCACGTCCTTCTTGGTTTTCCTCTCTTTTTTCTTTTGCATGGCATCCATTCCGTGGCTTCCCAATCTTTTCTCCTCTATTTTATTAATGATGGTTTTTTGGACATTCATTGTATTCCTTATCACATCATTTCTAACTTTTTCAGTCCTAGACTATCTTGCCAATCTTTGACAAAAATTCATCTTAATGGCCAGTAGTTTATTTTTTTGTCTTTCAGTTAAGGTCCAAATCTCACATCCATATAATAAAACACTTTGTAAAATTGCATTATATATTTGCTGTTTAGTTTTGTTAATAATATTTTTATTCCATAGCACAGAATTAAGCATTCCTATGACCTTTCTACGTTCACCCAGTCTTCTCTCAATTTCCTGCACAGATGATCCATCAGCCTAGAAGACTCTTAATTTTGGTGTACATTTCTTCAACCTCTTCATCATCATGGCTCAATATTGGTGCATAAATCATTATAACCTTTAGCTTGTATCTCTTAGAAATCCTGAGTAGTAGTCTTGACACCCTTGGTGATGTACATTTGAATTCCAAAATGTTTTTTATATCTTTATGGACCAGAAAGCCAACTCCACCTTCACTCCTTTCACTGTTTCCATTGGTGTACAGCAGATTCCACTTAATAAACTTATAAGTGATTCATTTCTTCTTCTTGTTTTAGCCAAACTGATGATATTCCAATTCACATTTTCTAATTCCTTTTCCAGCTCTAATATCCTGTCTTCACCAATGAGTGATCTTACGTTGTAACAGGCCAAGTTCAGTTTCCTTGTATGGCAGCCTGGTTGTACCAAGAGATTCTTAGCACCCTCTGCTTCTACTCTGATCCTCTCGCTGCCGTAAGAGGGGGAGTGAAAGCTGCTGGGAACTGAGAGCCATTTGTTTCGTCATGCTGTCATGTGCTGGAGGGTTTGGTCTTTTCCTCTTCATACTGACCAGGCATCTTGAAGAGAACCATTCTGCACATTTGTTGCCACCTAAATGATGTAATAGGGCTTACCATCGAGAAGGTGTGCATGAGTGGATTTTAGGGAGGCAAAAGCCAACCAGACTTCTCCTAAATCTTCTGAAATAGAAAGATATTGGATCCATCAGTGTTTTAGACTGAGTGTCTGATAACACACAGAATGTCTGTTCCGCTTTATACAATGGAATAATTACTGTATTTGTCTCTGCTGAAAAAAATTCTGTATATTATTGACAGAACCCCAAGAACTGTACTAGCAGCCTCCACATACTTCTCAGAGAACTTCATGTTAGACTGCACAATTACTAGGAGGTTTCTTTTCTTCTCTACCACTGTGAGTGTGATATCACCCAATTGGTATGTTCTGATAAATGTAAGGCATGCAGTACCTTCCATTTATCAATGATAAATCTCAATTTCCACTTTTTAGGCCAGCTGTCTTAATTTTTTAGGTTGTTGTAACAGCACACTCTGTGTCCTGTCATAAACACCATATTAACATCTGTATTGTCTGTAAATTGATAGATTAAGCCAATTATTGCCTTAATCAATATCATTAATAAAATATTGAAAACAAAGGGCCCAGCCCTGGACCCTGGAGAACTTACTAATAACATTAGTCTAAGAAGAGCAGTGTCTATTATTAATCATTCTCTGCTTTCTGCTGCCCAACCATCCCTTTGTCTATAGTAGTAACTTGCTGCTAATGCTACTTTGCTCCAATTTGTACAGCAGCCTTTCATGTGGAACAGTATCCAAAACTTTACTGAAATCTAAGTATATAATGTCCAAATTATATTTTGCCTCTAGTTCCTTTTGATACTGCATCACATTTACAGATCAGATTGGTCAGACAAAATCTTGAATTAACAAATCCACACTGTGATTTCTGTATAAATGTATTCCTATCAAGGAGAATCTGCTATACTTCTGTAATCACTAACTCCATTATTTTCTCTGGAATAGCAGTCAAGCTTTCAGGTCTGTAATTTCTCAATTTGTCCTTTGATCCTCCTTTGTGAATAGGAGAGACATTTGCACATCTCCATTATATAGGGACCTCCCCTGAATCCAAGGATGTTCTTATAATTATAACTAATAGTTTTCTTACCTGTTTTGTTTATTTTAACCTGGTGGTGGTGGCACCCAAAATTTAATAAAAGTGGTGATTGGTCAACTCAGGTGCCCAACTTTCATTTTGGTTTTTGGAAAATATTTTGTGTTTTTTTTTTGTTTTAATTCTGCTTAAACAGTGGCAATATCTCATATTTTCTGAAATAAATTGCAGGACCTACTGTATGTACTTTTTTTAAGTTTAAAAAAAAATTAAAAATTTCAAAAACATGCTGTGCTTCACACCTCTATTTTCAGGAAAAAAAAATAATAATAATTCTAAGGAAAATTAAAAAAAAAAACATTGTAGGCTTAAAATGGAAACATCAATTTCTTATGGACTTCAGTTTTCCCAATTTAAAAGACTATTTAAAATACCAAATGTAGCCATGCCCATATGTGGGTCACCTTTTGCCTATAATACAGCATCAGCAAAAAAAGAAAACCAATCCTCCCGCATCCCATGCATTTTACTTCTTTTCCACAAGCCTCATCTGTTACTTAAGAAACACATAAAATCTAAGGAAGTGCATGCAGTTGACATAGATACACAGTGCAACGTTGAGTCAGTTTGCTGTGGCATAAGCAAAAATGTGAGCAATAATGTGTTATTGGCCTAATGACTCTGATGATTACAACGGACAATTGTACAGAGAAATATAATGGGCCAATAAATCAGAATGTCTTATAATGGGGGATTTTAACTTCCCAGATATTGACTAGAACTTGTGGGTTGATCACACGCAAGCAGTGTTGAATCCAGAGTTGAATCTAGTCTCAACACTTGCAAGCAGTGTTGAGACTAGCAAGCAGTGTTGAATCCAGAGCATTTGCACTAGAAGGGGGGAATGTAAACTTTGGGAAGCACATGTAGTATATTTTTTATTATTATTTAATATTTACAATATATGTATATGTTAAAAACAAATCTCTATATTTATATTTATGCATAAATATAAATTAAAATATGCATAAATATAAATTTATGCACAATATGCACATATATATGCATAAATATAAATATACAGATTATGCATATTTATGAATGTTATAATAAGAGAATATGAGAAAACAAAATAGGAAACAAAAGGAAATATTTATTATTTAATATCTAAATACTAATAGTAAGTTCACAAAAACCACATTATTGACAATAATCACAGTTTAATATGAAAATCACTGATTAAAATTTGCAAAAAAAAAAATTATACAAATTATAATCAAACATGCAAATACTGTATTGTAATAATGTTATTCTTTTAGCATTAGCATTAGCATTAGTAGAGGCATATGATGCGAGAAAGCAAGCTTATGCAGAATATGTGGGTTGCAGAGTTTGGAAACTAGACACCTTAGAGGAGATTTGATTGAGGTGTTTAAGGCTCTGAGAGGCATCAGTAAAATGAATGAGGACAAAATTTTCAAGATTATAAATGATGCTAGAACTAGGGGACATAAATTCAAGTTACGGGGGGAAATGTTTAGATTGGACTGCAGGAAGTTTTATTTTAGCCAGCGAGTTATAAATTACTGGAATAAGTTGCCTTCATGGGTGGTAGAGGCCGACAGTTTGGGGAAATTCAAAGGTCATCTGGATAGTACTTTCGGGTAAGGGAAGCGCATAGGATGATAGGTTTAATTTCCTTTTTATTTATTATTTATTTTATTTTTTTTTATTATTTATTAATTATTATTATTTAGTTATTTATTTTATTTATTTATTTATTTTTTGTTTTTATCATTGTTTTGTTCGGATTTTTTATTTTTTTTTGGCTGGTACAGCATAAGCCATAGGCTTTCTTGCGCCATGCGGCCGTTACTAATACTAATAGCAAAAAAAAAAAAAAAAACCCTTCCACTTCACCCCTCCGTTCGTTCGAAATACCTGTCCAGCTGTGCCTTAAATTTATTTAGGCTATCAACTTCCACAACAAGGGATGGAAGTCTGTTCCACCAACCAACTACCCGCTGGCTAAAGGCAAATTTCTGCACAACTATCCTACATCTGTCTTTCCTCAATTTGAATTTATGCCCTCTCAGGTGATTATTTTGAGCAAGAGGCACTATCCCATCAGCATTGAGCATGCTCAAACCCTTCAAGGCTTTGTACACGTCTGTCAGATCAGATCACCTCGGCAGTGCCTAGTCTCCAGACACTGTAATTTGCAAAACTTAAGCCTTTGTTTGTAAGAGCAACCCTTCGTTCCGTTCACTAATCTTGTTGCCCTTCTCTGTACTCGTTCCAGCAGCTCTACATCCTTCTTGAAATGAGGACTCCAGACGTATACAGTACTCAAGGTGCGGCCTGACCATTGCCTTATACAAGGGAATAATCACCTCCCTATCCCTGCTAGAAACATTCCTGTATATCATTGATAAGACACCATGAGCTACTCTTGCAGCCCGTCTGCACTGCTCAGAGAACTTTATATCTGCCTGCACAATTATCCCCAGGTGCTTTTCATTCTCTACCACTGTCAGTGTAGTACCACAGAGTTGATACGTTGCTCTGGGGTTGCTGTTTCCCATATGTAGTACTTTACATTTGTCAATGTTAAACTTCATTTGCCACCTCTCAGCCCATCTGCTCAACCTTTCCAGATCCTGTTGCAGCAGAATAGCGTCAGTAGCGTCCTTAACAACCCTGCCAACATTTGTATCGTCTGCAAACTTGGACATTAAGCTTGATATACCATCATCAATATTATTTGTAAATACAGAAAACAACAATGGACCCAACACTGAACCCTGAGGGACTCCACTAATAACATTAGTCCACGATGAGCAGTGTCCATTAATTACCACTCTCTGTCTTCTGCCACTCAACCATCCCTTTATCCATAGCAACAACTTGCCACCAATGCCACAGTGCTCCAATTTGTGCAGCAGTCTTCCATGTGCAACAGTATCAAAAGCCTTTCTAAGATCCAAATATATAATATCAAAGTTATTCCCTGCATCTAATTCTTTTGTGACTACATCATAGTATCCAATCAAATTGGTCAGGCAAGACTTTCCCTTAACAAAACCATGCTGTGTCCGAGCTATAACTGAAGTCTTGTCTAGATGATCCTGCAGTGCCTCCATTAATTTTCCTGGAACAGAAGTTAAACTCACAGGTCTATAATTACTTGTGTCAGCCTTTGATCGTCCTTTGTGAATTGGGGTCACAGTTGCACATCTCCAGTCTGTGGGTACCTCCCCCGAGTACAAAGAAGCTCTCATAATTATGGCTAAGGGTTTGCTTACTTCTTTTGCTACATCCTTTAATATAACTGGATAGATCCCATCCACCCCAGGTGCTTTCTTGTGTTTATCTTCAACAATTTCTCCTCCACTTTACTCTCAGTTATTACAAGATTCTCTAGCTTACTGCCAGAGTTGAATACACCTCTGGCATTCCCCTCGCTGAATAACTCCTCATGTGTGAATGTCGATGCAAAATATTCATTTAGTTTGTTAGCTACCTGAGCAGGATCATCAACAGCTGACCCATCGATATCAAGTGGACCAATCTGATTCATCGCCTACCTTCTAGAATTTACATAAGTAAAGAACTCTTTGCTATTTTTCTTTGCATCCCTTTCCAAAGATTTCTCGTAATATGCCTTTGCCTGCCTAACCTCCTTTGTAACTTGATTACAGATCAACTTGTATCTATCATAGGCTTCTGTGTCACGTGTTAATTTGTATGTATCCCATGCATTTTTCTTCTCTGCCATATGTCTCATTAGTTCATCTGACATCCATTTAGGTCTGAACTTGAACAATATTTCTTAGTTGGTATGTAAAGCCTAGTAGCTTCCAAGATAAGTTCTTTGAATGCTTCCCATTTTCAATTTGCTGTTGATAACATCTTCAGTGGTCCCACTGTATAGAATTTAAATACTGCCTCAGCCCATCGTAGTCGCATTTACGAAAGCAATAACCCTTCCCTTTACCTCTAATGTTAGTTACCTCTTTGAGTAAATCCCACTTCAGCACACTGTGATCACTGCCATCTAGTGGTTCCTTTATCTGCAGATTCTTATTGCATGAAGAATCACTACTGATAATCAAATCAAGAGTATTACTCCCTCTAGTTGCCTCCCGAACATGCTGATGTAGAAAACAATCATCCAATAAATCCACAAAAGCCTTGCTAGTGTGTGAGTGACCAGCCCCCAAATTCCAGTCAATATCTGGGAAATTGAAATCCCCCATTATAAGACTTTCTGATAACATTTGTTAACATTTGGTTAATGAAACAGTGTATTTTTGTTAGCTTTTGGAATGTAACCTCCCTTTTTGTACTTTTTGTTAGTCCCGTATACCACGATTTCACACAACACAACATTTTTATAGGAACCTAACTACCATGTTATACGAGGGTTACCTGTATGTATGCATTATGTTTTATCGTATACGATATGTAACGTAAAATAAAATAAAAAAGAATATAAAAACAAGATATCATATTTGTTAATTTTAATTAAAAACATCGAGTTATAAAATAGAAAGAAAATGTGTTCTAACATAATATATGTACTGTACATACATATGTATTCAACCTTTATTCGTTAATATCTTCATCAGAGTTCAATATTTTCCACACTAGTGACACTAGGTGCAGATGAGGTAGATGGAAGGGCATCTGATAATGAAGAAACAGCTGGGTTTTCTACTTTTTAAAAAATGTATTTATAGAAGCTTGCACAGTTAGGCCTGACGTAGCCCAGTGGTCAGGAGCGAGAGTGCATAGCATGCGTTCCTTGAGTGGACCAGGGTTCAAGCCCGTGACTACTAAATACGATAAATATTTGTATTGAAGATTTATTGTAAACTCTACTGATTTGTTTGTCGTGCCGGAGTATAAACAGAAAAATTTATTTATTTATTTGTTCTTTTTTTTTTCTCAAAACTCTTACTGTAGCATGCTAGACATCATAAACACCTCTTTTCACTTTTGCAATTCTTTCCATATTTGCATCTTCTTCTTGCCAACCCCTCAGAAATTGATATAAAAGCTGCATCCATTTTTCTGCCTTGTAAATGTTCTGGGAGGCTGTGGAATATCAGGTTCTTCTGTTACTTCAGAATTTAGATGTGTCTCTATTTCAGTTATTTCATCGGTTGTTAATTCCTCAAAATGCAAGTCCAAAAGCTCTCTCACATCAGTCACATCAAGGTTGAGGTCCATTTTATTGCCCAGTTCAACAATTTCCTGATAATTATTGTAATAAATACATTTCTTAAACAGTTTATTTATTAAATCTTACAATTATGCTATACGTTTGACATTTTATTTTATAAGGAACTCTTATTTTTTGGCGACTTCAAGAAATTTTGAATTATTGTGACATTTGTTATAGCGAATGTTCATAAATTGAATGTTCATAAACTGAGAGATTTGCCTGTATAGCGAATATCCTTACTGCCTGATGAAAAGAAATATGGGTGGACAAACGTTTTCCACAATATAACCATTTAAAAAAAAGCTTACTTGCTTTATTGTGCTGTTCTATTTTTATAAAATTTCTGACACTGTATACACTGCTACTCATGCATTTTACATGTCCAGTAATGCCTCGCATTATCTGGTGGATGGTCATAAAATTGAATGTCCTCTTCCAGTAGGTCCCAAATATGTTGAATTGGTTTTGAGATTGGAAATACACCTTGCCTGGAAATACTCCAGGTCTTGTTGATAGTCGGGGTTGTCTGGGTACACTGCCATCATGAAGGGGTGTACTTCATTGGCACTGATAGAAATGCAGGCTTTCTCATCAAGTCATTGATTGACAGTAATTAGAGGATCTAAGGCATACCAAGAAAACAGTCCCCAAACCATATCATCACTGCCTCCAGTCTGCCGAACACAAACAGTATATCCTGATGCCATGGTGTTTGTCCGGGCCCCTGGATGTTGGCGATTACTAAGGAGAAAGCATTTCTGTCTTCCATTAGTCTGAATAGTTTTTCTACATTTTGTATGCCAGTCCATTGTTTAATGTTATGCAGCCAAGATGTTCACTTCCTACCAATCCCCTGTTTTCCTTCAATCTTGGCTTATTATTATGAACTGAGGTAGATGATATTTCTTTCCTCACAGAATATGGCCAAAATAACGGATTTTCTTGCATTTGATGGTAGTTATTAAGGTTCTTTCTGTTCTTGCTCCACAGATGACTTTGTTGTTGTTTTCTAAGTCTGTCCATGGTATTCGCAACATCCTGCGATGTATCCACATCTCGAATGCCTCTAACCGGTTCAGTGAACTTGCCTTGAGAGTCCATGTCTTAGCTCCATATAAAAGTACGAACCAGATGTAGCTTTTGGCCCTATGTTGCCTTAATTTCAGTTTGAGGTTGTTATTGCAAAGAAGTGTCCTCATTTTCTTGAAGGTTACTCTGGTGATTTCAGTCCAACTTCGTATTTCTTTCTCGGGGTCTAAGTTTTCCGTGACAGTGCTTCCCAGGTAGTTGAAATGACTTACATATTCGATTGGATTGTCATTGAGTGATAGGTCTGCATTTTCATACTGTTTGTGGATAAAAATCGTGAACTTTGTTTTCTTTTCATTAATGTTGAATACCAGCTCTTCTCCATTTGAACTGATCGTATTGAGTAGCTGTTGCAGGCCTTCATTGATGTCGCAGAGAAGGAGAGTGTCGTCTGCATATCTAATATTATTTATGATCACCTCATTGGGTGTTACTCCTAGGTCTATACCTTCCAGGGCCTCTTTTGAATATTTTGTCGGAGTATAGGTGGAACAGGAGAGATGAAAGGATTCAGCCTTGTCGAACTCCTCATTGGATATTGATGTTGTTTGTTCCTATTCCTCCGGCTCGGACTGTGTCTGTCCGGGGAATAAAGTTTTTTAATAGTGTGGATATCCTTTCCATCTAGATTGGACCCATGAAGTAGTTCAACCAGCTTATGATGTTGTACTTTTTTGAAGGCCTTCTTGTAGTCTACGAAGCATACAAATATGTCTTTTTGAAGAAGAACGTTGATGCTAAACAATGCTTCACATATTCTTTGCATGCACTGTTTTACTTTCATTGTGCTTCTTAATAAGAGCATAACTTCTCTTCCTTCTCTTCTGCTGTCCTGTTGGTTCTTTTTCTGTACATTGTAATCACCATATTCAAATTCCATAAACCTCTGTTCAAGAGGCACAATGTTTTTAATTTCATAGCAATGTCCACTTTTGATGACACAACCAAAAATTTTATGAATTTGAATACTTTAAATTCATAAAATGTATTTATATACTCTTAGCATTAGTGTACAAGCTTGTATATGTGTGTCTGTTTTTGCATTTAGTAATCCTAACACAGCCAACATACTGTGTACTTTTCTCACGAGGAACTTTCAGGAGGCCCAGTAATCCCCAGTTCTTGTTTTCCAAGCTGCTGCATGACCCAGTAAAAGCATTGTAAGCATCAATTTTACCTCTGCTTGTGGCTGCCCTTAAACTATTATTCTGGAAAAAAAAACATCAGGTTTATAACCCACCTAACACTGCCTTGATAGCATCAGAAAATATTCTTGTATCCCATCTACTTGCTCATATCTGACTAAATATATGACTGCACAATTACCCCTACATCTTTTTCGTTTTCTACTATCTTGAGGGTAGCAGTTGGTACATTAGTCTGTCATTACTGCTACCCATATACAGTACCTTGCATTTGTCAATGCTAAACTTCAACTGCCATTTCTCAGCCGATCTGCCTAATCTTTTTAGATCTTGTTGCAATATTCAGGAGGAATTAATGACAGTAATCAGGACCCTGATTACTGTCATTAATCAACCTTTGTATCATCTGCAAACTAAGTATACCAGGCTATACCTTCATCAGTATAATTAATAAATATGGAAAACAATAATGGGACTAACACTGGACCTTGGGGGAGGCCTCCACTAGTAACATTAGTTAACAAAGAGCAGTTCCATTAATAACCACTCTGTCTTCTTCCACTTAACCATCCCTTTATTTGATATAAATTGTTAAAGAAAAAGAATTGGCCGAGGAGCTGGAATGAGGAAATTCCGAATATCATAGAAAAGAAAAAAAAAAACAAGCGGCACCTCCGTAGCCAGGTGGGCAGGAGCAGCAGTGCGTAGCACACGCTTCTTGATTAGACCGGAGTTCGAGCCCGTGACCACCAAATACGGAGGATGCGGAAAGGTCAGGGAATGACCACCGCACATCCCCAGAGCAATATGGCGTTAGTTTCTAATGCTTCTAAAAACCAAATAACAAACAAACAAAAAAACAAGCATATAATACATTTACAAAGCAGAAGTTTGGATGACTACATAAATTATAAAAAACTAATAGCAGAAGTTTGAAAACCATCACAAACCATAAATAGACTAGATTGGGATAGATTTGTTAAATCTTTAGAATGTGATATTACTGCTGCACAAACGATGGGATTCAAGTTATTTAAAAAATTACAAATGGAAGAAAATGACAAATTGAGGATTAATTTAATTAAAGAAGGAACATTGAGAAAACTTCACTATGGAATTCAGAAACAATAGGAGAAAATAGTGGGAATATCTCCCCAGAAGAGGAAATCGAGGAAACTGGACTCAATAAACCTAGAAGAACTACAATATGTCATTCAGAAGTCCAAGAACAGGAAGAGTCCAAGACTAGATAACATATGTTTAGAACTGTTTAAATATGGTGAAAAACTAATTCAGGAAAGATCATTCACACTGTATAATAATATGTGGAAATCTAAACAAATACCAAAAGATTGGCAGATAGGACTGGTAATCAGTATACATAAAAAAGGACCAAAAAAATAACTGTGGGAATTACAGAGGAATTATGTTATTATCAATGTCATCAAAACTATATGCAAATGTATTAAAGAATAAACTGAGTACCCAGAAGAATACTTCGAAGAAGAACAGTGTAGATTCAGAAAAGGAATTCAGAAATGCACAGTTGCAATATTCACTCTGCAACAAATAATCGAAAAGAGAAGAGAACAAATTTTACCAACTTACTTATTATTTATTGATTATGAAAAAGTGTGATAGTTTGAATCAAGAAAGAATATGGATAATTTTAGAAAATGATAACATTCCCCGGGAACTAATAAATTCAGAAAGAAGTATATATATATAAAGACACAAAAATTAGCATAAAATACACGAATGGATACATTTCAGAACCTATATCAACAAATAAGAGTATAATACACGGTTGTGGATTATCACCAACTATGCAATATTTATATTAAAATATTGCAGGAATGGAAAAAACTTATAATAGGCAGAATTCAGTTATCCAAAAACAACAACAACAAAATTAACACAATTCTATATGCTGATGATCAAGTACTTTTGGCCAAATCAGAGCATGAATTAGATATTAATGCACTGTTTAAATACAATAGCAAACATAAACACAACTATAATTTAAACATATCAGCTTTAAAAACAAAATCAATGGCAATGTGTGGTAATGATAGTAATAGATGGAAACATCATTGAACAAATAACTGAATTTTAATATTTAGGAAACAGGATTTCAGAATTTAAAAAGGATATGGAATGCAAATTAGAAACACAATAGAATGAATGAAATAATAAAAAGACATTTTGGAAAACAAATGACAATACAAATAAAATTACAAATACATAACATAACGTCAAAGGAAGTATTTAAATATGGTAGAGAAGTATGAACACTTGGGAAGAGGAATAAATAATGTCTGGAAGCAGCCCGAATAAAATTTCTCAGACCACTATTGGGATTAACAAGACCAGATCAAATTGAAAGGACCTCTGTCTATGGGATTCATTCTAAGATTTTGTAGTACTGGAGAGATGTATAAAAACAATAAGGTTTAAGAAAAAATCCTTAATGCAAAACCAAATAAATAAATAAATCTACCAAAAGCTTTTAGACTTGTGTAGTCCTTCTTCAGTTGGCGAATGAGCATTATTATAAAATAAAGAATACCAGGCACCCAGCCATGGTGGTCATACAAGGTGAAATGCATGACACGAGTGCAGGTAACAATCAGTTGGAAGTAGAGGATTGTGGTTGTAACTGTAGTGTTTGAGTATGAAGTGTGTGCCGGAGCTTATCATTAGTATTAGTAATGGCTGCATGGTGCAAGAAAGCCTATGGCTTATGCTGCACCAGCCAAAAAAAAAATATATATATCCGAACAAAACAATGATAAAAACAAAAAAAAATAAATAATAATAATTAATAAAAAAAAAAAAAGGAAATTAAACCTATCATCCTATGCGTTTCCCTTACCCGAAGGTACTATCCAGATGACCTTTGAATTTCCCCAAACTGTCGGCCTCTACCACCCATGAAGGCAACTTATTCCAGTAATTTATAACTCGCTGGCTAAAATAAAACTTCCTGCAGTCCAATCTAAACATTTCCCCCCGTAACTTGAATTTATGTCCCCTAGTTCTAGTATCATTTATAATCTTGAAAATTTCGTCTTCATTCATTTTACTGATGCCTCTCAGAGCCTTAAACACCTCAATCAAATCTCCTCTAAGGTGTCTAGTTTCCAAACTCTGCAACCCACATATTCGAAGTCTTTCTTCATAAGGACGCCCTTTTGCCGATCTCACCAGGCGAGTTACCCGTCTTAGCACCCTTTCAAGAAGCTCGATGTCTTTCTTTAGGTGCGGTCTCCATACTTGAACACAGTATTCCAAGTGTGGTCTAACATAAGCCTTATAATGGGATTATCACGTCCCTATCTCTACTTGCAAAAGTTCGATAGATCATCGATAGGACACCATGGGCCTTCCTTGCAACCTGTTTACAATGCTCAGAGAATTTCATGTCTGACCGTATCGTAACACCCAAGTCCCTTTCCTCCAGTACTGGGTTTAGTTGAACTCCACCAAGTGAATAAGTTATTTTGGGATTACTGTGTCCCAGATGTAATACCTTACACTTTGTTGGATTAAAGCATAGCTGCCATTTTTCTGACCATTCCTGAAGTCTATCTAGGTCTCTCTGAAGAAGCTCAGCTTGACAGTGATCATTAACTACTCTACCAATTTTAACATCATCTGCAAATTTAGACATCACGCCCTCTATCCCTTCATCAATGTTGTTTATGAATATTAAAAACAACAGTGGTCCTAATACTGATCCTTGGGGAACCCCACTTCTTACATCAACCCAATCTGAGGAATAGCCATTTATCACAACCCTCTGCCTCCTGCCCTGAAGCCATCCTTCTATCCATCTAAGGATTTTCCCAGTGATTCCAACCTGTTCCAGCTTATAAAGCAACCGCTCATGTGGGACTGAGTCAAAAGCTTTGCTGAAATCTAAATAAACAATGTCGAAATTATTCCCTAAATCCAGCTCGTGAGTGACCCTTTCAAAATAGCGAACCAGATTTGTTAAACATGATTTTCCCTTTACAAAACCATGCCGAGTATCCTTGAGAATTTCAATTCGATCCAAATGATCCTGAATTCCACCCTTGATCATTGCCTCCATGATTTTCCCTACTACTGAAGTCAGACTGACAGGTCGATAATTTCCAACTTCACTTTTAGAGCCACCCTTATGTAAGGGAGATACATTTGCACTTTTCCAATCCAAGGGAATCTTCCCAGAGTCTAGTGATGCTCACATAATTAGCCTCAATGGTTCAATGCACTCGCTTGCCGCCTCCCTTAAGATTATAGGGTATATTCCATCAACTCCAGGAGCCTTACTGGTCTGTAGGCTCGAAAGTTTTTTCATTAAATAATCTTGCGAAATTTCAATATCATTAATTATATATTTTTTAACTTCGCTCCCACAATTTCCCATTGCCACAAAAGGTTTTTCTTTGTAAATATCGATGCAAAATGACTGTTGAGTTCATCTGCAACGGCAGCTGGTGTATTTAATACTATCCCCTTTCCCTTACGTAAAGGACCGATCTGGTTTCTCCTGCTCTTCTTGGCATTTATATATGTGATGAATTCCTTATCCCCCCCCCCCCCCCCGTTGCTCTGTTTTCTAGTGATTTCTCATAAACTGCCTTTGCCTGTTGAACCTTTTGTGTGGCTCTATTACACATCACCTTGTAGCTGTTATAGGCTTCAGTACTTTTTATTGCTCTGTAACCTTTCGATGCCACCTTTTTCTGCTCAAGTAATGTGGCAACTTCACTATTCGTCCAACTTGGAACCCTCCTCGTGGGGTATTTTTTTAATGGTATATACGCATTCAAGGCATCTGTGATTAATGTTTTAAAAGCGTACCACAGTTCAAATGTATTCATTTTCTGCACGATATCTACCCAGTTAATAGAGGCCATGTAGTACCTTAAGGCATCTTAATTTCCTTTTCTGAAATTAAAACCCATTCCTTTGCCTTTTACTTCTGTTACCTCTCTCGTCATCATCCACCGTAGAACTCCGTGATCACTTCTTGCTACTGGTTCCTCTACTGTCAACCCTGTTATGTCATCTGATTCATGGGTGATGATGAGGTCTAGGATATTCTTTTCTCTAGTACTTTCCCTGACATGTTGATACAAATAACAGTCATCTAGTTGATTTAAAAATTTTGTTCCCCATGTCGAGTTTCCTTCTCATTTACTCCAATTGACGCTTACTTGCCCATTTCATTTGCATGTAGAGGCTTTTGTCATAATCTTCACAATCACCTGGTCTGTAGATTACTCCTATTCGCATTATACCTTTGTTTCCAACTATCTCACACCATACAGACTCTATACTAGCATGTGAAATGTCTGAATCCGGGAAAACTATTGTCGCACTCAGGCTGCTTCTGATAAGAAGCATTACCCCACCACCCCTTCTATCTACCCTATCCTTCCTAAATACATTATACAAGCCATACTTAAACTCATCATCCCCAATTTCCGGGTGGCACCACGTCTCTGTAAGCCCTATTATGTCCGCGTTACTTGTTTTAACCAGCAGTTCGAATTCGCTCATTTTATTGACGACACTTCTACCGTTACTGTATAAACAATTAAGATTTACTGTTCTCTGCTGTTCGAAATTGTGTGGACAGTGTTGCATATTTAAGTCTTGTATATTTAACAACCCTAACACAACCCTTGAAGTTTTTTAGGCTCTCTTCCCTGATATTAGCTACCCGCTCACGTGAAACGTTTCTGCCCTATTGTCTAGATAATACGTCCAGTTGGGGTAGCAGATAGGAACTCTTAAGGTATGTGCAAGAGTTACTTTGACCAATATTATCAGATAAACGCGTGTCAGTATTACCCACATCCCCCCTAGCTAGCAGTTTCCCTGGACCTTAAGGTATCCTCAATAATACTGCCAAAAACCTTTGCACCACCTTTGTTTAAGTGTATCCCGTCTCTACAAAACAAATTTCTTCTACCTACAAGTGTGGGCCATGCTGATAGAAATTCCCCCCCCTGAAGCCTTGCAGATTCCTTCAAGTCTTGAGTTAATCCACAAGGCTCTTAACATATAATCCCATTCTGGAGGATAACTACTTCTATGATGGGATGGATGCATTCCCTTTATTTTGGTTAAAGGCACCATGATTACAGGACATGTGGAGTGATTCCCAGTGTTTACATGCCTCCGGATGCCAACTCCCACAGTCCACAAGCCAGGTGTCCCCTTACAACCTATCATCTCCTGCTGTGGCTTCCCGACATATGAGTTGTCAAAGTTTGTTGCCAATCTACTTTCACCTCTAGTAGGCAACACTGTCCGCACAATTTCGAACAGTAGAGAGTTCCTGCAACTGGTTTCCGGTCTTACTGTTGCATGGTCCCCTTATTCCAATGTTGTCCAGACTTTGTTTCCAAGTGTCCAACCAATATCACTCACGACCACAGGTAAAATCCAGCGATCTAGTTCATGAGGTCCACCCTGCAAGGAGCCCCTACCATGGACTGCTCTCAGTTTGTGTTGAACTTGAGTGACAGATGCTTGTCCGATGAACAGGTGGAACTGTTCATCCTGGGGATGAAGTTCGTTGTTCTGTCCCGCAGTCCTCCAGTCACGGAACTCACCATGGGTGTCGAGGCATCGCTGACACATTTACCTGAAGAGACTGCCAATACGATTTGCCTCAAGACCGCAGAAATCCTGCAGAACGCTGTCCTGTTAATTCCAATCTTAACCGATGCCAAATCTCTGCTCTCATCTCGTTGAAAAAGAGAATTCCATCGTCACCCTACCAGTGGATAAAGGGCACCGTACTGTTGCCTTGAATAAATTGGACCTACCAAATGAAAGCCCTCTCTCTTTTTCAAGACACCTCTCTTTATGAACTCGTACATGATCTTCCCATTAAGATCTTGGAGCAATGGGAGGCCAAAGTCAACAGCCAGGTCTACGGTTGGTTCAAGTCTGGTAAGATTTCGTTGTCCATGCGCTGGAGTTTACATTCCAACTCCCTCCCACAATTCTACAGTCTGCTGAAAGTCCACAAGCCACCCTTTACAACCTATCGTTTCCTGCTGTGGCTCTGCAACATATGAGTTGTCAAAGTTTGTCACCAATCTACTTTCAAATCTAGTAGGCAACACCGTCCACACCATTTCGAACAGCAGAGAGTTCCTGCAACTGGTTTTCGGTCTTTCCATTGCAGAAGATCAGATTATGGCCTTGTTTGATGTGGTGTCACTATTCACATTGATTCCCGTCCATCTAGCCATCACGTGTGCCAAGCAACTTCTCGACAATGACCCTACTCTGAGCAGCAGAACTTCACTATCTGCCAATAATGTTTGCGCCGCCCTCAGATTGTGCCTGACCAGTAGTGTTGTCATGTTCAGTGAAACCCTCTATCATCATCAGATTCATAGTACACTTAAAAACTTCTGCCCACCTCAAACCGATGTGTGCTGGCCATTTCACCAACTGGTCAGCACATGCTCACAGCCAGCTTCTCAGTACCATGTGAGCCCTACTGACCCATGCCTGGACTCATTCCATTTCATTGGATGAAAGGTGCAATGAGCTTATTAAAATAAAAGCAGATGTGGCTAGATGTGGCTACCCTGCAAGTGCGCTAGATAAGGGTGACCTGAAGACCCGTGCCCCTAGGGCCTCCCGTAGCAACAACATTACTTTGACCGCCTTTATCCCTTACTACCTGGGCATGTCACAACAGCTCTCTAAAATGTTATAGGCCCATGGGATAAAGTGTTTCAGCTAGCAGGCAGGAAGTTACAGTCCCTCCTCTGATTCGGAACACTCGACGATTGCGGAGCAATCGTCGAGTGTTCTTCCCAGCAAGCCTTGATCCACACTGGGGCGTTGAAATTATCGACCAATCCTGACACTACTGTCATTGCATCTGGTTGGAATCACTCCACATTTCCTATAGTCAAGGTGCCGTTTACCAAAATAAAAGAGGACACATCCATCCCATCATGGAAGCAGTTATCCTCCAGAATGATAAGTGTGGGTGCACGCTTCATACTCAAACACTACAGTTACAACCACAAGCCTCTATTTCCAACAACTGATTGTTTCTGCACCCGTGTCATGTGTTTCACCTCACATGACCACCATGGCTAGGTGCCTGGTATTCTTTATTTTATAATAACGCTCATTCTCCAACTGAAGGAGGACTACACAAGTCTGAAAGCTTTTGGTAGATTTATTTATTTTGTTTTGTATTAAAGGATTTTTTGCTTAAACCTTATTGTTTTTATCCGTCTCTCCGATGCTACTAAATAAATATATATATATATCTAAGACTAGATCACCAAAGAAACACAAATATAAGAGAAAGACTAAACACCTCCAACATAATAGAAGAAATACAAAATTATCAGTTAAAATAGAAAGAACAGTAGAGAGAATGAGAGGGAGAGACAACCAAAATTGGCAATGAACTACAAACCTTTTGGAAAAAGAAACAAGAGGGCATCCCAGAAAGAGATGGATTGAACAGTTCTTTGAAAAGAGTTAATGGTACAGGCTTCATAAGCGTAAAATCCACTGAGTTCAAGAAGAAGAAGAAGAAGCAATATAGAAAATAACAATGAGCCCAAAACTGAATCCTGGGGGGGGGGGGCTCCACTAATAACATTAGTTAATGAAGAGCAGTTCCATAAATAATCAATTTGTCTTCTTCCACTCAACTATCCCTTTATTTTTAGCAGGAACTTGCCCTTAATGCCACATGGCTCCAATTTATACAGCAGTCTTTTATGTGCAGCAGTATCAAAAGCTTCCCTGAAATCCAAGTACAGTGTAGACCACCAGTTAATTGGGGAAGCCGTTTATTTGGGACAAATCTTAAAGAACAGAACCTAATTGACAAAATAGCTAGGGTTTTCTTTACTTAATTGGGACAACATGCCGTTTAATCGGGGCAGGAGACCACAGTACTCGAGATTACCCAATGATTGTCTTTGACCATACCACGTGGTCTGGTCAGATTTCTGGAGGTCACAACCAAAAAACAATAAAAACAATTAGCAGTTTCCAGTTTATTGGGCTTTTCTGTTAGTGCAATCTATTAAAAATGGATAGTAAACTTGATCTTATTCAATTTGTGATAATACCGATACCTGGAATTCCATAGATTTTATGTTATTATGGTGAAATGTGTTTCCCCTTCCATGAAATCTTCAATTATATAAAAACATAAATAAATTTTCAGAATCTTCTCTTCATTCCTATTTTTTAAGCTTCATAACTTGTTATTCTGTTCTCACTTGCGCATATAATGTTAGTTGCAGTTTATGTATGCCATGTTCTTTGTTATCGATTGCTTATCTTTTTTACTGTTTTAAATTTTAAACCTCCCCCAAAATGTCAGTGAACAGAAATGCCAACTAGTTAGTATGTACATATTACAGTATGTATTAATTAAGCCATGCACGTAAGCATAATTTATTTTTATTTTGCTAACCTGTGGAAAATATTCTTCCGATTTTCATGTGTCATTTAATTTTTTAATTGGTAAGGTATGTTTAAATTTGTGCTTAATATATCTTTACTTTTATAGCCTGTGGATAATATTCCTCTTATTTTTGCTTATTAGAATCGCTGTTTGATAGAATTAAAATTCAATTCACAAACATTATTATTATTATTATTATTATTATTATTATTCTTATTATTATTAGCCATATGGTGCAAGAAAGCCTGAGGCTTATGCTGCACCAGCCAAAAAAAAAAAATTTCTAAATTACTCTGAGAGAGAGAGAGAGAGAGAGAGAGAGAGAGAGAGTAGAAAGGAATCACCAAGAAAGAGAAGAATGATGATATCCAGCTCAAGACCCTGGGTGTGCCAAGCCCATACTCACCAGATGTGAGCCCTGGGGAACATGATCACAATGACTGGCTCTTACTACATATTGTTTAGTGAACGTACTTTACAATGGCGAGTTTGTTGTAATGTGATTTGATCGTACAGAGAATAAATCATAAAGCAGGGTCCACTGTATTTTTATCTATTTATGTGAAACTTAAGGCCATTACAGCTACAAGAATTATTGTTAATCCTGACAACTGTAGTTGAAAATTACATGCATTATGCATGTGTCATTTTCCTTCATCTTACATGCTGGTTGCTAGTTGAAATACTTCCTCCCCCCATCACATGCACACCACTATTAGTTATGAGTTATTAGCTTTTATTTTATGTTGTTATTGGTATGGGTTTAATGATACAGGGGCTACCAAAGCCAAATTGTGTCTGTTCATTGTTTATTCACAAGAAGTATATAGCTAGAGATGTTAAATTATATGCTTCTATAGAAGCCATTATGTTTTAGATACAATAAAAGTTCTTCAATATTTGCTTAATTTCCTAAGAAATGAGATAAATCAGGTGATATATTCAATGTGGAGAGTGACTGAAAAATGTTTGACCAGATAGTTGAATGTAAGGGACAATCAACCAGAAAATGATGGCCCATAAGTTGCATCTGACAGGATGAACACTGAGGTGGGTTTTCTCCCAATAATAGGAAGAGATGATTAGAATGAGAGTGTCCAATTCTGAGCCTTGCCAGTACCACATCCTCTCATCTGTTTCTTCGGAAGCCAGAGAGAGCCACAGCTTTGGATTTTCTTTTATATGGTAAAGTTTATTGTTGGTGTTGCTTTTTCAGATCTGTGCCTATTTATCATAGCACACTTTGCATATGACAGACTTATAGGCAGTGTAAGGAACCTGAGGATGTTGTGAGAGAGTGGATTGAGGATGTTTAGCAGCACAGTCAGCACTTTAATTTCCCGGAATGCCAGAATGGCCAGGGATCCAGCAAAAACTGATTGACTGATTGGACACACTGCAGGAGAATAGCTGCAAATGAATCTGTTTCAGTGTAGGATGAAAAGAGGAAAAATTCTTCATTATGGCAGAGAAGCACTGAGGGAGTCTGTGTAAATTTATGGCAGATGAGATGGAAAGCTCAATAATCTTACTAAGTGCTAAGTTAATGGAATATAATTCAGCTGTGAAGACGCTGCAAGCTAGCGGTAGTGTGGCTGAAATTGTACATAAAGGAAAAACTGCTGCAGCACCTGCCATACTGTCAGTTTTGGAACCATTTGTATAAATTTTACAGGCATGGTTGTTCATAGTAGCATGAGCTGAATGTAACTGTCTGAAATTGCAGGGAGGTATAATATTTTTTTACCCCACTAGAGAAAGTATATATCTTGAGAGACAGACACATTTGTCCAAGGTGGAACAGGTGTAGTTGTGTCTTAAATTCATTTAACTTGACATTCCAACTCTGAACAAGCTCTTTGATCCTGAACGAGGCAGGTCTATTTTAATTTGGCTTGCTCTCATAGAAGGCTTCCCACCGAGTTTTATAAAGCTATTCCCAACTGGGGTGTGAAGGTAGACTCTGGATCTTAGCAGCGTAGTGGAGCAGTAGTGTTTTTCTATGCAGATGTAATGGGAGCTCATGCATTTCAGTATAAAGACTTTGGATTGGAGAAGTCCCGAAAGCTCCCAGTGCAGTCCTCAGAGCACTGTGATGGATCACATTTAGCCGTTTTAAAGTAGTATGGTTGTCCAGTGTATGAGTCTGCCAGGAGGCAGACTCATACACTGGACAACCATACTCTAGCCATGAATGGATTAAACTTCTATAAAGATGCAGTAAAGTATACCGATCACCTCCCCATGACATGGACAAGACTGATCAAAGTATATTCAAATGCTTTATACAAGAAGTTCTCAAATAAGCGATGTGGGCTTGGAAATTTAGTTTGTGGGCTAATATTAGCCCAAGAAATTTAACAGTATTAACAAGTGGGATTGGAGTATTGTTTATTTGTAGTTCAGGTTCGGGAATGAGAGCTCGTTTCTTGCAAAAGTGAGTGACAGTGCATTTCTTTTCTGATAGTCTTTAACCGTTCCGTGAAGTCCAGAATTCTATTTTGGTTATGGCAAGTTGGAGGTGCTGTTTGATGGTATTGATACTTTGAGATTGACAGGAAGTGGTAAGGTCATCTGCATACATATGTTTGATCGGTTTTTGGGATATCTCTTGTCATGCTGCTAACTCGGATTGAAAATATTCTTGGACTAAGTATTGATCCAACAATGTTGAAAAAGAATGTAGTTGCAGGAAATTTTGAATTATTTTCGACAAATGTCCCCTAAGCCCCAGATGGTAAAGGTCCATAATAATACCATGACGCCATGTAGTATCAAATGCCTTTTCAAGATCTAAATTGACCATGACTAGATGTTGTTTCGTGACAAAGACATTGTGGATATGAGATTTGGCTTTGATAAGCATGCCTAGCATTGATCTATTCTTCCAAAAGCCATGCTGTTGGGGCGCCTCCGTAGCCAGGTGGGAAGGAGCAGCGGTGCGTAGCACACGCTTCTTGATTAGACCGGGGTTCGAGCCCGTCACCACCAAATACGGAAGATGCGGAAAGGTCAGGAAATGACCACCCCATCTCCCGGAGCAATATGGCCTTAGTTGCTAATGCTCCTAAAAAAAAAAAAAAAAAAAAAACCAACCATGCTGTTGTTCTGGAAGAAGATTCTCTGACTCCAGGATGTAAGTGAGCCTAGTATGAACCATCCTTTCAAAATTTTTCCCATGCAGCTCATAAGAGATATTGGCTTGTAATTTTCAACACAAGAAGGATCTTTTCCTGGATTTGGCAAGGAAATAATGAACAAATGCACCAGGAAGAAGTATAGGCCATTTTCAGAGAAAATCCAATTATAAAAGAAATTAATAGGGTTCTCAAGTCTTCTTCAAGTAAATCTAGCTTTTATGTGCCAAAGAGTTACCCAAGGGAGATTAATTAAAGAATCAAGAGAAAACTCACAATAAGGTTATATGAAACTACATTTGAATTATATTAATATTAATGAGGTAATTAATAATTAGCTAAAATTAATTAGGAGTGTTTTAAAATAATTTGTGGTTTTGAGTTTCATTCAGTCTGGTAATAACTGTAATGATGTAGAGAGAGATGGCTTTCATCTTATTTTCAATGCATGCGTGTGTGTGTGTGTGGTATTTTCATATTGATTTTGAGAGAATGTCTTGAATTTTTTGTAATGTGTTATAGTTGTCTTATAACAATTATTTTAGAAACTGGAAGAGCTATTTAGTATTTTCAAGTCAGAGCTGAAATCTTTGACAGAAGACACAAAAAAGGTCGATGATGTTGAAGAGAGAGTTCATGCTCTGTTGACTCCTATACAGAATGTAAGTGAATTTATGTTTGTAGTTTAAATGTCATGATTTATTATATAAATCTCTCTTTCCCTCTCTCTCTCTCCCCCTCTCCCATCCTGAGAAAGAAAGAAAAAATTTATAATCCTAGGTTGTAATAATACCTCCAACAAAATCCAGGTCTCTCAATTGATTTAAGTTTACTTTAGAAGCATGTTGGTTCAGGATAAGCTGGATTCTCTGGCTTATTTGAGCAGCACCATTCCTACTGCTGAACTAGTTAGAGCAGGACTTCAAGTCTCTATTCAGGTCTCTCTGACAGGTCTTGTAGGTGGTCACAAACCAAGGAATTCATCATCTGAGGAGTCTAGAAGAGAAAGCAAAGCTTGCCATTAAAAAGGATGTGTATCCAGCTTGAGAAAGCAGTGGTTTGACAGATTTTAATAAAGTTTACTCAAGTCTCCTCCAAGGTTTAGTAGTGAGAAAATGATGCAAGCAAGTAAGTTTTATAGCATCAGCCAAGAAACAAAAAAAAAGAGAAAAAAATACTACCCACCTCATTTGCCTATACCCTCTAATGTTGTCTTTAAATTTATACAAGCAATCATCTGTTTTGTTCAAGAAATCAGCTATTCTGTGCCTGAAAGCAAATTTTTCACATTTATCCTACAGCCATCCTTTTCTGATTTAAATTTATGTCCTGTTTTTTTTTTTTCATGAGAGATATTAGAACTTATAGTACTTATTACCATGCATGGGTTGAAAGTTGAAAAGATAAAAGAAGATATTTGTTGAATTTATGAATCTATAGACTTGAATGTCTGTAAATTGTAATTTTTGGGAAATACTTATGAAGGAAGTTTGTTCCAAAAAAATGGAATTTGAATGAATAAATGAGGAAGAAGAAAAGTTGGTTCTGTGAGTTGCACAGTAAAAAGATGCTGACTCGTTGCAACACATGTTTAGACTGGTTTGGAGGAGAAAGTGGGAATTGTAGAAGCCAGTTCAGATGAAGTTATCTGCTCATGGAGTTATCTATAGAAAAGGCATGCATTTGAAACAGAATGTCTATTAGACAGAGTGTGGAGAGACTTTGTTAGAGATGGGTCATTAATAAACCTAACTGCCCTCTTTTGAATGGCATCTAGAAGCCTGCATCCTGTTCTCCAAACCTGGGAGAACAGGGTGTGGGTGGTGCTGTTGAGATGGCTTGGGGCGTAGCCAGATCTGTAGTTGATGAACTGACCGCACCACATTGGCTTGTGGTATACCGCCCGCACCCTGTTCTCCTGCTCTTGGAGCCACTCCAGTACAGATGAAGCTAGGCGCATCGAGATTTCCAGAGTGAGGACAGACTTGGTCATTTGTGACTATCCAACCCACATATTGGACAAGTGCTTATTGCAAGTGCAGGAACTCACAATCCACCCGAGACCACCAGCAACTTATGGCAATGTACCTACCACCTACATTCCCTACTATCCGGGCATGTCAGGCCAGATTTCAAAAATTCTTCGAGAATACAACACAAAATGCATGCAGTTATCTGGTAGAAACTTGCATTTTCTGGTTTCCAACGTTAACATTCCAGTTACCCCTCTCTTGTGTAGTATATTGCATAACTTGCAAGGATTGTAACAGTTGCTACATAGGGAGACCTCGAGACGCCTTCAAGACTGCCTTGCAGAGCATGACAGATCAATTCGCCTTGCTGAGACTGACCAATCTGCAATTGCAGGATACTTCTGGTCGACCCACCATGACCTTAATCCCAAGCGGGACTATGAAGTGATTGACCAGTCCCAACACTTTCACCACCGACTCTGGTTAGAGTCACTTCATATATCTTGTAATTAAAGAACTATGAACTGCAGCAAGGGAATGAGACTACACCCTATCTTGGAGGCAACTGTTTTGAGACTAGATAAGTGCTGAAGCATAACCACACACGTCAATGCAGCAACAATGAACACCAATCTAGTGGTTGAATGTTCAACCTCGTGCCCACATATGCCTCATTGTGCATACAACTGTATCCTTTAAAATTTTGTCTCTAACTTCTCCATTCTGTTAATATTTGCTGACGAAGAGGCCATTTAGTCTCGAAAGCTAGAAAACAATTGTAATTAAATGAGTATTAAAATTTTTTACTGGTTATACGTATTTATTTATTTAAACAATGGGTACCAGTACTACAGGCCCATTTACTCTCAATCACCTCCTTGTCTCTGCTAGCAAAATTCCTATATATCATTGACAAAACTCCATGACCTGCTCTGGCAGCCTGTCTGCACTGCTCAGAGAACTTGATATCTGACTGCACAGTTGCCCCCAGATCATTTTCATTCTCCACTTCCCTGAGTATAGTACCACACTCAGGTACGTTTCTGTTGGGTTACTGCTACCCATATGCAGTACTTTGCATATGTCAATGTTAAACTTCAGTTGCCACTTCTCAGCCCATCTACCTAACTTTTCTAGATCCTGTTGCAGTTGCATACTGTCTTTAGTGTCATTAAAACCCTGCGAACCTTTGTATCACTTTCAAACTTGAACATTAAGCCTGATATACCTTCATCGATATCATTGATAAATACACAAAACAACAATGTGCACAGCACCGAATTCTGGGGGACTCCACTAATAGCATTAGTCCATGTAGAACAGTGTCCATTTATTACCACTCTCTGCTGTCTCCCACTCAACCATTCCGTAGATAAAGTAAAAGTGGGGGGGAACACATTGTATGAATTAATAATTTTTGAATACAACATACATACACATAACAAGAGTATATTCGCTCCTTGACAATGCTTCCTGTATAAATGCTACTTAGAGTGCAGTGAGATTATACACTAGCTGATCTCGATGCCTCCTAGAGGGATATCAACAGCTTTTGGTCCATTAGATTATCTAATGTGTAACCTGAAAAAAAAAAAAAAAAAAAAAAAAATTTTACAACAATAACTTCAAAATGTAGGAATTGTGGATCTTGCCATGATGCCTATCATAATCTCAAAGGATCCCACTTATATCTGCATGATTGAAAGAGATGGGTGGAGGGTGCTTTGCTTGTTATTTTTACTAAACGTGTGTTTCTCCAATTCAAACCTCCTATAAGCAAAGTGGTAGTATTTGTCGAGTAATGAAAGTCATCTATTGTTGCCTGACTAGGAGTATAGTCGATAAATTTGATTAGCTTGAAGTGCTAGTCAAGACAAAAAAAGGCAGATATTGTTGGGATATCAGAGACGTGGTGTCACACAGATATAAGCAGTGCAGAATTGGAATTTGGGGAGTATAATGTGTACAGGAAGGATAGACAGGACAGGAAGAGAGGAGGGTATATGCTGTTAGTTAAGAAACACATAAAATATAAGGAAGGGCATCCAATTAATGTTGGTGGACAATGCAGTGTTGAGTCTGTTTGGTGTGAAATAAGCACTGGCAAAGGAAAAATGAGACTAGATGTGTGTTATAGGCCTAATGAATCTGATGAGTATAATGAACAATTGTGCAGAGAAATAGAGTGGGCCAGTAAATTAGAATGTCTTATAATCGGGGATTTTAACTTTACAGATATTGACTGGAACTTGTGGTTGGTCACTCGCACACTACCAAGACTTTTGTGGATTTATTGGATGACTGTTGTCTACAGCAACATGTTTGAGAGGCAATCAAGGGAGTAATACTCTTGATCTGATTATCAGCAGTGATTATTCATGAATTAAGAATCTGCAGATAAAGGAACCTCTGGATGACATTATTACAATCTACTGATGTGGGCAGAGCGTAGCTACAATGTAGGCAGGCAATGCAATTGCCTCCAAGCCGGGGAGAAATCCTTGGATTTCTCCTCTTTTTGCAATTTTCATTAATTAAATAGTGGCCTGAACATGTTCTTTGCCTCTGCACCCGAAAAAGGGTAGCTACTCTACTGGATGTGGGAATTACTTAAAGATGTAATTACTTAAAGATGGCTTTAACTTTCGTAAAGGTGATTACAGTGGTCTCAGACAGTTTTTAAATTCTATACAGCAGGATCAACTGATGACATTACCAACGTTGAATTCTAAATGGGAAACCTTCAGGAACTTAATTTTGGAGGCTACTAGGCTTTTCATTCCAACTAAGAAATACTGTTCAAGGTTTAGTCATAAATGGATGTCAGATGAATTAATGAGGCTCGTGGCAGAGAAGAAGAATGTATATAAAGTATCAGGAGATACAGAAGCCTATGGCAGGTATAAATTAGTCTGTAATTAAGTCACAAAGGAGGTTAGGCAGGCAAAGGTAAATTAAGAGAAATCTTTGGCAAAGGATGCAAAGAAAAACAGCAAAGAGTTCTTTACTTATGTAAACTCTAGAAGGAAAGGGATGAATCAGATTGGACCACTTAACATAGATGATTATACCATTGATGATAGTTGATGAACTGAATGAGTATTTTGCATCTGCATTCACACATGAGGAGTTATTCAATGAGAGGAGTGCCAGAACTTTATCAAACTCTAACAGGGAGCTAAGTGATTTTTGTAATAACTGAGAGCAAAGGAGGAGAAATTGTTGAAGTTAAACATAAGGAAGGTACCTGGGGTGGATGGGATCTGTCCAGTTATATTAAAGGAGGCAGCAAAGGAAGTAAGCAAACCCTTAGCCATAATAATTAGAGCTTCCTTGGACTCAGGAGGTTCCTATGGACGAGGAGTTGTGCAAATGTATCACCAATTCACAAAGGGGGATCAAAAGGTGGCACAAGTAACTACAGACCTGTTAGTTTAACTTGTGTTCCGGGGAAAATAATGGAATCACTGGTTAAAGAAGCATTGCAGGATCGTCTAGACAAGACTACAGTAATAGTTAAGACACAGCATGGATTTGTTAAAGGGAGGTCTTGTCTGACCAATTTGATTGGATACTCTGAGGTGGTCACAAAGGAACTGAATGCCAAAAAACTTTTGTTATCATATACTCGGATTTCAGGAAAGCTTTTGATACTGTTGCACATAGAAGACTGCTGTATAAATTGGACAGGTATGGCATTAAGGGTGTTGCTACAACGGATAAAGGGATGGTTGAGTTAGATACTACAGAGAGTGGCAATCAATGGACACTGCTCTTCGTGGACAAGTGTTGTTCGTGGAGTTCCCCAGGGTGCGGTTTTGGGCCCATTGTTGTTTTGTATATTTATCAATGATATTGATGAAGGTATATCAGGTTTATTGTCCAAGTTTGCAAATGATACAAAGGTTGGAAGGGTTGTTAACGACAGTAAAGACGGTTGTTGTTATTTGGTTTTTAGGAGCATTAGCAACTAATTCCATATTGCTCTGGGGATATGCAGTGGTCATTCCCTGACCTTTCCGCATCCTCTGTATTTAGTGGTCACGGGCTCAAACCCTGGTCTAATCAAGAAGCGTGTGCTATGCACTGCTGCTCCTGACCACCTGGCTACGGAGGCTACCAGTAAAGACAGTATGCTACTCCAACTGGATCTAGATAAGTTGGGAAAATGGGCTGAGAAGTGGCAACTGAAGTTTAACATTGACAAGTGCAAAGTACTGCATATGGCTAGTGATAACCGAAGAGAAATGTACCAGCTCTGTGGTACTACACTCATGGAAGTGGAAAGTGAAAAAGACCTGAGGGTAATTGTGCAGTGAAATATGAAGTTCACTGAACAGTGTAGACGGGTTGCCAGGGCAGGTCATGGAGTCTTGTCAATGATATATAGGGATTTTGCTAGCAGGGCCAGGGAGGTGATTATCCTGTTATACAAGGTAATGATCAGGCTGCACCTGGAATACTGTGTATAGGTCTGGAGGCCTCATTTTAGGAAGGATGTGGAGTTGCTAGAACGAGTACAAAGAAGGGCAACAAGATTGGTGAGGGGAACAAAGGGGTGCTCTTACCAAGAAAGTTCTGCAAATTGCAGCACCTGGAGAGTAGGCACCTGCGAGGTTTTTTTTTTTTTTGGATTTGAACCTACGACCTTTGGGTTTCCAGGCAGGCACTTTACTCACATGGTTAACCTGGTCGGCACCTGTGAGGTGATCTGATTGAGGTGTATAAGGCTTTGAATGGAATGAATAATCCAATCAGCTGAATGCTGAATGGATTATTCCTCTTGTTCAGACTAAGAACCTGAGGGGACACAGTTTCAAATTGAGGAAAGATAGTTGTAGAATAGATGGGCGGAAATTTGCCATAATCAGCAGTTAGTTGATTGGTGGAACAGGCTTTAATCTTTTGTTGTGGAAGCTAATAGCCGAAATAAATTTACGGCTGAGCTGGACAGGCATTTGGAATGAATGGAGGGGTGAAATAGGAGCTTTTTTTTTTTTTTTTTTTGGCTAATGCTGCATAAGCTTGCCTCTACTAATGCTAATGCCTCATCATATGCCTCTACTAATGCTAATGGCTACAAAGGAGGTCAACTATTCCTCTATATGATGTGGATGCCACAGTTTGATTCACTTTTTTTGAAAACCCCAAATCCAAAAGTATAAAGGAAAGTTGGTACAGAAAACATAAGTAGAATGGGTACATGAAGAAGAGGAAAAGTTGATTCTATGAGTTTGGAGTATACAGTGAATGGTTGCTGACTGCTCATGGCATATGTTTGGACTAGTTTGGAAGACAGTGGGAGAATTGCAGATGCCAATTTAGAAAAACAGCACCCATGAAAGTATTTATAGAATATATATGAAACAGAGACTAAAATTGTATGAGACAGAGAATGCACAGACATCATAGAGGATGGGTGATTAAATAACCTCACTGCCTTCTTTTGAATTGAGTCAACCAGCTTGAGAGAGGTGTTGGGGGCGCTACCCAAGATTTGGGAACAGTATTCTGTGGTATAATGTTATTATTTACCTCATTGGCGAATTAGCTGGAGTTCAGTGTTTCAGGAATTGGTGGTGGTGGTGGATATTCAAAGTTGAGGGTATTTACACAGGGCAATGTTTCCCAAACAGGAAGGAGGAATATAATGTGCTGTTATCAACAAAATTGTGGAGAGAATTTCTAGTGAGTGAAAGGAGTTCATTAATATAAAAGAGGAAAAGAACAGGAGAAAGAACCTTGAGGAACTAGCCTTGGTGAAGAAGTTAGAAGAGAAACAGCTCTCTGCCATCACCGTCAGTGAGTGGTCAGACAGAAAACTGGATACCCAATTGCACAAAAAAAAAAAAAAAAAAACAGTGGGCAATGAGACCATTATGAATAGAAAAGTCAAGAGCAACTGCTTAAGTTTCACCAAATTTCTCTTTTGATTTTGTCCATATATGAATAATATAATCGAATATAACACTATTGGATTGAGTGAATCCATATTGGTGATCATTGAGTTGGCAGTTAATGGATTTCTTCATTACTTTGAAAAGAGTAGAGGTAAGTGCAATGGGATGAAAATTGGGAGGGAGGGATTTGTCACCCTTTTTAGGAACTGGTTGGATATGAGCAAATTTCCAAATAGAAGGAAAAACACCAGTGGTATAAGAAATAAAAAGGTGACACAGAACAGCACAAGTTTTGAGAACAAGTGGAGAAATGTCATCAGAACCTGGAGATTTTTCAGCATCAAGATTGTTCAGAAGTATTCTGACATCCATCTGTAGGAAGACTATGGGAGGCATAGAGTGGAGTGCTTTGGGCATGACAGGTGTTAGTTTAACATGATTGTTAATACAAGAGTTGGAAGAAAACACGGGATGCTATTAAGTTGTCTTTGTAGCTGAGGATATAGTTCAAACTATCATATTGTAACAGAGGTGGAATTATTAATGGACATAAGTTGCAGCTAGTAGATTTGGTGAGAGACCACAATTCTTGGCTACCATTTGGACAAGAAACAAATTTTCTACCCTTAGTTTGCTCAAAATAGTCTGGACTGATTAATACTGTTTTACAAATTTGTAAGCAGAAAATGAAGCTGGAGGTTCAGTTAAAACCAATTGCAATATGCTACATTCTCAGTTTGTAAAGGCCTTAGCACATTTATTGTAAAACCAAGGTTTAGATATGGGTTGAGAGTTTAGGGTAGAATGTGGAATAAAGGATTTCATCCCTACAAGAATAATCTCACTGACATGATTTGAGCAAATGTGGGGATCAGACTATTAAAAACGGTTATCCAACTAAGGAAAAGAATAAGAGAAATCATGCAGATCATCCCATTTGGCATTCCTATAATGCCAACAAATATGAGGCATTACCAAGTTGTGTTCTAAAGAACACAATTTGGTACTCAAAAGTGCCTAGAGGATCACTAATATTGACTATGTACTTGGAAGGGTTGTTGGTGAGAAAAAGATTAAGGGTATTAGGTATGTGGTTGGAATCGTTTGGTGTTTTAGTAGGTAAGTGACCAAAGCCTTGGCATCAACCCAGGGGCTCACATCTGGTGACTATGGGCTTGGCACACCCAGTGTCCTGAGTTGGATATCATCATTCTTCTCTTTCTTGGTGATTCCCTTCTACTTCAGACACTTGTTTTCTCTCTCTCTCTCTCTCTCTCTCTCTCTCTCAGGGTAACTAAAATTTTTTTTTGGCTGGTTCAGCAAAAGTCTCAGACTTCCTTGCACCATATGGCTAATAATAATAATAACTAGGGGGCTTTGCCCCCTTCTCGCTTTGCTCGCCCACCCCTGTGCATGCTTTTCTATGTAAAATGTAGAGGTATACGGAGTAAGTGAAATATTTTCTACATAAAAGACACACCTGTCGAAACGCACTGGTTGATATCTTAATCAGGAAATGACCTATGTAATTATTTACCTGTGCATTTGTAGTGCACGGAATTCTCAAGGTCGAATAAATATCATGGTAAAACTCGAGAACGATGTATACCCTCCAACATGGCAGCAAGCAAAACAGTGGGAAAGCAGTGATTGACTTGTGACTTCCATATTTCAATTAATGGACAGGAATAGAGCAGTGATTGGCAGCTGCCACTGCTTTCCCCACCCAATATCCCCCTAAGTTGATATGCCTAGGATGTTCCCCCCCCCCACATTTGCCACTGTTTTTAAATCAGGAACTCGTTTTCCCATTTTAAAACAGCAGGATGGAGCGATAAACACCCTACCTAAGCTAAGCCCCACCCTCCTCAATGACACAAAACAATCAGAAAAGGGAGGTGCCTTCACCTGTCAATTATCGCCGTCTTCCTCGCTTTTATAGAAGTACCTGCCGGTGTATACTATACTGGACTTCAGCAAATATCACTATGTAATTATTTACCTGCATTTACATAGGTTACTTAGGAAAAAGCCTTTTGCTTCAGGTTCCATAATGCATGAGGAATATTATTGCATCCGAAAGAGCAGGACTAAAATATTTAACTGAAATATTTACAAACTATATAAATATTTAAAATATTTACAAAATACTAAACTACAGTATTTACAAATATAAAATATTCCTTAATATACAAAAAACATTACAATGGAACATCAAATGTTAGATAGTGAATTACATGCACGAGGTTGGTGAACATTATGGAAGCAGTTGTCAATAATTAATTGCATTAAGTGATGTAATTGCCCCGCCTTCTCCCATTGGCATAAAGTTGTGAACATTAAAATCACTAACCAAAATTATCTCACTGTTAGGAAAGTTTTATTGGAAAAAATAGTTTCAAAACATGGAAGTCAAAGACCTGTGAGTGATTAGTGGAGTTGGGAGAATAATAGAGGCAACAGATGGATTTCATTGAATAGGGCAGAGAGATTTTAAGTTGGAGGGGATCAAAAAGAGGAGATGCAGAAATAGAATATCTCTGACAACAAATATTAGAATGGTCATATTCACATGTACCACCTCTGAAACAAAAAGAATCATAGAGAGAATAGTTAGGGCAACAGAGATGAGTAGCGTTTGAGGAAAGCCAGTGAGTCATTGATTGCTGGAACAGGTTGTGTTCACAGGTAGTTGAGGCTGACAGTTTGAATAAATTCAAAGTTGAACTGGATGGTTACCTATGTGAGTAGGGAAGCAAATAATTTGAATTTTCTTATTTATTTGTCCCCTGCTGCCCAGTGCAACAAAAGACTGTGGCGTCCTTGCATTATATGGCTATTACTATGTCCTTGATCATGCTGCTGCATACACATTGTTTGGTTTCTCTCCAATCACTAGGTAGTGAAGCAGAGGCAGTGCCTTACCGAGGTATTGGAAGTTGCCTGGGGCCCAGGAATGTAGGGTGCCCAAATTCCAGTGATATTTTAATTTTTTTAAATATATAAAAAAAATGGTTGTTTCTTAATATAATGTGCATGCAACAGTGTAAGAAATTAGACCTCCATTTAAAGTCCAATAAAATTATTGATGTTGTAAATCAAAATTTGATAGAGAAATTTAAAAAAAAAAAAAAAATACTAGAGAATGATTTTGGAATGAGTAATTGAGTTAATTAAATTTTTAGCTTCAAAAAATTTGGCACTGAGAGGAAGCAATGAAAAATTATTTGAACTAAATATTGGAAAATTTTTGGGAACAATAGAGTACAAGCAAGAATTTTATAAAAAAATAGAAGAGCTTTTTATGTTCCGTGTGCCTGAACATAAAAAGCAGAATTATTTTTTGGAACATTACAAAGATTATACATGATTTGCATTGTTTTGCCAAGCAGGTGGGATATTACTGTGAAATCTTTACCAGAAACAAGATGGGAAGGAAAGATAAAAGCTGTTGATGCAGTTGTACAGTTATGGATATTACTGTACAACTGCATTAAATGAAAGCAAGGAACAGGCCAAAGGAAAAGATGCAAAATTGCAGTCTGCAATATGAGGTTTTTTAACATAAATTACTTCATTTAAATTTATTATGTGTAGTTGTTTGGTAGGAAATATTGACTTTACTTATAATACTCAATATAAATATTGAGTATTATAAGTAAAGCCATGCAAAGTAGAACAATTGATATGAACACTGCAGTTATATTGACAGAGGGTGACTCTTAGTCAACTAAATGAATTTAGAACATTCAAATTTAAATTGTGTGTGGATAATGCTATAGACATTGCAACTGAGTTGGAAGTAGTAGTAATAGAGGCATGTGATGCAAGAAAGCAAGCATATGAGCTTAGGTATCATCAGCCAAGAAAAAAAAAAATATTCACACACACATATCAACTTCCACAACGACAGACAGAAGTTTGTTTCAGCAATTAACCACCTGCTGGCTAAAGGCAAATTTCCACCCACCTATTCTACAACTGTCTTTCCTCAATTTGAATTTATATCCCCTCAGATTCGTAATCCGAGCAAGCGGAAGAATCAGAATTCAGCGTACTCATCCCATTCAAGGCCTTATGCACCTCAATCAGATCACCTTGCAGGTGCCTAGTTTCCAGCTGCTGCAAAGTACCGTCAGTGTTACCAGAAAAAATCTTGAGTTTACCTGTGAAACTTCATCAGATGAATGCTCTATTGATCCAACCAAAAGGTTTGAAACGGATTTTTTTAATATAATGATCGATGTAGCTATTGTTACCATACAAGAAAGATTTGATCAGATGAATGAAATACAGTATTATCGACTTTTCATTGTATTCTAAAATCAGAAAACTTCATGAATTTATTTGAAAGTGTGATAGAAACAAAATGTCAGCACCTTGAAGGAATTTTAATGGTGAAGACGGGAGCAGCGACATTGATGCCAAAGAGTTATGTCAAGAAATCCAATCTTCGAAGCATGTTTTAAAAGGAAAAAAATTTTGATTGCTTAGAATTATTGACATTTCAATAAAAAACTTAGTTGAATTATATGCCAACGTCATCATTTCTCTCCACATATTATTAACATTGCCAATTACGGTTGCGTCTGGAGAGGGGAGGTTTTTTAACACTCAATTGATTAAAACATATTCACGAGCAACAATTGGCCAAGAAAGAATTAATGGATTGGCCATTATGTCAATAGAAAAAGATATACTAAAATATATAAAAACATCAGACATTACAGACAAATTTATATCAAATATCATAAGGTAATGACGTGAAAAAATTTTGGGTGCTCCCTTTATTTTTCAATTTTTTGAATTCCATCTTAAATTTTTGAAAGGTGAATATTTTGCCCGGGGTTGGCACTGAACGGAGGCAGCTAGATTATGTAGTTGCCTCCAGTGTACATGGTGTATTATTTCAGCCATGGCCTGAAATAATACACCTAATATACTGGAAGTGGGCTTGGCCTGAAATAATACACCCAGTGTTACTAATAGTGGCACCAATGTGAAGGTGCAAGCAGAATCTACCTACTCTAGAAGAATGACTGGATTCAATGCAAGTCGGTCCATTCTGCCACATTATTTAGAAGTGGGACCCGAATATCAATTGCATCAGCATTTTAGGCTCCCAGGAAGTCCTAACTTGTTATACCTGGAAGAATGGCTGTGACAAACCTTAAAAAGTATTAAAAAAATACTACCCTTATTTGTCTATCTCCTCTAATAATATGTTTAATATTTCCTTAAATTTATTCGAACTGGCTACTTCCACAACACTAGATGGAAGTTTTTTCAATCAGTTATGCTCTGGCTGAAAGCAAAAAAATTTTGCACATTCATTCTGCAACCATCCTTTCAATTTAAATTTGTTTTCTCTTGTGTGTCATCTGAGAAAGATTTTTGCCAGTATGCCCTCTTATTTATTTTTGACTTGTTTATATGCAAAGGATAAACAACTCACTAATAAATTTTAAAGATAATAAATATGAAGTAATTGTATAAGATATCTTTAAATTTTTAAATTCAACATGAAGTATGGATACTAATTTTTACCTGTATCTTTGTTTCACATATTGTTGCCTGCATATAATTTTTTTTATTGTATATCTCTTGATCCAGGATCTGTATGTGACATGATAATTGATACATCAACCAGTGAGATTCATCTCATACATCTGTGACATTATATAGCTTGTTAATTATCTCTTGAATCAATTCTGAGTTTGAATCAATTCTTTATAGGGTGAAATGGTAATTACTACTTGTTCTTCTTCCTCCTCTTCCTCAGTACAACTGATCTCTCCATTGTTATTTTTTATATATAACAATGGAGAGATCAGTTGCTTCCTTGAGCTTCATCAACAACAGTTAATCAATGTTGGTATCACATGCATGTGCAATATTGAAAGCATTGGAAACAAAAAGCATCAGAAGTTGCACTATGTTTAGCAGAAGAATAATATCATGGACAGCAGTATGAAGTGAGTGTACAAGATTTTTTTTTGAGTTTCTTGCTCTTTATTCTGCAATTATTTACTGTTTAATATTAACTATCTACATAAGGAATCTGTTGTTGTTTATTATCCGTTACTGACTTTTGTAACTATTTTTTCAGACTCTTATGGAATCATAATTGAATACAGCGTTCTGGTCTTTAATGATTAGATCCGCATTAAATTCACTGTGTTTTTATATTGGCTATATGTTTGCACCTGTTATATGTTTTTTTTTTTTTTTTTTAATGTAATTCTTTTATTGTGTTAATCAGTGATGTCTTCACTCCACAGGCTGACTTTGGAATTTTTGAAGTAACCCACAAGGAAATGTGGAAGAAGGTGATGGAGTCATTTAATCAGGAAGTTCAAGCTTTAGAAGAGGAGACAAGATATTTAATTGATGATATTTTCAACTCGCTGAGATCTTCTGAAAATGCTTTTGCATTAGTACAAAGTTTCAAGCACATGCACACATCTCTTACAATAAGAGAACTCATGATGAATAAATACAATGATATTTTAAATCAATATATAAAGGAGGTAATATTTGTTTTTATAAACAGTTTGTATTTTTATATCACATAAACATAAAAAGTGTGTGTGTATGTTTTGATTTGGAATGATATTGAGCAGAGAAAATTGCTGTGAATAAAATTTGTTCTGTTTTTGAATGATATCTCATATATGTAATTTTATTAGTAGTGGAAAATGACGCAAGATAGTGAGATTATATAGCATTAGCCAAAAAAAGAAAAAAAAAGAAAAAAGGAGTCTAGTTCTTCCGGCTGCATACCAATGCAACACCAAATATGAGTTTGTTCCAACAATTGACCATCCTCTGGCTGAATGCACATTTCTCCACATCTGTTTTGCAACTAGCCTTCCTAAGTTTGAATTTGTATCCCCTCATGTAGGTAGTCTGAGACACCTCATTCAGGTCTTGTAGGTGCCTAGACTCCAGTCATTGCAGTTTGCAGAATTAAAGCCTTTCCTAAGAGTAATCTTTTGTTCCTTTCACTAATCTGGTTACTCTTCTCTGCACCCATTCCAACACATCCATGTCCTAACTAAAATAAGTTCTCCAGATCCGTATGAAATACTCAAGATATAGTCTGACTATTGCCTTATACAGTAAAAAATCACCTCTTTATCCCTGCTGACAAAATTCATGCATATCATTAACAAAACCCCATGAGCTGTCCTGTCCATCTGTGTTCACTACTTCATATTTGAGTGCACAACTATCCAACTTCACTTGATATCGATGGTTTAACTGTTGATGATCCTGCTCAGATAGCAAACAAACTGAATGAGTATTTTGCATCTACATTCACACATGAGGAGTTATTAATGTTTGAAAATGGAAGAAGGTTATCAAATTGTAGCAGGGTGCTTAATGATTTTGTAATAACTGAGAGAAAAGTGGAGGAGAAATTGTTGAAGTTAAACATAAGAAAGGGGTGGATGGGATCTATCCAGTTATACTAAAGGAGGCGGCAAAGCAACTAAGCAAACCCTTAGCCATAATTATGAGAGCATCATTGGACTCAGGGGAGGTCCCGACGGACTGGAGATGTGCAAATGTATCCCCAATTCACAAAGGGGGATCGAAGGGTGACACGAGTAATTAGACCAGTTAGTTTAACTTCTGTTCCGGGTAAAATAATGGAGTCACTGGTTAAGATGCATTGCAGGATCATCTAGACAAGACTGCAGCAATAATTCAGACACAGCATGGGTTTGTTAAGGGAAAGTCTTGTCTGACAAATTTGATAGGATATTATGATATGGTTACAAAGGAACTGGATGCAAAAAATAATTTTGATATTATATATTTGGATTTCAGGAAAGCTTTTGACACTGTTGCGCATGGAAGACTATTGTACAATTTGGAGCAGAATGGTATTAAGGGTAAGTTGCTACAATGGATAAAAGGATGGTTGAGTGTGAGAAGACAGAGGGTGGTAATTAATGAGTGCTGTTTTTGTGGACTAATGTTATTAGTGGAGACCCACAGGGTTCGGTGTTGGGTCCTCTGTTGTTTTGTATATTTATCAATGATATTGATGAAGGAATATCAGGCATAGTGTCGAAGTTTGCAGATGATACAAAGGTTGGCAGGGTTGTTAATGACAGTAATGGCAGTGTGCTACTGCAACAGGATCTAGATAATTTGGGCAGATGGGCTAAGAAGTGGCAACTGAAGTTTAACCTTGACAAATGCAAAAGTACTCCATATGGGTAGAAGTAACCCCAGAGAAACGTACCAACTGTGTGGTACTACACTTAAGGTGGTAGAAAATGAAAAAGACCTGGGAGTAATTGTGCAGTCAGATATGAAGTTTTCTGAGCAATGCAGACAGGCTGCCAGGGCAGGTCATGAGGTTTTATCAATAATATATAGGAATTTTGCTAGCAGGGAAAAGGAGGTGATTGTCCCTCTGTATAAGGCAATGGTCAGGCAACGCCTTGAGTACTGCGTACAGGTCTGGAGGCCTCATTTTAGGAAGGATGTAGATTTGCTTGAGCGTGTACAGAGAAGGGCAACAAGAGAGGGTGAGGGGAATGAAGGGATCCTCTTACCAAGAGAGGCTTAAGTTCTGTAAATTGCAGTGGCTGGAGATTAGGCACCTGCGCTGTGATCTGATTGAGGTGTATAAGGCCTTGAATGGATTGAGCACACTGAATTCTGATGGGATCCTTCCATTTGTTCAGATTACGAACCTAAGCTGGCATAAATTCAAATAAAGAAAAGACAGATGTAGAATAGATGTGTGGAAATTTGCCTTTAGCCAGCGGATGGTTAATTGCTGGAACAAACTTCCATCTGTTGTTGTTGTGGAAGTTGATAGGTTAAATAAATTTAAGGAGGAACTGGACAGGCACCTGGAGGGAATGGTGTGAATTTTTTTTTTTGGCTGATGCTGCATAAGCTCATACACTTACTTTCTTGCACTACTACTACTACTAAACAACAACATCTGAGTGCACAATTAACCAAATGTTCTTTTTCATTTTCCACTGCACTAAGTGTGGTATCATGCAGTTCATATACGATTACTGTTCATAGAATAAAGTACCTTGCTTTTGTCAATATTAAACTTCAATTGCCACTTCTCATCTCATCTGTCCTAGATCTTAATTGCATTAGCATATAATCTAATTACAGTTATAGACCACTTTAACTTTTCTTCATCTAAAAACTTAAACACTAAGTCTGATATGCCTTCATAAATATCATTAATAAATATAGAAAACAACAATTTCTCAGTAAACAAACTCGGAGAACTCCACTTATAAAATTAGTCCAAGAAGAGCAGTGCTCAGTGATAACCACTTTCTCTCTTCTTCCACTTCACCATCCCTTTATCCATAGCAGAATTTGTCCTTAATGGCATGATGCTGCTATTTGCATATCAGTCTTTTATATTAGCATAAGGATTAGTTGAGGCATATGATGCAAGAAAGCAAGCTTATAGAGCATCAGCCAAAAAAAAAAAAAAAAAAAAAACCCTTCCCATTTCACCCATCCAGTCAATCCAAATGTTTGTCTAGTTCATCCTTAAATTTATTTAAGCTATAGACTTCCGCAACAACAGTTGAAAGTCTGTTCCAGCAATCGACTACCCACTGGCTAAAGGCAAACTTCTGTACATTTATTTTACAACTGTTTTTCCTCAATTTGAATCTATGCCATGGTTCTTAATCTGAGCAAGCGGAAGTATACCATCAGCATTGAGCCTGCTCAAACCATTCAAGGGCTCGCACACTTCAATCAGATCACCTTGCAGATGCCTAGTCTTCAGATGCTGCAAAATACAGAATTTCTCTCTTGGTAAGAGAACCCCTTTGTTTATATCACCAATCTTGTTGCCCTTCACTGTATTAATTCTAGCAACTCTACATCCTTCCTAAAATGAGGATTCCAGAGCTGTACGCAGTACTCAAGGTGTGGTCTGACCTTTGCCTTATACAAAGGTATAATCACCTCACTTCCTATCCCTTCCTATCATTGACAAAACTCCATGGCCTGCTCTGGTAGCCCATCTGCACTGCTCAGAGAACTTCATATCCAACTGCACAATTACACCCCCACTGATATTTTTTCATTCTCCACCTCTCTGAGTGTATGTAGTATCACACAGTTGGTACATTTCTCTTGTGTTACTGCTACCCATATGCAGAACTTTGCATTTCTCAATATTAAACTTCAGTTGCCACTTCTCAACCCATCTACCTAACTTTTCTATTCACGTTGCAGTAGCATGCTATCTTTATCATTATCATTAGCTTTATCATTAGTAGAGGCATATGATGCAAGAATGCAAGCTTATGCAGCATCAGCCAAAAAAAAAAAAAAAAAAAAACCCTTCCACTTCACCCCTCCGTTCTTCCGAAATACCTGTCCAGCTGAACCTTAAATTTATTTAGGCTATCAACTTCCACAACAAGGGATGGAAGTCTGTTCCACCAACCAACTACCCGCTGGCTAAAGGCAAATTTCCGCACATCTATCCTACATCTGTCTTTTCTCAATTTGAATTTATGCCCTCTCAGGTGATTATTCTGAGCAAGAGGCAGTATCCCTTCAGCATTGAGCATGCTCAAACCATTCAAAGCTTTGTACTCCTCTATCAGATCACCTCGCCGGTGCCTAGTCTCCAGACACTGTAATTTGCAAAACTTAAGCCTTTCTTCGTAAGAGTAACCCTTCGTTCCATTCACTAACCTTGTTGCCCTTCTCTGTACTCGTTCCAGCAGCTCTACATCCTTCTTGAAATGAGGCCTCCAGACCTGTATACAGTACTCAAGGTGCAGCCTGACCATTGCCTTAATCAAGGGAATAATCACCTCCCTATCCCTGCTAGAAACATTCCTGTATATCATTGATAAGACACCATGAGCTACTCTTTCAGCCCCTCTGCACTGCTCAGAGAACTTCATATCTGCCTGCACTATTACCCCCAGGTCCTTTTCATTCTCTACCACTGTCAGTGTAGTACCACAGAGTTGATACGTTGCTCTGGGGTTGCTGTTTCCCATATGTAGTACTTTACATTTGTCAATGTTAAACTTCACTTGCCACCTGTCAGCCCATCTGCTCAACCTTTCAAGATCCTGTTGCAGCAATATAGCATCAGCTGTGGCCTTAACAATCGTGCCAACCTTTGTATCGTCTGCAACTTGGACATTAAGCTTGATATACCATCATCAATATTATTTATAAATACAGAAAACAATAATGGACCCAACACTGAACCCTGAGGGACTCCACTAATAACATTAATCCACGATGAGCAGTGTCCATTGATTATCACTCTCTGTCTTCTCCCTCTCAATCAGCCCTTTATCCATAGCAACAATTTGCCTCCAAGGCCACACTGCTCCAATTTGTGTAGCAGTCTTCCATGTGCAACAGTATCAAAAGCCTTTCTAAGATCCAACTATATAATATCAAAGTTATTCCCTGCATCCAGTTCTTTTGTGACTGCATCATAGTATCCAATAAAATTGGTCAGGCAAGACTTCCCTTTAACAAAGCCATGCTGTGTCCGAGCTATAACTGAAGTCTTGTCTAGATGATCCTGCAGTGCTTCTTTAACCAGTGCCTCCATTAATTTTCCTGGAACAGAAGTTAAACTCACAGGTCTATAATTACTTGTGTCAGCCTTTGAACCTCCTTTGTGAATTATGGTCACATTTGCACATCTCCAGTCTGTGGGTACCTCCCCCGAGTCCAAGGAAGCTCTCATAATTGTGGCTAAGGGTTTGCTTACTTCCTTTGCTACATCCTTTAATATAACTGGATAGATCCCATCCACCCCAGATGCCTTTCTTGTGTTTATCTTCAACAATTTCTCCTCCACTTTACTCTCAGTTATTACAAGATTATCTAGCTTACTGTAAGAGTTGAATACACCTCTGGCATTCCCCTCGCTGAATAACTCCTCATGTGTGAATGGCGATGCAAAATATTCATTTAGTTTGTTATCTACCTGAGCAGGATCAACAACAGTTGAACCATTGATATCAAGTGGACCAATCTAATTCATTCCCTTCTTTCTAGGATTTACATAAGTAAAGAACTCTTTGCTGTTTTTCTTTGCATCCCTTGCCAAAGATTTCTCGTAATCTGCCTTCGCATGCTTAACCTTCTTTGTAACTTGGTTACAGATCAACTTATATCTGTCATTGGCTTCTGTGTCATGGTTTAATTTTCATGTGTCCCATGCATTTTTCTTCTCTGCCATAAATCTCATTAGTTCATCTGACATCCATTTAGGCCTAAACCTTGAACAATATTTCTTAGTTGGTATGTAAATCCTAGTAGCTTCCAAGGTAAGTTCTTTGAATGCTTCCCATTTTGAATTTGCTGTTGGTAACATCATCAGTTGGTCCCACTGTGTAGAATTTAAATACTGCCTCAGACCATCGTAGTCGCCTTTACGAAAGCAATAACCCTTCCCTTTACCCCTGATGGTAGTTACCTCTTTGAGTAAATCCCACTTCAGCACACTGTGATCACGGCCACCTAGTGGTTCCTCTATCTGCAAATTCTTAATGCATGAAGAATCTCTACTGATAATCAAATCAAGAGTATCACTCCCTCTAGTTGCCTCCCGAACATGCTGATGTAGAAAACAATCATCCAATAAATCCACAAAAGCCTTGCTAGTGTGTCAGTGACCAACCCAGAAATTCCAGTCAGTTTCTGGGAAATTAAAATCACCCATTATATCTGATTTACTGGCCCACTCTATTTCCCTGTACAGTTTCTTATTATACTCCTCATAGTCATTAGGCCTATAGCACTCCTACTCTCAATTTTGATCTCCCAATGCTTATGTCAAACCCAACTGACTCGACACTGCACTGTCCAGCGATGTCGACTGGCTTTACTTCCTTGGATTTTTATGTGTTTCTTAACTAATAGCGGAACCCCTCCGCCTTCCTATCCTGTCTATCATTTCTATACACATTGTACTCCCCAAATTCCAGTTCTGCATTCCTTATATCTGTGTGACACCACGTGTCTGATATCTGAAGAATATCTGCCTTTGATGTTTTGAGCAATATCTCAAATTCATCAAATTTATTTTCTAAACTCCTAGCATTGGTGTACATGCAAGTATACATGCATCTGTTCCTATTCTTAGCTGCCCTAACACAACCCATGTCTTTATTTGTACCGCAATGACTCCCAGCATTCTCTGAAATACCCTGCATCATGTTTTCCTGGCTGCTGCTCATTCTTATAGAAGCAGTGCAAGAATCACTTTTACCTCTGCCAGTGGCTGCTGTTAATCAATTAGTCCCTGCATCTCCCCAAGCTAGCAGTTTTCCGACCCACATAACAATGCTTCAATAGCATCAGTAAATATTCTTGCACGCTTTCTATTTAAGTTTATCCCATGCCTGTAGAAGCAGTCTCTCCTTTTAACAAGTCCAGACTAGGCTGAAAAAAATTCTACCCCCTTGACCCTTGCACAATCGTTCCTGGGCCGAATTCATCAACAAGGCTCTCATCATATACTCCCTCCTATCGTGTCTGGGCAGAATTGCAGACACTTTCAAATTCAACCCTAATTCCCTGCTTTTTTTCAACAGTGACCTGTACTTGTTAAGTAATTCTGCTGGTCTCCTACTCTTAATATCATTAGTGCCAACGTGTACAACAATATCACCTTTTATGCCCTTAAAAGATGATATCTGCTCCACAACGTCATCAACCTTTGCCCCTGGCAGACATACCCTGGTCCTGTTCCACCTATCCTTTTTACATACCATGGTCCCCGTTTCACTGACAATAGAGTCACCAACTACTACTAGTTTCTTTGGGACCATCGCATTGTGCCTTGGGCGTTGCCGCTGTGTTGCGTAATGACGAAGTGCAATCTCTGGCGTTGATGTGGGCTGCTGAGAGCTTGATGGGCCCCTCAATCTAGATTCTTCGAGGGCATCCACCTTGTCCTTCAAGGTCTCATATAGGCCCGTAACAACGCTGAGTTTTCGCCTGATTTCCTTACGCTCCTTACATTGTGCACATAGAAAGACATCACCCATGGCATTATCATGTCCCATACCCGATTGCTCCCCAAACATCAAGCAAGCAGTGTGGTTTAAAAGGCTGTGATTCAAAGGGCAATTGCCCCCCCCCCCCTCGGTTCTCCCCTGAGCCACAGCACTCCCATTAGCTTGAGCCTTTTTGCTTTGCTACTCTGGTCTGAGTCATGATTTCGATTTAATTTCAATAAAATTTCAATTTCAGTACAAAATTATAACCCTAAAACTTGTATCCAAACACAGTTGTAACACTATATATCTAGATAATTTTTCAGTATCAAGTATTATTTACGAGTTCCGTGTATATAACTTCCGTATCAAGTTATGTATTAATTAATTATGTTATGTTTGTAAAATCTAAGTCGTCATATGTATTTAGTTAAAAAGTACAATTTAATTGACAATGAAGTTTAACAGGATTAATAATTTTACTGATTAATTGACAATATTATATAATGTACTATACTATACTATACTAAGCTAATGCTATCTAGTTCGGGATATAACGTATCGTATAACAATGGCGGCAAGTTACGAACGGTAAATCTACGGACACTTAAGTATTAAATTAACTTCCAAAATCTCGCTGTCTCAATTCAGAACGAACCAAGGATCTTGACTAGGTCTTTATTAGTTAATCTTTGGTTATTTAATATAACCCATTGTTATATTAAATTATATTAAAATAATATAATATAACAATTGGTCAATAAAGTGGCTAAATATGGCTAAAAAACTTCTCGTTCAGCAGAGCTGCAAAACTTGTAACACGTGAATTGGATACCCTTACTGATACTAAGTAATAGCCTACAAAATCTCTATCTAAGTTAAACTTTAAACTAAGTAGTAGTAGTAGTAGTAGTAGTAGTGGCACATGATGCAAGGAAGCAAGTGTAGGAGCTTATGCAGCATCAGCCAAAAAAAAAAAAAAAAAAAAAAACCACACCATCCCTCCAAATGCCTGTCCAGTTCCTCCTTAAATTTATTTAACCTATCAACTTCCACAACGACAGATGGAAGTTTGTTCCAGCAATTAACCACCCGCTGGCTAAAGGCAAATTTCCGCACATCTATTCTACATCAGTCCTTTCTTAATTTGAACTTATGTCCCCGTAGGTTCGTAATCTGAACAAGTGGAAGGATCCCATCAGAATTCAGCGTGCTCAACCTATTCAAGGCCTTATAGACCTCAATCAGATCACCGCGCAGGTGCCTAGTCTCCAGCCACTGCAATTTGCAGAACTTAAGCCTCTCTTGGTAAGAGAATCCCTTCATTCCCCTCACCAATCGTGTTGCTCTTCTCTGTACACGCTCAAGCAAATCTACATCCTTCCTAAAATGAGGCCTCCAGACCTGTACGCAGTACTCAAGGCGTGGCCTGACCATTGCCTTATACAGAGGGACACTCACCTCCTTTTCCCTGCTAGCAAAATTCCTATATATTATTGACAAAACCCCATGACCCACCCTAGCAGCCTGTCTGCACTGCTCAGAAAACTTCATATCTGACTGCACAATTACTCCCAGGTCTTTTTCATTTTCTACCACCTTAAGTGTAGTACCACACAGTTGGTACGTTTCTCTGGGGTTACTTCTACCCATATGCAGTACTTTGCATTTGTCAAGGTTGAACTTCAGTTGCCACTTCTTAGCCCATCTGCCCAAATTATCTAGATCCTGTTGCAGTAGCACACTGCCATTACTGTCATTAACAACCCTGCCAACCTTTGTGTCATCTGCAAACTTCGACATTAAGCCTGATATACCTTCATCAATATCATTGATAAATACACAAAATAACAGTGGACCCAACACCGAACCCTGTGGGACTCCACTAATAACATTAGTCCACGAAGAGCAGCACCCATTGATTACCACCCTCTGTCTTCTCCCACTTAACCATCCTTTTATCCATTGTAGCAACTTACCCTTAATACCATTCTGCTCGAATTTATACAATAGTCTTCCATGCGCAACAGTGTCAAAAGCTTTCCTGAAATCCAAGTATATGATATCAAAATTATTTTTTGCATCTAGTTCCTTTGTGACCACATCATAATAACCAATCAAATTTGTCAGACAAGACTTTCCCTTAACAAACCCATGCTGTGTTTGAATTATTGCTGCAGTCTTGTCTAGATGAGCCTGCAATGCATCTTTAACCAGTGACTCCATTATTTTACCCGGAACAGAAGTTAAACTAACTGCTCTGTAATTACTCGTGTCACCCTTCGATCCACCTTTGTGAATTGGGGACACATTTGCACATCTCCAGGCCGTGGGAACCTCCCCTGAGTCCAAGGATGCTCTCATAATTATGGCTAAGGGTTTGCTTAGTTGCTTTGCCGCCTCCTTTAAAATAACTGGATAGATCCCATCCACCCCAGGTGCCTTTCTTATGTTTAACTTCAACAATTTCTCCTCCACTTTGCTCTCAGTTATTACAAAATCATTAAGTATCCTGCTACAATTTGATAACCTTCTTCTATTTTCAAACTGTAATAATTCCTCACGTGTGAATGTAGATGCAAAATACTCATTCAGTTTGTTTGCTATCTGAGCAGGATCATCAACAGTCGAACCATCGATGTCAAGTGGACCAATCATATTCATCCCCTTCCTTTTAGAGTTTATATAAGTAAAGAAATCCTTGCTGTTTTTCTTAGCATCTTTTGCCAAAGATTTCTCGTAATCCGCCTTCGCCTGCCGAACCTCCTTTGTGACCTGATTACAGACTAGCTTATATCTGCCACAGGCTTCTGCGTCACCTGATAATTTATATGCATCCCATGCATTTTTCTTCTCTGTCACGAGTCTCATTAGTTCATTTGATAACCATTTAGGCCTAAACCTTGAACGATATTTCTTAATCGGTATATAAAGTCTAGTAGCTTCTACGATTAATTCCTTGAATGCTTCCCACTTAGAATTTACTGTTTGTAACATCGTCAGTTGATCCCACTGTACAGATTTAAAAACTGTCTGAGACCACTGTACTCCCCTTTACGGAAGCAAAAACCCTTTCCTTTACCCCTGACGGTAGTTACCTCTTTGAGTAAATTCCACTTCAGCACACTGTGATCACTGCCACCTAGTGGTTCCTTTATCTGCAAATTCTTAATACACGAATGATCACTGCTGATAACCAGATCAAGAGTGTTACTTTCTCTGGTTGCCTCTCGAACATGCTGCTGCAGAAAACAATCATCCAATAAATCCACAAAAGTCTGACTAGTGTGTGAGTGACCAACCCACAAGTTCCAGTCAATATCTGGGAAGTTAAAATCTCCCATTATAAGACATTCTGATTTACTGGCCCACTCTATTTCTCTGTACAATTGTTCATTGTACTCATTCAAGTCATTAGGCCTATAACACACTCCTACTCTTATTTTTCCTTTCGCAGTGCTTATCTCACACCAAACTGACTCAACAGAGCACTGTTCATCTATATTAACTGGGTGCACTTCCTTTGATTTTATGTTTTTCTTAATTAACAGCATAACACCCCCTCCCTTTCTGTCCTGTCTATCCTTTCTGTACACATTGTACTCCCCAAATTCCAGTTCTGCATTCCTTATATCTTTGTGACACCACGTCTCTGCTATCCCAACAATATCCGCCTTTGATGTCTTGACCAACACTTCAAATTCATCAAATTTATTTACTATACTTCTAGCATTGGTATACATGCAAGCATACATGCTCCTATGCCTATTCCTTTTTAACCTAACACACCCCATATACCCAACTATTCCATGATGACTGCCATCCGTCCCTGAAACCCCCAACACCCCTCGCTCCAGGTCGCTTCTTATTCTAATAGAAGTTGTGCAAGAATCACCTTCACCTCTGCCTGCGGTTACTGTTAAACTATTAGTCTTTGTATCCCCCCAAACTAGCAGTTTTCCGACCCACCTAACACTGCCTCGATAGCATCAGCAAAAATTCTTGCACCCTTTCTATTTAAGTGTATCCCATCCCTGTAGAAGCAATCTCTCCTGTTAACAAGTACAGTCCAGGCTGAAAAAAATTCTACCCCTTGAGCCTTGCACAATCTTTCCAGGGCCGAATTGATCGACAAGGCTCTCATCATGTACTCCCTCCTATCGTGTCTAGGCAGAATTGCAGACACTTTCAAATTCAACCCTATTTCACGGCTTTTTTTCAACAGTGACCTGTATTTGTTGAGTAATTCCGCCGGTCTCCTACTCTTAATATCATTAGTACCAACGTGTACAACTATATCACCTTTTGTGCCCTTGAAAGATGATATCCGCTCTACAACGTCATCAACCTTTGCCCCTGGCAGACATACCCTGGTCCTGTTCCACCTATCCTTTTTACAAAGGATGTTCCCCGTTTCCCTGACAATAGGGAAACGGGGAACGGGAAAGTATCATAACTAGGAATATAGGTTGGCACCTACTCTAGAAAATAAGTTAATATGCCAATTTAAGCTAATAAAACAGAAAAAACTTCTCTATTTCCAGGAGCAGTAAAAACTTTGCCTGCACAAGGCTACTCTCATTCCTCACTCTCTGGGGATTAATGCATAGGCTACGCTGATTATAAATTCTAACCCATTAGTCTTGCAAAATCTCTGAAGGTCTGAATTGATTGACAATGCTCTCATCATATACTCCCTCCTATTGTGTCTGTGCAGAATTGCAAAGACTTTCAAATTTAATCCTAACTCTTGAACGTTAACCTGTACTTGTTATGTTAGCCCAACAGATCTGCTACTCTTGATGTCATTAGTGCCAACATATACAACAGTTTCACTTTTTGTGCTCTTAAAAGATGATATCTGCACAAATCATGAAATTCTGCCCCCTAGCAGACATACCCTTGTCCTGTTTCACCTTCAATGTACTTCTCACATCCCTGACAATATGGTCATCGATAACAACTAGCTCCCATGGACCAGCACATTCTGCCTAGGGGGGGGGGGGTGCCTGATAATAAAGTGCAAGCTCTGGCCTTGATGTGGGCAGCTGAGAGCTTGATGTGCCCCACAGATGAAATCCTTCCACCCTCTTCCTCAAGCTCTCATAAAGGTCCATAACCATTGAATTGGCACCTAATATCCTTACTTCGAGGACACATAAAGACATCCCCGTTGGTAATATCAATATCAAGTATATGATATTAATATTTTTTTTTGGCTTCCTTTATTAGTGCTGCTAGGGACACAATATGGCCCTAGCAGCTTTTGTGTCATTAAATCCGAACACAACAACAACTTTGCTACTGCATCATAGTATTATTGGTCAGACAAGAATTTGTTAAGGGGCATTATATATGCACTCTTGTCCAGATGGTCCTGCATTGTATTTTTAATCAGAAGTGGGTGTTCCGATTGACAAATATTTTGGTAAGAGATCAGAATGCTTAACTACCATTTGAACACAAAGCAAGTTTTTTGCTCTTAGCCTGATCAAATTCTAATGTGGATTGATTAAATAACTGATTTACAATTGTTGTGAGCATTCTTGTAGGCAGAAATTGAACATGAGATTTGGATGCAACATAATTGCAATATGCATATTTTTGTCTTGAACATCCTTACCATATTTATTGGAAAACCAAGGTTTATCTAAAGGATGAGAGTTTAGGATGGAGTGTGGAATAAATGATTTCATCCCTACAAGAAATTCACTGACATGATCTGAGCAAACATTGATATCAGAAAATTTAAAAGAGTAATCTAATCAAGGAAAAGAAGAATAGAAATCTGACAGATCATCCCATTTTGCCTTCTTGTAATGACAAACAACATGAGGCTGAGAATGGGAATGAGAGAAAAGCTCCATTGGAGAAGAGGCCATCATGAAGTTGTGATCTGAAGCACCTAGAGGTATATCCACTCACCTTTATTATGTACTTGGAAGGGTTGTTCTTCAGAAAAACATATGAAGAATGTTGGCTGTTATGATTGTCTGGTATTCTGGTAGATAAATGAACAATCTGTGAAAGGTCATTAGTAATTACAAAAGCCTCAGCATCTTGACCAGCTGGGACCATGTGACTAGGAAAACTGATGCCAGCTGTAGTTGTCAACATTAAAATTGCCAAGGGAAAGCTATCTCACTGTTAGAAAAGTGGAATTGGAGAAAGTCAAGTTTCAATGAAGAAATTCAAAGCATTTCAAGTGATTAGTGTAATTGGGATTATGATGGAGACAACAGATGAATTTTATAGAATGGGAGATTCGAGAGATTTTAAGGTAGAGATCAGAAAAGAGGAGATTTCAAATTAGTAATTTGTATGTCTTTCACTAGGAATATCAGAGTGGATACTCTTTGAATTACCATATTTAAGTGTGAAAGAAATGATAGGGCAAATAATTAGGACAACTGAGATGAGCAGTGGTTGAGGTAACTGCTAATTAGATTCATCAGAAAACATGTGTGCAGACTGTAGGTGGCAGTAGATATCATATTTATTGGAACTGAGACCACATATATTTGTGAGATGAATGAGAAGTTTTTGAGAGGTTTAGATCTTTTGGCAGATAAGTTTGCATCCTTGGTGTATAGTGGCCTCAACAATGACCCCCCCCCTCCCCTGCATATGCATTATTTTTTCCTTCCAGTCATTAGCTGGTAGTGAGATTATACATCAGATGCTTAGAGATTTACCAATAGGTTTGGTTTGGTGGGCTAGCCACTAGCCTGTGAAAACTGTTTTAATGCTGTGACCTCAAAATATAAGGAAGATTGGATCTTGTCATGATGCCCATCATAATCTCAACAGATAATGGAAATAATAGGGGTCACTAGAGGTTTGGAGACTAAACATTGTTTTCAACACTTCAAACCTCAATAAGCAATGTGATGGTATTGTACCAGTTGACGGGAGTTGTCTACCAGCTAATATATTGCCTGATGGCACAGAGGGTTGGCATTCCTGGGTGGCTTGGATGCCAATCCTCAAACCCTATTTATGTTTGTTGATACCTGGGTGATACTAACAGCAGTATACTAATTGTAGTGTTTCAGGACTTGCATTTGGGGAGGTATATCAGTTTACTAATAGTCCCACCATTGTGAAGATGCAAGTGGAGGATTTGGTTGTCAATTCAGCCAGTCTTTGTCAAAATTTGACACTTGAATCACCCGAATATCAGTTTAATCAGTGTTTTAGATTCCCAGGTAGCAAGCCTTAGCTTGTAATACCTGAAGACAATGTCTGTGACAAGTCCCAGGGACTCTCTGTTATGTACAGTCATTTCTTAGTACCTGTGCAGTGCAAAGCTGATTAAAAATGTCTTTCAATAAGATATCAAAGAAATATGATATAAAATTTCAGAAGACATACACAAGATTCTCCATGTATGTAAAATCTCAATAAAATAACAAGTCTGCTTTGTGTACAGTGTGTGGATGTCATTTTTCAGTTTAAAGTGGTGGGCTGGGAAATGCTATGTAATCTGATATTTACAAAAAATAAATGTAATGTCAGCATGCAGTGCCTAGTAAGAAATGCAAATATGCATGTTGCATTTGTTTTGGGGTGACGAATATGTCATATGTGTCAAAATACACTTTTGTCATAGAACATGATCTTCTCTGAGTTGTGCTGATCAGGCAGGCATGTTGTTCAGAAATATGTATCCTGATAGCAAAATAGCAAAGAAGTACTGATGGAGAAGAACAAAAACAACAGGCTTTTTTTAATGAAATAGCATGGGTGGGGAAAGAAGAGGTAGTGATGACTTAAAAATCAAAACTACGGATAGCTATAATCAAAGTGATTCCAAGCTATATCCCATTATGGTGACCTTTTGTAATAGGAAAAAACATTAAATTGAAAGCAGGTTGTCCTTGGTGCCAGCATTGGAAGGTGACTCTATAGGGTACAACATTAGACATCTGAACAACTTCTGGCACTTAGTTTTGATAAGGCACCTGTTATTGTAGGCCTAAAAACTGGAGAAGCAAGAATGTTAAAAGAGGAGATTGAGAATGTGGTGGTGATAATGGCTGTTCTTGTGATCTTATTAATTTGTGTTTGGAAAAGGCAGCCATATGGGGCTCACATCTGGTGAGTATGGGCTTGATGATATCCAGCTCAGGACCCTGGGTCCTGAGCTGGATATCATCATTCTTCTCTTTCTTGGTGATTCCCTTCTACTCTCTCTCTCTCTCTCTCTCTCTCTCTCTCTCTCTCTCTCTCTCTCTCTCTCTCTCTCTCTCTCTCTCACACACACACACACTAACTAACTAACTAACTAACTCGGGAATTTTTTTTGGCTGGTGCAGCATAAGCCTCAGCCTTCCTTGCACCATGTGGCTAAATAATAATAATATGCCTTCCTGTGAAAATCTTGGTGGAAATTTACTACAAATCAAAGGAACAGCATTGCTGAACAGATTAATAAATCAAAAGTGTTAAGAAGAAAGATAAATTTAAACAATTTCAACTGATGCATGCCACTGAAGTAAAAAAAGATTTCGAAGCATGTGTGTACATATTGCCTGTCTTTAGTTAAATATGTAACTAGACTGGTATAACAGTCACAACCTTTGATAAGTCAGGTTGAGAAAAGCAGTATGAGCACTTTGCAGAGTTATCGAATTGAAAACAACAAGCAATTGCTGGTGAGTGCCACCAATTCATGTTCATATCCAGTTTATAATCCTAAAGTTTTCAACGATGAAAAATTGGTGAACTCAGGAAACAGAAGTTAACAATTGCAAACTTCTGATGATAGCAGTCGTGAATAGGCCAAGCAAGTTGATAATTCTAGGCATGTTATCCTCACTTGTGCAGAAAGTCTGTTCATGTTCCTCTTCTCTGATAATGATAAATCAGTTTTCTTGTTTCTTTTAAATATTATTAAAAGAAATAAATAAATAATTTTAAATATTATTTCAAGCCAACACTTGAAAATCTGAACATAACTCTTCAATCCATTGCATCCATGTACTGAGATCATTACACCTAGATATGTCGAAGAATGTTATGTGCAAATTTATTTACTAACAGTTATCAAACCTTCCATTTTGGAAATTAATTACCATAGCAGACTAAATCATAAGGATTGATTCTGATTTAGGAGGAGAACATGAGGAGAAGATTCTTTTCTTTTTCTCAACAAGGAAGTATATTATTGCTGTATGTGATTGCATGGTCCACAGGTTCCCAATGAAAAATTATGTTCTTATTAATGTTGAGGTAAACACAAATTTCATTATTTGGCAGTACATCATTTTCAAATTTAAAAATTTTTGTGGAAAAGTTTCCATTACTCTTGGTGTTGTTAAAGTTACAGAAATAGATGAGCAATGAATTTTTTACAGCATCATTTCTGTTATTCAGTGGGAGAACCTACCAGACACTATTATGGAAGAAAAATAATTGATGTACAGTGGGTCTGGGTTGGGGAACTGACAGGTGCAGATAAAGCTTGAGATATAACAAATTATCCCAAGTTATGTTTGGCATTTTAACAACTACTCATAGCAGTGCCGAGTGTGAGAAAATATTCAGACAGGTTAGAAAAAGAGTTCAGATCTCTTTCTGCTGATGATTTGGAAATGTCAAGTCTATACAGCAGAGCTATTATTATGAACAAAACTTTGATTCAACATTCCTGAAGAGAGTAGAGTCTGAATTAATCTACAATATCTTTCTTGAAGTAATCAAAATCAGTTAATATTTAATGGCATGTCCAAATATTTTTTTCTGTTAGAAATCAGCTAATAGAAAAAATTTAAGCTGATATGTAAAAGTATAGGTTTCTGGTAGACAAACCTATTTCTGTATTTTCAGTTAAAACATGTATTTTGCCAATGAATTTAATTTCAAATGTAGTGTGGACTTTAAAAAATTTCCTAATTTTTCTAAAAAACATTTCTGTTTTCCTCTTGCATTTTTTGAAAAATTTGTTGTCTCTTACATTTTTTGAAACAGCTGTTGTTCCCAAAATCTTCTGTTTTCCTCCTTTTTTTTTTTGGGAAAAAATTCCTGCTTTTTCCAAAAACTTCTGTTTTTTTTGGAAATCTGCTTTTTGAAAACCCTCTTGTTTTTCTTCAGTTTTTAGCCCAAAAATCTGTTTTTTCTTGCTTACAAATGCTTGATATCCAGGTTTTTAAAGTCAAAATATGGTTGCTGCTGCTCTCTCTCTCTCACTCTCTCTATATATATAAAATAAAAGAATAATAATATTAAGAAGCTAAGTAATCATAAGAGTTTGGAGAGTACGAAAAAGAAGATAGCATTGATTATGGATCAGGGACACTGCTTGTGCAAAATGTACCCTACAGCCATAATGTGTATACATATATATAGTGTGAAGAAGGTTTTGCTTAATCCTATTGAATCTACGGTATACACCAGAAGTGAATTCTACGAAATGGATAAGGAGTGTAGTGATATATTGTAGGATGACCAGATAAGATATGAAAAGGAGACAGATAGTTGGTAAGAAATTAAAATAAGAAATGAAAAGGCGATCAAAAAATATTACATTGCAGTGTTTTTCACAATTTCAGTGTCTTCGTCAGAGGCCATCCACTGAAATTATGAGAAACACTGCAATGCTCTTGCTTCAGAAACAGAAGCAAGAGCATTGCCGTGTTTCTCATAATTTTGGTGGATGGCCTCTGACGAAGACACTGAAATTGTGAAAAACACTGTAATCTTTTTTGGTTGCCTTTTCATTTCTTATTTTAATTTCTTACCAACTATCTGTCTCCTTTTCATATCTTATCTGGTCATCCTACAATATATCACTACACTCCTTATCCATTTCGTAGAATTCACTTCTGGTGTATACCGTAGATTCAATAGGATTAAACAAAACCTTCTTCATACTTTCTTCATACTATATATATATATATATACAGGGTGATTAAAAATACACGGCATGACTTCAGGAATGAGTTCCTCATATGTAGACAATAAAAATATTTTATATCAACATAGTTCTGGAAACGATTGGTTTCCGAGGTTTGAAGGTCTGTCTATGACACTTAACTGTTCACATCACCTTATAGTAATTGTTCAAAATGTCCACCTTCTGCTTGAATACAGGCCTCACATCGATGTCTCATGGACTCACGAAGACGATGCCAAATTCATGGCATGTTTTGTATTGTCTCACAATCTGCCACAGTTCGATCGTGGAGAGTTTCCACATTAGCTACCATAGTCGAATACACCAATGACTTTAAATGGCCCCACAAGAAGAAATCTAGTGGGTTTAAATCAGTTGAGTGTGGAGGCAGGCAGTTGGTCCACCTCTACCTATCCACCGACCAGGTAGAAGGAAACCTTCGATTCAGGTAATTGCAGGCTAGGTGGCTGAAATGTGCGTGAGCGCCATCATTCATGAAGTGTGCTTGTTGACGAATGATCAGTGGCGTGTTGTCCAAGAAATCAGGCATGTTGTTTTCCAGAAAGTTTCTGTACGCCTGCCCTGTGAATTTGTTTGGAAGTACATGGGGCCCAAATAACTTATCACCAAAAACACCCACCCAGATGTTGAGGCTGAACTGCTGTTGGTGATGTGATGGAAGAATTGCATGTGGGTTTTCCTCAGCCCATACATGCTGATTGTGAAAGTTTTGGATTCCGTCTCATGTGAACTGTGCTTCATCTGTGAATATCACTAAGGCAGGAAAGTGAGGAGTTGTACCACACTGCTGTAAGAATCACTGGCAGAACATTACTCGTGCAGGGTAATCTGCTGGTGACAAGGGCTGTGCCCATTGCAGGTGATAAGGATACAGTTACACTCTCCAAATAGTCGAATGTTGAACAGCCAGTTGCATTGCTATTCTGCTTGTGCTGGTTCCAGGAGTTGCATGCACAACATCCAAAATCTCCTCCTCTACTTCAGGAGGCGTAGATCTTGGTCATCCTCTGTTGGCAGCACGAGATGTAAAGGTCCCATGTTCACAAAGGCGGCGATGGATACCTTCAAACGTTTTCCTGTCTTGACATCTTCGTTCTGGGAACCTTTCGTGTTACAAACGATGAGCCTCCAGAGCATTGCTGTCCGCCAAACCGTACATAAAGTGCATATCTGCTTACTCCTGATTTGAGTACATGGTCAGAATGGAACACCACCAGATTCTGTCAGTACCTTGTGATGAAGGAAATCACTTGCAGGAGATAAGACATTCCGGTTAATAACTCGGGAACCAAGGATTTCCAGAACTATGTTGATATAAAATATTTTTATTGTCTACATATGAGGAACTCATTCCTGAAGTTATGCCGTGTATTTTTGAGACATCCTGTATATATATAACAGAAACAACAGGTTGTTTAAATATACCAGCCAGAACAAGCAACCCATATACTTTTGTTTGGCTTACTTTTTAAACCTTTCAAGTAAATATCTATATGTATTTCCCCCCCTTTCTCATAACTTTTTCTATTATTTAGGTTAATTCAAATGAAGATATGTTTCTCTCTGGCAAAGATAATCCACCGTGTTATAAAAATATGCCGCCCCTGACTGCTGCCATAGTCTGGGAGCGTAATCTTTTCTTGCGTATTAAGCAACCAATGCTAAAGTTTATTCGGCAACAAGAAATGATGGAATCTGAGCTTGGAAAGGAAGTAAGCATTGTAATTTTATTTCATATTATGTTATATCATTTTGTCTTTAATATATATCCTTAATATTACTTAATATACAGTTGATTTTATATATGTCAATATATTTATATTAACATATATATGATGTGTGTATATATAAATAATTAAAGCAGTTAAATTAGTATTGTTTGCAGGCTTGGTATCAGTTATGCTGTACTTTTTTTTTTTTTTTTTTTTTTGGTAGTTGTTGGCGCATCGGCTTCTGTGGCCATAATGCACCTCCCAAGGTTTTTGCAGTACTTTGATCCAAGCCCGAGGTGGGATTCGAACCCACGACCTTTGGGTTTCCAGGCAGGTACTTTACCCATCTGGCTAGCCCGGTCGGCGAATTATTGCTGTAAAACTATGTTGACTGAATAAGGTCTAAGCTAAGTTATGTACCTATATTATAGTAATGGAACCAGTAATTTCCATTATTGTACCTTCCTGCTGATTATTTTGGGGAAGGGCAGGAATTCAAACCTGTGGCCACTAATAATATGTTTTAACAGAAATATTTTTTGTAATATTTATCTACTATAAAAATATGAAAAGAATGTCATCCGATACTCTGCTGTGATTTGGTAGTTTCCGCTGAATTTAGCCTACCTTTGTTTAATGCAGTGGTCTCCAAATTATTATGGTCACGCACCCTTATTTTACATAAAAGGACTAGCGCGTGCCCCGGAAAAAAAAATTAAATATATAAGTTTAATATATTTTTTTAAATTTATAAATCATTTACATGGAAGGCATTATATCTAAAATCACATTTATAAAATCACATATAATTTGAAAAGATCACAAAAAAAAATACAAAACAAAATTAAATTGAAGTTTAAGTACAAAATGCATGCACTTGAAGATGCATGATCAACTAAAGCCATGTGATAAAACAAAGCAGCATATTGAAGTATTAAAAAAGCATTTATGTAGAATTTTTTTATTTTTAATTAATTTCGAAAAACTAAAGTTTTTATAATTAATAAATATTGATTTATTGTGGATTACCTTGCAAACTCCATTGATCATCTTGCACACTCCTAGGGGTGCACGCACCCAAATTTGGAGACCACTGGTTTAATGTATACAGTATGTTTCATTTAGTGTTAGTACTAGTACTAGCAATGTGATGCAAGGAAGCAAGGCTTATACAGTGTCTGTCAAAAAAGAAAAGAAAAAAAAAAAGGTAGTTAGTTAATATATACAGTGCATGCATTGCATTGCATTTCAGGCACATTAAATTTTTTTCTGAATTAAATGGTTTTTATACGAATAATTAATAGAAATGAAAAGTAAATATGGTTATCTCCTTATCAATTAATTACCAAAATTATAAATTTATAGAACACTCACGTGTTGTTGAAGTTGATAGCCTAAACAAATTTAAGGCTCAGCTGGACAGGTATTTCGAACGAACGGAGGGGTGAAATGGGAGTAGTGGTTGTGTGTTTTTTTTTTTTTTTTTGGCTGATGCTGAATAAGCTTGCTTTCTTGCATCATATGCCTCTACTAATGCTAATGCTAAAACTCTGCAGTCTTACAGTCTCTAAACTTAGCCTTTCAGTTTAATTGCAACTGTATAATATTTATTTTTCTTCTCCCATGTACTCTCTCTCTCTCTCTCTCTCTCTCTCTCTCTCTCTCTCTCTCTCTCTCTCTCTCTCTCTCTCTCTATTTTAAGTCCCCTTTTTCTCACTATTTATGTATATCTTCACATATGACACCATGTTCATGAGGCATACATAATATGTAAGTAGGAAATATGAAGGCCTTACTTAACAATTACAGAGAAATGCTGGGAAAGAGTCGCAGGTTAGGATTGAATTTGAAAGTGTCTGCAATTCTGCCCAGACATGATAGGGAAGGTATATGTTGAGAGCCTTGTCAATCGTTCAGCCCTTTAGAGAATATGCAATGCTCATGGGATAGAATTTTTCTCTCGTGGTCTGTGCTTATTAACGGAAGAGACTGTTTTTACAGGGATGGGATACACTTGAATAAAATGGGTGCAAAAATATTTGCTGATGCTATTGAGGGAGTGATAGGTGGTCAGAAAACTTCTAGTTTGGGGGGGGGGGGGAAGATACACAGTAAATAGCTTAACTAGAGCCACAGGCAGAGGTGAAAGTGATTCTTGCACTGCTACTATTGGTACATGCAGCAACTTGGAAAGCAAGATGTCTGGATCTTCAGGCCTTGCTGGGGGTCATCATGGAACAAATAAATATATGGGCTGTGTTCTGGTAACTAAGAGTAAGAAAATGTGCATGTATACTTGCATGTACACTAAAGCTAGGAGCATTGTAAATAAATTTGCGAAATTTGATGAACATGGAGAGTACAATGTATACAGAAAGGAAAGACAGGACAGGAGAGGTAGAGGGGGTTATGCTCTTGTTAAGAAGCATAAGAAATCTGCATCCAATTGATGAGTGCAATATTAGTCAGTTTGGTTTAATATAACCACTGGAAAAACAGAATTGAGAGTGTTATAGACTTAATGACTATGATGAGTATACCAAACAGCTATACAGAGAAATAGTGTGGGCCAGCAAATTTAAAATTTCCAGATGTTGAATGGAATTTGTGTGTTGCTCACTGATGCACTAGCAAGGCTTTTGTAGATTTCTTGGATGAGTGTTTTCTACAGTAGCTTATTAGAGAGGCAAAAATAGATAGCAATACTCTTGATCTAGTTACCAGCAGTGATTCTTCATGTATTAAAATCTGCATGTAAATGACTCACTGGGTAGCAGCAATCACAGTGTACTAATATGGAATTTAATTAAAAACATAACTACTGTAAAGGGAAAGGCTTATCTTTTCGTCAGGGTGACTGCAGAGGTCTCAGACAATTTTTAAATTGTTTGCAGTGAGACCAACTGATGTTACAAACAGTAAATTTCACATGGGAAGTAATCAAAGGCACTGCTAGGATTTTCATACAAAGAAAGAAATAGTGAACCCCACTAAATGGATGTCGGATGAACTATTGAGACACGTGCAGAGAAGAAAGATGCATGGGATGCATCTAAATTATCATGTGATGCCGAATTATATGGTAGATATAAATTAGTCTGTAATCAAGTCACAGAGGAGGTAGGCAAGGTAAGTCAGATTATGAGAATTCTCTGACAAAGAATGCAAAGAAAACAGCAAAGTTCTGCTGCTTTCTTTGCATTCTTATGCTTATATTAACAGTAGAAGGAAGGGGTTGAATCACATTGGACCACTTGATGTCTATTGGTTAACTTTTGATAAAACCTTGTTCAGGTTGCGGACAAATTGAATAGGTATTTTGCATCTACATTCACACACAAGGAATTCTTTAGGGAAGGGGATTCTAGAAGTTAACTCTGCTAAAGGGATAAATGATTTTGTGGTGACTGAAAGGAAAGTGGAGGATCAATTTTTGAAGATGGACATAAAAAAGGCACCTTGGGTGGATGGAACCTATCCAATTATATTAAGGGAAGCAGCAAAGGAAGTAAGTGAACCCTTAGCCATAAGCATGAGAGCATCCTTGTATTCATGGGAGGTCTTTATGGAATGTAAATGTGCGAACGTATCTCAAATCCATGAAGGATAATCAAAATACGACATGAGTAATTACAGACCTGTTAGCTTAACATCATTTCCAGGAAAAATAATGGAATCACTGGTAAAAGAAGTAATGCAGGACCATCTGGATAGGCATAGAATTATACTGCAATCACAGCATGGATTTGTTAAGGAGCAGTTTTGTCTAACCAAACTGATAAGTCTCAGTGACACAGTGACCATGGATCTGAACGCGAAAAATAATTTTTACATTATATTAGCATTAGTAGAGGCACATGATGCAAGAAAGCAAGCTTATACAGCATGAGTCCTTGAGGTTGTCACAGACATTCTCTCAGATATGCCAGACAAGCTGTACTTGCTATTGGGGAGTCTAAAACGCTGATGGACCTGATATTCGGGTGACACTCAAGTCAAGTGGACCCAATTTCGGCGAAGTCTGGATGGTCTGTGACAACCAAATCCTCTGCTTGCACCTTCATGATGGTGGGACTGTTAGTAATTCTGGGTATAACCTGTATGCACAAGTACATGGTGGGTGACCACCCAGGTGTGAGCCAACGTAAGCAGGGGTCAAGGTGTGGCGCCCACACCACATGGAGGAATGCCGCTCCTCTATGTTACCAGGCAGTACTAGGTGGTAGATGACTCTCATCAACCGGTGCAATACCACCACTTTGCTTATTGGAGGCTTGAAGTGGTGGAACCCATGTTTAGTCTCTAGAGCTAAGTTCCGGTCAAACCTTTCCTATCTCTTGCATCATGCAGTATGATTGATGACTTTTCAGGTTATGATGAACATCGTGGCGAGATCTAATATTCCTTACATTTCGAGGGTACAGCTCTAAAACGGTGTTCGCAGGCCAGCCGCTAGTTAGTACACTGGACCGAACCTATTAACTCTCTAGGAGGCTTCGGGATCAGGTAGTGTATAATCTTGCTACCTCTACTCTGCCAGGTAGTGACTGGAGGGAGTCCGAGTAGTGTGTATACGGGGAGCATTGTCGAGGCCACGTTATGTCAAGGATCTGGATATATTCTTACTATGTGTGCGCCATATCCAAAAATTTCATTACTTCATACAGCATGTCCCACCCACTTTTTCTTACTATTGAATACACCATGAATTGTCAAACTAATAGAGCAAGCTTATCTGCGAAAAGATCTAAACCGCCCAAGCACTTCCTAATTCTTTTCACAAATATACGTGGTCTCAATTCTAATCTCAACGATGTCTATTTCCACTTGCAGTCTGCCAAACCCCATGTACTTTTTCTGACAGAATCTCAGTTATCGGTTGATTCAACTACTGCTCACCTCAGATGCCCAAATTATTTGCTGTATGATTCCTTTCACCTCAAAGGTGGTACTTGTGCATATGTCCATTCTGATATTCCTTGTCAGAGACTTGGCAATTTGGAATCTCCTCTATTTGATCTTCTCTGGCTTAAAATCTCTCTACCTCACTGTGTCAGATTCATCTGTTGTCTCCACCGTTCTCCAAACTCCACTAATCACTTGGAGCTCTTTGACTCCCTCTCTTTGCAACTTGACTTTCTCCAGTCCGAATTTCCTAACAGTGAGGTAATTTTCCTTTGTGATTTTAATGTTCACAACTCTAGTTGACTTCCGTTTTCTAGTCACAAAGACTCAGCTGGTCGAGATGCTGAGGCTTTTGCAATTACTAATGACCTTCCACAGATTGTTCATTTACCTACAAGCATACCGGACAATCCTAATCATACAGCCAATACGCTTGATCTTTTTCTCACAAACAACAACCCTTCTAAGTATACGGTCGAAGTGAGAGGTCCTTTAGGCACTTCAGATCACAACCTGGTGATTGATTGTCTCTTCTCCAATGGAACCTTTATCTCATGACTATTCCCAACCTCGTGTTGTTTGGCATTACAAGAATGCAAAATAGAATGACCTGCGAGATTTCTTTTCTTCTTTTCCTTGGTCGGATTACTGTTTCAAAACTTCTGATGTCAACGTTTGCTCAGATCGTGTCAGTGAAATTATTCTTGCAGGAATGGAATCCTTTATCACACACTCCACTTTAAAATCTCGTCCTTTTACTAAACCTTGGTTTTCCAATAAATGTACTAAGGCTGTTCAAGAGAAGAATGTTGCATATTGTAATTGGCTTGTTTCTAATTCTTCAGTTTCATTTTCTGCGTACACCAAAGCTCGCAACAATTGTAAAGCAGTTAGTAATCAGTCCAAACTAGAGTTTAAACAGGCTAAGAGTAGAAAACTTGCTTCTTGCCCTAATGGTAGCCAAACATTCTGGTCTCTTGCTAAAGCTATTGGCTGCAACTTTTGCCCATCTCTGCTCCCACCTCTGTCAAAACCAGTTGGTTCTGTTGTCACTTCAGCCAAGGATAAAGCTGACCCTCTAGCATCCCATTTTTCTTCCAACACCTGTATTAATGATCTTGGAAAAACACCTCCCACCATTCCAAACACACTCCATTCAATGCCTCCTGTGGTCTTCCATCAAAAGGATATCAGAAGGATTTTGACGAATCTTGATGATAAGAAAACTCCAGGTCCTGATGGTATTTCTCCACGTGCTCTCAAAACCTGTGCTCCTGAACTTACTCCTGTTCTTTTCTGCCTGTTTTCACTTTCTTATTCCAAAGGTGTTTTTCCTTCTGCTTGGAAATTTGTTCATATCCAGCCAGTTCCTAAAAAGGGTGGCAAGTCTCTCCCATCCAATTATCGTACCATTGCAATTACTTCTACTCTTTCTAAAGTAATGGAGAAATCAATTAACCGCCAAATTTTAAACTACCTAGAAACCTTTCATCTGATCAATGATCGCCAGTATGGATTCCATCAGTGTCGATCCACTGGTGATATTCTGGCTTATGTTACCCATTTATGGACTAATTCAATGGAAAGGTTCGGTGAAACACAAGTAGTTGCTCTTCACATCTCAAAGGCTTTCGATCGTGTTTGGCATAAAGGTCTTCTACACAAGCTTCCAGCTTATGGTTTGCCAACTGTTTTTAGTAATTGGTTATCCAGTTTTCTCTCTGATCGCTCACTGAGGGTGATGGTAGATGGCTCTCTGTCTTCTAACTTCTCCACTAATGCCGGTGTCCCCCAATGTTCAGTTCTTTCCCCCACTCTTTTCCTCTTGTATATTAATGACCTTCTTCCATTGACTGGAAATCCTATCCATAGTTTTGTCGATGATAGCACATTGCATTCCACTTTCCATTTTGAGAAATCTTGTCCTGCTCAATCACTTTCAACTTCTCGAAAATCTGCTACCAATTCCTTAAATGCCGATCTTCAGGTAATTCTCCAGTGGGGCAAAGACAACTTAGTTGATTTCAATCTGTCTAAAACTCAGTCTTGTCTTATATCTCGCAAAAAGGATTCTTCTGCTCCTATGCTTATCTTTGGTGACACTCCGATTTCTAGGCAAAATGATATATCTCTTTTGGGGATTACCCTGACTTCTCATCTCTCTTGGCACAAGCACATTACAAATATGGCTTCCTCTGCATCTAAAAAACTTGGTTTTCTCTTTCGCTCTCGGCGTTACTTTTCTTCCAAACAGCTGCTCACTCTGTATAAATCGCAAATCCGCCCTGCCATGGAATATTGGTCCCACATCTGGGGTGGTGCCCCCAAAACGTCTCTCTCAGGCTTCTTGATTCCATTCAGAAGAGGGCAGTTAGGTTAATTAATGATTCATCTCTAACAGAGTCTCTCCACTCGCTTTCTCATAGACGTACTTTTTCTGCTGCATGCCTCTTCTACAGATACTTCCATGGGCACTGTTCTTCTGAATTGGATTCTGTAATTCCCGCTCTCTCTCTTTCAAAACAGTCCGAACATGTGCCGCCACCAGCCAACATCCATTTACTGTCCAACTTCAAACTGACAGAACCAACTTTTCATCTTCCTCGTTTATTCATTCAACTGCCGTTTTCTGGAACAACCTTCCTTCATTTGTATTTTCTGAAAATTACAGTCTACAGAAGTTCAAGTCCAATGGCAACAAATATCTTCTTTCGTCTTCTCAACCTCCAACCCAAGCATGGTACTAAGCACTATAGGTTCTAATACCTCTTGTGTTTTGGGTTTACGTAAAAAAAAAAAATAAATAAGGGAAAAAAAAAAAAAAAAACCTCTTCCCATTTCACTGATCCATTCATTCCAGATGTTTGTCTAGTTCTGCCTTGAATTAATTTAAGCTATCAACTTCTACAACAGATGGAAGTTTGTTTCAGCAATCAACTACCCGCTGGCTAATGGCAAACTTCCAGACACCTATTCTGCAATTGTATTTCCTCAGTTTGAATCTGTGCCCCCCCCCCCTCAGATTCTAATATGAGCAAGAGGAAGAAGCCCATCAGCAATGAGTCTGCACAAGCCATTCAAGGCCTTATATACCTCAATCAGATCGCCTCGCAGGTGACGAATCTCCAGACACTGCAATTTGCAGAACTTAAGCCTTTTTTCATAAGAGCACCCCTTTGTTCCCTTCACCAGTCTTGTTGCCGTTCTTTGTACTCATTCTAGCAAATCTACATTCTTCTTAAAATGAGGCTCCCAGACCTGTATGCAGTACCCAAGGTGTTGTCTGACCATTGCCTTATACAAGGGGAAAGTCACCTCCCTATCATCCCTGCTCGCAAAATTTCTATATATCATTGACAAGACCCCCCCCCCATGACCTACTCTGGCAGTTTGTCTGCACTGCTCAGAAAACTTCATATCAGACTGCACAATTACCCCCAGGTCTCTTTCATTCTCTACTACCCTGAGTGTAGCACCACATAGTTGGTACATTTCTCTGGAGTTACCCATATTCAGTACTTTGTATTTGTCAATGTTAAACTTTAGTTGCCACTTCTCAGCCCATCTACCCAACTTTTCCAGATCCTGTTGCAGCAGCCTACTGTCATTACGATTATTAACAACCCTGCCAACCTTTGTATCATCTGCAAACTTTGACATTAAGCTTGATATACCTTCATCAATATCATTGATACAAAACAACAATGGGCCCAACACCGAACCCTGAGGCATACCACTAATAACATTAGTCCACGTAGAGCAGTACCCATTGATTACCACTCTCTGTCTTCTCCAATTTAACCATCCTTTTATCCATTGTAGCTACTTGCCCTTAATGACGTACTGCTCCAGTTTGTACAGTAGTCTTCCATGTGCAACATTATCAAAAGCTTTCCTGAAATCCAAGTATATGATATCAAAATTTTTTTTTTGCATCCAGTTCCTTTGTGACCACATCGTAGTATCCATTGAAATTGGTCAGACAAGACTTCCCCCTTGACAAACCCATGCTGTGTCTGAATTATTACTGCTGTCTTGTCTAGATGATCCTGAAATGCTTCTTTAACTAGTAACTCCATTATTTTCTGTGGAACAGAAGTCAATCTAACAGGTCTGTAATTACTCATGTCACCCTCTGATCCCCCTTTGTGAATTGAAGATACAATTGCACATCTCCAATCCATGGGCACTTCCCCCCGAGTTCCAGGATGCTCTCATAATTATAGCTAAGGGTTGGCTTACTTCCTTTGCCATCTCCTTTAATATAACTGGATATATTTCATCTACTCCAGTGCCTTTTGTATGTTTAACTTCAACAATTTCTCCTCCTCAGTTATTACAGAATCATTTAACTCCCTGTTAGTGTTTGATAAACGTCTGGCCCTCTCCTCCTTGAATAACTCCTCGTGTGTGAATGTAGATGCAAAATACTCATATAGTTCGGCAGCTATCTGAGAATGATCAACCAGTCAAACCATTGATATCGGTTGGACTAATCTGATTCATCCCCTTCCTTTTAGAATTTATATAAGTAGAGAAGTCTTTGCTGTTTTTCTCTGAATCCTTTGCAAAAGATTTTTCATAATCTGCCTTCGCTTGCCTAACCTCCTTTGTGACTTGATTACAGACTAGCTTGTATCTATCATAGGCTTCTGTGTTGCCTGACAATTTATGTGCATCCCATGCATTTTGCTTCTCTGCCACAAGTTTCATTAGGGAATTTCATTATTCATCCTCGAATAAGTAACGCTTCATTAAAATAGAAGACTATTGTTACTTATTCTCAGTGGGCACCACTACCACTAGGTGGTGGTGCCCACTGAGAATAAGTAACAATAGTCTTCTATTTTAGTGAAGCGTTACTTATTCGAGGTAGTGCAATACATGGAAACTCGTTGTGAAGGAAGAGCACAATATGAGATACAGATAAAACGATGCTCTTCACACTACATTAGTAGTGTGAAGAGCATCGTTTGTGAACTTTTTGTTTAAGAGTTGTCTATGGTGTGTTTAAACCAATACTATATAGATTATTATACTCTTAAAGATATGATGCCTTGTTGCATTTAATTTTACTTAAATACATAATTTGTGAAGAAATAAGAGTGAATTTGATTAACAGATCATTTAATAAACCGTAGGGGATTTATTTAACAATGTATTTTTTATGTGTTACTGTATTTTAGCAGAATTCTAGAATAAAATTATCACTGCATAAAATTATAACACTGAATATGTTTATATATTTGTAGGCACGTAACCAGTACCTTAAAGTAGGAAGAATGATGAAAAGCTTTGAAGAAAAAAAATATCAAGTATGGCAGGATAGGGTAACTGCTATTATACCATCCCTTCTTCAGAAGAATCTTTTGACTGACATCAATGCAAATTATGTTACTCAGAAGCAAGCAGGTGATTATTTCTGTGAAGAAAAGAATCCATTATTTCAGAAAGGTTTGCCATTTAAATTATTTTGAGCCTTTATTTTAAAATTTGGTCATTTCTGATGGTTTACTCTGATATCCAAAAGTTAAGTTCAAATCAGATTTCTCCAGAATTCCATAATGAGTCAAAAAACTATAGTACTAAAAAACTATGATTAACTTTCAGAGCAATTCTGACCTCATAGTCTCTTTTGCTGTGATGCTTTCTAGTCCTGCTGAGTGAGTTGCCCATTATTATCTTGAAAAGACATGGCATGAGTCGGGTCTTTTCAGGAATTTTCTGGTGAATAATCTTACTCCTTCTACTCCAAAACAGTGGCTGGAGGGAATCCAAGTACTGTGTATGCAGAAGGCACTGCCAAGGCCCAGGAGCGGATTAAGGTCGGTTGAGGCCCCGGGCGCAGAAGAAAATATTGGGTCCCTTAAAAAAAAAAAAAGAGAGAAACAGGGAAAATAAAAATACACATTAATCAATTTTTAAATAAATAAAAAATATTATGTACTATTAATGTTTTATTTCCAATAAAATTTGAATATAATATATGTATAATATAATTACAGTGAAACTTCTCCTAACGGACATCTCTCTACAACGGACATTTTCAAATTCCCCAACTCACCTCCATTGGTTTTAACGTGTTTGCAGCTTCTGTCTAGCAGACATTCTCTGTAACGGACGCGACAGGCAATCTGCACTGTTTCGTTTAGATTAGCACTTAATTTGATCTCCCCATAACGGACAGCGGGCGAGCTCACGGCCCTTTTTCTTGGAACATTTCTTCCACGTATTGCCTCAATCGTGTGTTTATTTTCTATTTCCAATTCTCTGAATTTTATCAAGGTTTACGTTGCGGTTCTAAGAATTTTAAGGCACGTGTAAAACTTCTGATGAATTCGGTGTGTGCAGGGGGGGGGGGAATATGGTCGGCCTTTCGTCTTTTCAGTTTCAGTTTTCAGTTTTGTTCAGTGTCGTGTGAAGTGCACAATGTCTCCTCGTAAACATTTAACTTTAAAAGATAAAGTCGAACTCATTAATGCGTATGATCGTATGATCGGCAAAAAAATAGTGTTCGCAATCTCGCTGAAAAATTCAAAATCGGGAAGATGCAGGTAAGCGACATCCTAAAGAAAAAAAATGAACTGCTCAAACAATTTTGGCAACACGGAAATGATCAGGTTCAAAAATCATTCCCGAAAACTGTTGGACTTCAAATTTGTCGCACACATGCTAAAAAAATTCCCATTAATGGGCCTATTATTAGGGAAAAGGCTTTGGAGGTTGCGAAATCTATGGGAGTAAATGAGGTCAAAGCTTCTGTGGGATGGCTAGACAAGTTCAAAACTCGGCATAAAATTTCTTGGAAAACCGTAAGTGGTGAAGGTGGATCTGTTGATACTGGGGTTGTAACAGAATGGACCGTCAAATTGGAAGATTTATGTCGTGATTTTGAAGCTAAGGATATTTGCAACTGTGACGAAACAGGGTTGTTTTTTTAAAGCTCTTCCTGAAAAAACAATGAGTCTTAAAAACGAAAAGTGCCAGGGCGGAAAAATTTCTAAGTAACGCTTGACTGTACTATTGTGTACAAATATGCTGGGAGACTTTGAACAACTTCTTGTTATAGGAAACCCACAAAATCCTCGTTGTTTCAAGGGCATAAAGTTGAATCTTTTGAATGTTGACTGGAAGTCTAATAAAAAAGCGTGGATGACACGAGATATCATGAGCGAATGGATAAGTCACTTGAACCAAAACATGATTCGTCAAAACAGAAAAATTATTCTTTTCATGGATAAGGCTGCATCTCACCCGCACATTGAATTGTCCAACATTCAAATCATTTTTCTGCCACCAAACACATCTGCAGAGTGTCAGCCCTTGGATCAAGGGATAATAAAAAATTTTAAACTTCACTACAGAAAACGTGTTTTAAGACATCTCATTGCAAACATTAACGATGTAACATGTGCGAGTGACCTTGCAAAGAAAATCAGCATCCTAGATGCGATTCAATGGATTTCCTCTTCAGTAAATGCAATTAGAAAACAAACTGTCGTGAACTGTTTTGTAAAGTCTGGCTTCTCAAACGCAAAAATTGAAGTTGTGAACAGCAATGTGGAGCACCAAGAAGAACAAGAACTTCAACATCTATTGATAATGTACGATACTTCCGCTACAAGTGACCCTGGCTACAAAGATATAGACTCAAACCTCACTACAGAAGATGGTGCTCTAGATATCAACGACATTATCATCGATATTTTTCAAGAAGTTCCTCATGAGGATGAAGAAATGGAAGGAGGTCATTCTGTCGAAGAACATATTAACGACGAACCACCGATGAAAATAGAAGAAGCACTCGTACAAATCAATCGTTTAAAAATGTTTTTCGCCGCTGAAGAACATACTGAAGGACTTTCGATGGTTTCTTCACTCCAAACAAATGTTGAAAACAAAATTATCAGCCGGAAGAAGGTGCAGAAGAAAATAAGTGATTACTGTATGTATTTTTCTTAAGATAAAGTCATAATATGCATAGCACAATTGTATGTATATTATTTGCAAAAATATTGTGCAAAATCTGTATATATTTTAATTTAATTTTACATTAAACGTTTAACGATTTTTCTTTCTTTCTTTTTTTTTTTCTCCCTCACACTTCTTGTTTGCAGACACTTCTCTCTAACGGACACATTTTCGTTCCCCATGGCTGTCTGTTAAAGAGAAGTTTCACTGTAATAATAGCATAATAATAATCACAAAGTTTTGAACTAAAATGTTCAACTAATTTATTGGGGTTTTGTGTGGGCCCTTCAGAACTTGGGGGACCAGGGCACGCGCCCGGTGCGCCTGCTGTTAAATCCGCCTGTGCCAAGGCCATTCTATTTTAAGGATTTGAATATACCTTTCTGTTTGTTTGCACTTCATAGCAGAAAATTTTGACACTTCACATTTCCTTCCAATTTTTACTCCATTTGCAACAGTTCTTAATGAATAGTCAAACTGACAAATGGAATAGTGTGTTCCAACAGTTCTGTATGAATAATCAAATTATTTGAACAGACTGTTCTGTGAGAATAATTAAACATCATTAAAACTTGTATATTAATTTCTTGAGTATGTGTGGTCTAAGTTCTAATCTTAGCTATGTCCAATTCCATCTACAATCTTTTATACTTTACTTTTTAAGAGAATCTCAACTATTCATTTCGTCAACTGCCACTGAACTCATTTGTCCTAATTACTCGCTTTTGATTCATTCTGTTTAAAGGTGGTACTTGGAGATCTGGAATATCCTCTTTTCAATTTCCATACCTCATTCCAGACCATAGTCTGAATCCCCCGCCCCAAGCCAGCAATCAAAATGTAGCAAAAAGTAATGCCTCTCTTTCTCATATAATGGTCTACCTCCACCATTATTATGACTTAAACACATGGGACAGTCCCAGAAATTACGTTCAGGGTCCTACTTCAGGAACGGGCTAGTGACCCCGGACTACCCGAGCACTACTAATCCCTCTCACCTTCACACTACTTTATACTGTTCTGAATCCCTATCTTTTATTTCTTGTGCACGATTAGGTTTCGAAAGCAATATCAAGATGCTATTTTGCTGCTATCCATACTGACTTCGCCTCATGCAAAATTCAGCATCTTTTTCACACTATTTTGTACGTTATGCCTTCTCCCTTATCCTGGAACACGTGGCCTCATTGTGTTTAATCCCCCATCAATCCCATACGTTTTACTGCTTTCCAATGCCTGAGGTCACTTCTACACACATACCATATAGTCATTGAAACATGCACGTAGCATTCTTTCCCTCACTGCAGCACACCGGACGACTATCCCCACTTCTCCGGCTTGCGAAATCAGTAAGTATGATTCCTGACTGTCTTCTCCACTTGTGATTTCAACTTTCAGTAATTTTTAGTAATGCTTTACTACCTATATTCTTTATTTATCTATCATTTCTCCACCTCTGTCAGGTCAGAGGAGGAGAAATGATAGATAATAAGGAAAGATATATACATTAGCATTACGATTAACATGACTTGAGAACATCAGCAATAAACTAAAAGCCTGGTATCTTTTTACCATGTGCTACATATATTTCATGTTATAAACAGAGGCATTACTTTTTGCTGCATTTTGATTGGTTTTGATGGCTGGCCTTCGTTAACGATGTTGAAATCATCTGAAGTATAGATGTTATTTTATTGTGTTATTTTATGACTGCCTTTCTATGTTACCTAACCCGTTGGTTGATTACACTACCTGCTGTTCTCTCCACCTACTATCATTTATTTATTTATAGTTGTTGGGTGCCTTCTACTGTACATAGTAGTAACCCAGGTCTATATTCCATCATATATTTCTCTTATTACCACTCTTATTAGTGATAAAAAAGAAAGTTAATAATTATAACGACTGTAACTGTAACTAATATTTATGGGTCAATGCAGTTGCAGAGCAATCATGCATTACACCCATAATGTCTATAAAATATTAAAGATAATAGAAAATAATAGAAAAAGTAAATCAATCAATTAATACATTCAGGGATTTAAGAAAACGCAAAAAAAAAAAAAAAAAGTATCGCTTTTTACCCACAATCCAGATGACTTTAACTGGGGCCAACCACCCAGACTGAAGGCAAAAAACGACAAGAAGTTCTCTGTTTCCGGTAATGATCAATATATGCTAAGTAATTTAAATCTAAACCAAATATAAACCAATATAGGCCGAATAGAAATCAAATATAGTAATTAAAAAGTTAAGAAATTTTAGAATGAAAAGTAAGAAAATATAGGTAAATTATAAATGTAAGCATATATTAATCATCGTTGACCCGACAGAGAACGTAATTTAATGATTAAAATAAGATTAAATATATAATACATACTACATATTTACCATATCCAGGACATAATTTAATAGTCGTCAAAATAATATATGGTGCCCCCTATGTGACGGATACGGTAAAAATAAATATAAATAAATAATTAATTAATTACAAGATACAACTTATATCTTGTAATGTCTTTAAGCTGTCCTTCACTCTTTATTTTTATTTCTTTGAAATTATTAGGGCAATCCGAGGATGTAGGAGAAACTATTTCTTATCTATACCACTATTTTTCGTATTTTTGGAGTTCAAATTCTATTATTCCTACTCTTTTAGTTTTTCTTCTTACTATCTGCATGTTTCTCTTTGCGTTAACTTAGATTTGATTGGCTAATTGATTAATTATTTATTTATATTTATTTTTACGGTATCCATCACATAGGGGGCACCACATATTATTTTGACAACTATTACATTATGTCCTGGATATGGTAAATATGTTGTAAATATGTAAATATGTAAATGGTAAATATGACGAATCATGTTTTGGTTAAAGTGACTTATCCATTCACTGATGATATCTCGTGTCATCCACGCTTTTTATTAGACTTCCAGTCAACATTCAAAAGATTCAACTTTATGCCCTTGAAACAACGAGGATTCTGTGGTTTTCCTATAACAAGAGGTTGTTCAAATTCTCCCAGCATATTTGTACACAATAGTACAGTCAAGCGTTACTTAGAAATTTTTCCGCCCTGGCACTTTTCGTTTTTTAGACTCATTGTTTTTTTCAGGAAGAGCTTTAAAAAACAACCTTGTTTCGTCACAGTTGTAAATATCCTTAGCTTCAAAATCACGACATAAATCTTCCAATTTGACGGTCCATTCTGTTACAACCCCAGTATCAACAGATCCACCTTCACCACTTACGGTTTTCCAAGGAATTTTATGCCGAGTTTTGAACTTGTCTAGCCATCCCACAGAAGCTTTGAACTCATTTACTCCCATAGATTTCGCAACCTCCAAAGCCTTTTCCCTAATAATAGGCCCATTAATGGGAATTTTTTTAGCACGTGCAGGACAAAACCACCCATACGTAACATTGTCAATTTGAAGTCCAGCAGTTTTCGGGAATGATTTTTGAACCTGATCATTTCCGTGTTGCCAAAATTGTTTGAGCAGTTAATTTTTTTTCTTTAGGATGTCGCTTACCTGCGTCTTCCCGATTTTGAATTTTGCAGCGAGATTGCAAACACTATTTTTTTGCCGATCATACGCATTAATGAGTTCAACTTTATCTTTTAAAGTTAAATGTTTACGAGAAGACATTGTGCACTTCACACGACACTGAACAAAACTGAAAACTGAAACTGAAAAGACGAAAGGCCGACCATATCCCCCCCACTGCACACACCGAATTCATCAGAAGTTTTACACGTGCCTTAAAATTCTTGAAAAAGGATTTAGAACCGCGATGTAAACCTTGATAAAATTCAGAGAATCGGAAATAGAAAATAAACACACGATTGAGGCAATACGTGGAAGAAACGTTCCTAGAAAAAGGGCCGTGAGCTCGCCCGCTGTCCGTTATGGGGAGATCAAATTAAGTGCTAATCTAAACGAAACAGTGCAGATTGCCTGTCCGCATCCATTACAGAGAATGTCTGCTAGACAGAAGCTGAAAACACGTTAAAACCAATGGAGGTGAGTTGGGGAATTTGAAAATGTCCGTTGTAGAGAGATGTCCGTTAACGAGAGGTGTCCGTTAGGAGAAGTTTCACTGTATATAATTATACATATATTTCAATAACGTTTAAAATAGTTGGAAACAGAATCTTTCATAATAAAAATAAAAAGGTACAAGGGTAAAAAGGTCCTCTCTTCCCTCCTTGCTTGGTTTGATTTAATTTAGGTTTAATTTTGACTATTTTCGCTCTTGTCTTGCCATACTGCTGGCATTGTTTTATTTTTAATTTTTTAGTTTAACTCTCATTCTAATATATTTGTGTAGTTATATATATATATATATATAGAACTTTTTGATTTACTTATTTCAACTTAAACCTTCTCTAGTCTAACTTTCCTTATCTTGTAATTTTCCTTAGGAATTTTAATGTCAGAACTCTGATGGCTTGAATTTTTGAGAACTTAGCTCGTAGAGATGGTGGGCTTTGCTGTTACTGACAACCTTACAACTTGTTCATTTATATAGTAGAACTCAGCAGAAAATCATCTTATGAGTTCTAGGTAGGATGTGTGGATTTTCTGTTGATATTTTTGTTTCTAACGATCCTTGAGAAGTACACAGAAGTATTTATTTATGATGTACTCTTATTTATGTTATATAGAAGTATTGTATATCTGGGTTGTTTTTGACCCTAAACTCTACTTCAATAACCACATGGACATGCCACTCACCCAAGGCAGTTTGACTCTGATGGATGGCCAAACAGCATTTACAGTATGTTAATGAAGTTACAACTACCAGAAAAAATATAAAAACCACGGTATACTCTCTGCTTTTATATGCTGCAGAGGTATGGGCATCTGCTGCCCCAACACAATTAGGCCACTTTTTTGCTCTTAAGATGGGCCATAAACAAACATATACTTCCTCCACAATATCCTGAAAGAGGCCTCTGAGGTCGGGAAAACTCATATCTAGGAAATAAACTCATACACCGACCATTGAACAAAATTTACTGTAACTAAAATTTTTACAAATAGTATAAAAATGTAATATAAAACAAATTATTTACAATAAACTAATGATTGTATATTGCGGAATACTAAAAAACTAATAAAAGATCGTTTACAATAAAATGAGCTAAAATAAAAAATTAAAAGCGCTAAAAACCTGGAGCTTTCAAGAGCGTCAGCTCTCTTCTTCAACAGTAATATGACTTTCTGCAACATCTCCTTAAATAGCAGGTTTACGGTACCTCCACACGTGGTATTTCTCCACGTGGTTCAATCGGCACATGGTCAGAACCGGAAGCGGAAATGTCTCGAGTACGTGGCAAAGAAAATCGTTCATCCGAACTTAATACAATTGTTTCAAAAATAGAATGAATACGCATGCCTCTATCTCTATTCATGGTATTCTTACTGGATGAACCAATCCGTAAACCCTCGTGCCAATTGAACCACGTGGAGAAATACCACGTGGGGAGGTACCGTGAACCTGCTATTTAAGGAGATGTTGCAGAAAGTCATATTACTGTTGAAGAAGAGAGCTGACGCTCTTGAAAGCTCCAGGTTTTTAGCGCTTTTAATTTTATATTTTAGCTCATTTTATTGTAAACGATCTTTTATTACAGTTTTTTAGTATTCCGCAATATACAATCATTAGTTTATTGTAAATAATTTGTTTTATATTACATTTTTATACTATTTGTAAAAATTTTAGTTACAGTAAATTTTGTTCAATGGTTGGTGTATGAGTTTATTTCCTAGATATACTTCCTCCACAGTTAAGGACAACTGAAATGGCTCCCCACACTGATTAAGGTGAAACCTTAAACACCTTACCACGACTGTTAAAGTGATCATCGGCAAGATTTCACTACCATCATTCTGGGACTTGTGCTCTTAGAGAGTCCCTCAGCCTTCTCTCAGAGCAACTCCAACTCTTTGCCCACATCTCAGCCATCTTTACTGGGCACATGGCTGCAGTCATGTGCCCAGTCATTGGATACTGACTGTAACAAGTTTACTTGTGACGGAATGCCATATATCCTTTAGATGTCTCATCCTTCAGTTGTATTTCCCTGTCCCTGATTCTTCTCCTCAAAGCTCACCATAATGCCACAAGCCAACAATACCATCTGATATGAAGGTGGCTTACTAAGTTATTCATTATTATGATGAGTAATGATGAACTTACTACTTCCTCAGAGCAAAGAAGTTAGTTGTTCTGTATTGCAATATAAAATTATTTGTTTCCACCTATATTTTCTCTGTATATTTGTGTTGTATGCAGTACTTTGAGCTGTACTTCATTTTATGCTTCCATATATGTATTTCTTAATGTTTGATTTATCAGTCAATTTCTCTTACATACTGTATTATCACTGTTAGCCCCTAGTCTGGTGACCATTAAGGACAATATTGCAATGTATCAATTTGTACTATATTATTATTATTATTATTGTTGTTGTTCTTGTTTATTATTATTGCAATAAAGACTTCTGTATATTATACACTGAAGTATGTATTTATTTTAGCTGTCCTTGTTTCCTAAGATGATGATTGGTGATGGTTTCTTCTCTAATGGGATTTCTGTCCCATGGCCATTCTGATTCTCATATTATTTTGCATTACAAGAATGTGTAATCTTTTTTCCTTGTTATACTAAAGTTTAAAAATCTAAGATCCAATACTCTCTCAGGTCACATCAGCAAAATTATTCTTGTAGGAATGAAATCCTTTGTTGCCACGCTAAACTCTTATCCTCTATCTTGATCATAGTTTTTCAAAAAAAAATGTGCTAAGACTGTTCAGGTTAAGAATAAAGCATATCATAATTAACTTGTACCAAAATTGACAGTTTCATTTTGAAAAGTTCAAGAGTAGGAAACTTGCTTCTTTGTTTAATTTATGGTTCATCCTTCTGGTCTTTTGCAGAGACCATTTGCTGCAAGTTTTGTCTCTTTTTATTCCATTGTCTGGCTTATTTGCATATAACTTTTCCTCTAAATTTTGCATTGGTGATTTTTATAAATGCTTAACACATTCTATACAACATCTTCCTTGGTTCTTCCACAGAAAGCGATTAGAATTCTGGATTACAAAAATCCATATTTCTAGTGGCATTTCTACACTTGTTCTTAAAACTTATGCTCCAGAGTTAATTCCTTGTTTTGTGTCACCTTTTTGTCTTCCTCTCTCACTCCATCAATTTTTGCTTCTCCATTGAAATTTGCTAATATCTAGCCAGTTAATTGAAAGAACTGTCTTCACCAGGACTTACGGGGAGCTTCCACCAGCAAAGCCATCCTCATACTCGAACTCAGGAGCCTGGTCCTCTCCTCTGTATATATTTCAATGTTGTCTGCACCTTATGTTACCAAGCAGTCTGGGAGTCCAACCAATATCGTTCTCGACAGTAAAGTAAGTTCAACAATTTAATTCGGGAGACCCGTAACACCGGTCACCTACAAAGAGCCCCTACCGTGAACTGCTCTCAGTTTGTGTTGAACTTGAGTGACAAAAGCTTGTTTGATGAACAGTTAGACTTACTCACTCTAGGGATGAAATTTGCCATTCTCCCCTGCGGTCCCCCAGTCACTGTTTGTTTGTTTGTTATTTGGTTTTTAGGAGCATTAGCAACTAAGGCCATATTGCTCTGGGGATATGCGGTGGTCATTCCCTGACCTTTCCGCATCCTCCGTATTTGGTGGTGACAGGCTCGAACCCCGGTCTAATCAAGAAGCGTGTGCTACACACTGCTGCTCCTGCCCAACTGGCTATGGAGGCGCCCCCCCAGTCACAGAACTCACTATTGGGTATTGAGGCATCATTGACACATTTACCAGAAGAGACTGCCAATGCGATTTACCTGAAAATTGCAGCAATCCTACAGCGTGCCCATTCAGTTAGCTCAAATCTTAATCAGTGCTAGATCTCCACCCTCAACTCATTGATGCAAGATGATTCCATTGTTATTTTACTAGTGGATAAGGGATGCCAAACTGTTGTTCTGAATCATTCAGACTACCAAATGAAAGCCCTATTTCTTTTACAGGACAGCTCCGTTTATGAATCCATACTCGACTCTCCTGTGAAGATCAGGCGCCTCCGTAGCCAGGTGGGAAGGAGCAGCAGTGCGTAGCACACGCTTCTTGATTAGACCGGGGTTCGAGCCCGTCACCACCAAATACGGAGGATGCGGAAAGGTTAAGGAATGACCACCGCATATCCTGGAGCAATATGGCCTTAGTTGCTAATGCTCCTAAAAACCAAACAACAACAACCTGTGAAGATCCTAGAGCGGTGAGAGGCCAAAGTCAGTGGCCTGGTCTACAGTTGGTTCAAGTCTGGCAAGATCTCTGAATCCATATGTTGGCATCTACATGCTTCTGGATGCCAGATTTCCCAGTTTTATGGCTTATTGAAGGTCCACAAGCAAGGTGTCCCCTATCGTCTCCTGTTGTGGCTTGCCGACGTATGAGTTTGTTGCTATTCTGCCTTCACCAAGACCGTTCACACGATTTCTAACAGTGGAAAGTTCCTACTCCTGGTTTCTGGCCCAACCATTTCAGAAGATCAGGTTATGTCCTCGTTTGATGTGGTATCACTGTTCACGTCAGTTTCCGCCCAACTGGCCATCACATGCACCAAACAACTCCTCGACAGTGATCAAACCCTGGACAGCAGAACTTCACTATCTGCCAATGACATTTATGATAATGTAATAACCCTCAGGTTGTACCTGACCAGCGTTGTTATGTATGGTGAATCCCTTTACCATCAAATTCATGGTACAGCCATGGGTGCACCCGTCAGCTTAGTCACAGCAAACATTACTATTGAAGAAAAAATAAAAATAAAAAATTATAATAGTAGGGTCACCCATAAATGATTACATTTACCCATATATATATTTTGTCTGTAAATTGTGTGTGTTCTCTAGTCGATTTGCCTGTTTTGCTGGATGAAAACAACTCAATTTCTGGGGGGAAAAAACCTTGCTATCTAAGCCCGAGACTGACTAACTCAGCCACAGAGTGAAAAAAGCCCATTAAAGTTCCTCGCATCATCGACTGGATTTGAACCCGGACCTTTTCCACCCAGTGTGGGGAGGATGGTGATGATACCACTGTGCTACCTACGCATACTCGCTATGGAAGAACTGGAAGATTGTGCATTTGTAGGTTTATCAGATCCTATGGCCTTTTGGTGTGCCACTACGTTGACAATGTGCTTGTCATCATTCCCCACTGGTCAGGAGACCGACTTTTGCAGCACCTCAACTCTGTTGCCCTTTATTCAATTCACCATTGAGCTGGAGTTGGGCAGTGCACTTCCCTTTTTGGTACCCTTATTAGGCTCGAGGGCACGCACTTAAAGACCTCGGTCCACCACAAACTGATGTCTTCTGGACAGTTCACAACTACCAGTCAGCACATACTCACAGCTAGCTTCTCAGTACTGCACGAGCCCTACTGACCTGGACACAGGTCAGTAGGGCTCGTGTGGTACCGAGCAGACAGATGGACACGGTACATGCAGACAGATGGACATGGTGAAGGCAGTAGGGACTTAGCATATGTATATATGCAAAGACACCTAAAAAAACTGTAAAATATACTTATACTCTGCCATAGCATTCTATTGAGGTTTATATTTTATAGAGTACAAAAAAAAAATACTGAGGGGAAGAAAGATACAAAACTAACACAATTACTTCATAGACTGTATGCATGCAATCTACAAAGTAATGAGCATAAGGATAATATCATAGTTGGTCAGATTTCCTGAGTAGATACCAAGAAATTAGACAAACATTTGGAGTGAATGGATGGGTGAAATGGGAAGTTTTTTTTTTTTTTTTTTTTTTTGGCTGATGCTGTATAAGCTTGCTTGCTTGCTTTCTTGAATCATATGCCTCTACCAGGGTTGCCAGATTTCAAATTAGGTCTCGCGGGACAAAAATTTTAAAAAAATGCGGCAATTTTTCTCAAGAAAATTTTTTCACAATTAACGATTTTGACATATCGTTTTTAATTTCTAAACTTCATTTTGGCCCTTTAAAAATGTATCTAATAAAAAAACAACAAAAATAATTGAGTTAAATTTTTATTTATACTATAATCCTAAAAATTATTCAGTATTTATCACTTGATTTCACTTCATTAAAAATGACTAAACCTTGATTTTTTAAAAAAAATTGGAATTCCGAACAATTCATTCCAAAATTCTGTTTTATCATCAACTCGGCCTCCAAATTTTTTAGAATCAACCTATTTCTATCTTTACGCCAAGCACTCGTCATTAGACTAAAAATTTTAATTTTTAATTTAATAAGACAAATTCAAACAAAAATTAAATGAAATGTTGTAGGAATTATTACCTTATATAGGTAACAATTCCTACAACAGCTGAACTGATTAGACAGATGTCAAAATAGTTTTTATTCTTTTTATAATGAAAGATAAACACACACTCGAGATACACCTAGCTTAGACCACCAGATGCACTAGACAGCACTGACATCGTTGATCGCACTATTTACGCAGACGCTTACGTTTAAAAATCCCCGAGCGGCTCAAGGGGATTCCCTGACATCTAACATGTCCCGTGACCATTAGCATGCAACTCACCCGCCAATCTCCGAAATTCATACATATTAGGAAAGAAATACATTTCATAACAGCATCCATCACTTTTTATGGCATTATTTTATTATTTTACAGTCAAAATCTGTTAATTTTTTACCTGCGGGACTGTCCTGCGAATTGCGGGACATCTGGCATCCCTGGCCTCTACTAATGCTAATGCTAACTTATTGAAATTCTGAAAGCCACTTGAAATTTATGCATTAGTTTGAAAAAGATGAAATTTTCATAGCAGCTCTGATTTGGTGGTAGAGAAGGCCTATGTGATAGCTAATAGTTACTGTGGAAATAATGGTACAAAAAAAAAATGGTGGAGAGCTGCAAAGGTGAAATATAACATGGGTTATTGGAAAATGTTTGTATGCTAACATAGTGCAAATTGTTTTAGCTTGAAAATAATGAGTAGCTTAGGCTTAATGCTAAGCAGAAGAAGAAGAATGTTTTTTTTTTTCTGTATTGCTAGAAATCTGTACTTCTGACAACACAGAAAACAACAAAGATGTGTGACAAACAATAAGAAGAAACATAATCTTGTCTAGAAATCTGAAATTCTCTATTTTTATTGGGGATAACACTGACTTTTAGTATATCACAAATATTGCTTATTCTGTATCAAAGAAACTAGGGTTTCTCTTTTTCTTTCATAATTTTTTTTTCTTTGGAAAAGATTCAGACTCTGTATAAATCCCAAATCTACCCTTCCATAATTTGTAACAGAGTCTGGATATTCAATTTTTTCTGCATGCTATTTCTAAGATATTTTTGCTGGTGCTGTTCTTCTGAATTGGCATCTGAAATTCAGATGCAAAGCAGAGGTATTTTTGCATCTGAAAAAACATGTGCATCAACTAGTTAACGTCCATTCAGAGTTCAGCTGCTAACTCACTAAATTAACTTTTCTTCTTAATTTATTCTTTTTACTTTGTTCTTGGAAATAAGATCCCTTTATATATATTTCTTGAAAATTGCCATCAACTAGAACTGGTTGTATGTCAACGGATATCTTCTCTGTTTTCAACCATCATCCCATATGCAGTAATACAATATTGCAGGTTCCAGTAACTTTTTTTTTCAGATAACCACTAAGAAAAAATAATAAATAAAACCATAAACCTCTGGCAGAAATATGAGAAATATAAATAACTACATGAAATTACTTAAATTTCAAACATGAAAAAACTAACAATATAAAAATACTAATAAATTGAAAATGGATTCTCTTTCAATTTTTTCTCTTAACAATGTTAATTTGTCACATAAGCACATTGAAAATGACAAGGAAACAACATTTATACAATTTTCATTGCAAGATCAATAGGGAAAATGCAAGAAGACTGAACAAATTAACCTTGTTTGTTCATTGATATTAGCCTGTAATCAAACTTTGGCATTCCATTAAAATTTTATGACTTGTACTGAATGCTATCTTAGTGCATTTTATGTTTTATATTCTCAAAGTCAGCTATTTTTGTATTTAAGAATTTCATTAGGTATTTTTTACCATAGCCCATCTGAAGATAATATTCTCCACAGACTACAGATGTGCAAATATATCCCCAGTTCACAAAGGGGGATAAAAGGGTGACACAAGTAATTACACATCTGTTAGTTTGACTTCTGTTCCAGAGAAAATAAGGAGTCACTGGTTAAAGAAGCATTGCAGGATGATCATATTGACACGACAGCTGTAATAATTCAGACACGGCATGGGTTTGTCAGGGGGAAAGTCTTCTCTGACCAATTTGATTGGACACTATGATGTGGTCACAAAGCAACTGGATGCAAAAATAATTCTGATATCATATACTTGGGTTTCAGGAAAGTTTTTGATACTGTTGCAAATGGAAGACTGCTGTAGAATTGGAGCAGTATGGCATGAAGGGCAATTTGCTGCTATGAATAAAGGGATGGTTGAGTGGGAGATGACAGAGAGTGGTAATCAATAGACACTGCTCTTCGTGGTTTAATGTTATTATTGGAATCCTCCAGTCTTTGGTGTTGGGCCCATTGTTGCTATATTTATCAGTATATTAGGCTTAATGTTTAAGTTTGCAGATGATATGAAGGTTGGCAGCATTGTTAATGACAGTATACTACCGCAACAGTTTCTAGAAAATATGTGCAGATTGGCTCAGAGGTGGCAACTGAAGTTTAACATTGACAAATGCTAAGTACTGCACATGGGTAGATGTAACCCCCAGAGTAATGTACCAACTGTGCAGTATTATACTCAGGTTAATGAAGAACGACAAAGCCCTGGGGGGGTAATTGTGCAGTCAATTATGAAGTTTTCAGAGCAGTGCATATAGGCAGCTGCGAGGGGTCAATAATATACAGGAAATTTGCTTGCTGGCATAAGGAGGTGATTATCCCTTTGTATAAGACAATTGTCAGGCCACATCTTGAGTACTACATACGTGTCTGGAAGCCACATTTTACGAAGGATGTAGACTTGCTAGAGTGAGTACAGAGAAGGGCAATGAGATTGGTCATGAGAACAAAGGGTTGTTCTTACCAAGACAAGTTTTGCAATTGTAGCATCTGGAGACTAGGCACCTGCGAGGTGATCTGGTTGATGTGTATGCTGATATGATTCTTTGTCTTGCTCAGATTACATGCCTGAGGGGTCATAAATTCAAAATGAGGAAAGATGGTTGTAGAATAGATGTGTGGAAATTCGCCTTTAGCCAGCGGGTGGTTGATTGCTGGAACAAACATCCATCTGTCATTGTGGAAGTTGATGGCTTAAATAAATTGAAAGAACTGGACAGACTTTTGGAGCGAATGGATGGGTGAAATGGGAATTTTTTTTTTTTTTTGGCTGATGCTATATAAGTTTGTTTTCTTGCATCATATGCCTCTACTGATTCTAATGCAAAAGATGTACTTTTTTAGGTTCAACAATGGCCTTCACAACTAAATACAGTATTCCAGATATGGTGGCACTCTTATACAAAGGGATAATGACTTTCATTTCCCTGCTTGTGAAACGAGTTTCATCACAGAATCTCTGGGCTTTTAAAAATGTTCAAGAAGAACAGTCCCAGAAAATAATCACCATGATTGGCACAGCACTTAAAACTTCTTTGATGGAAATTAATCTGGATGATTCCATTGCATTGATTCACATTTGGATATGAGTTGAAATTAGTGGATTCACCTTTCAACTCATGTCTGATGTATGAGGATGCTGAGGTTAAAAATGTTTGGTTACAACTGTAACCAGCCCAATGTCTTTATGCAGTGGGTTTCCAGAATTTGATAATGCAATGGAATAAGTTATAAATGTTTTTGTCAATTATATTTAAAAATAAATGTAATTATAAGGTTATTTTTTTATATGATAATGAAGTTATAAAATGAAACTGATAAAGAGATAAATAACTGTAAAGAGATATAGTTAGGTAAGGACATTACGTGGTTGTTATCCATTAAGACTTATTAATATGTTAATTAACCACTCTTTTACTACGTGGAGTTTTTAATATATATATTTTATTAAGCATAGCCTAAATTAATATATACAATAGTGTGACGTTTTGGGTATCGGCAAGATACCTGAAACGTCACGCTATTGTATATATTAATTTAGGCATTGCTTAATAAAATATAAATTAAAAACTCCACATGGTAAAAGAGTGGTTAATTATAAATATTAATAATTCTTATAAAGAGATAATTTTTAAGGCTATTCTCTGGCCAACCTTCCCTTTGCCTCTAGCATAGTGCAATTATTTTTTTCAGTTTATGGAATTATTAATAGTTCTAAGTTTTTTTAGCCAGGTCCAATTTAAGATTCAGGTTCTGCAGCATGTAGGGTAGGTTTATTTATTTATATATATTTTTCAAATTTAAGTATTATTTCCTGTTCTAATTTTTAATTTAGAACAGGATTTAGAACAGCTTAATTTCAATGTAATATCCAGGTTTCACAGCTTTTTATTATGTGTTGAAAGAGTGTTATAGGTTTCTTTATTTTCCAAAATAGTCTGGTGTGTGATGAATTTTTCTTACAACATTCTAATTGAAGTTTACATCAAGAAGGTGCTGTCTCTGGGTATTTAAAGATTTTAGCATTAGCATTAGCAGAGGCATACGATGCAAGAAAGGAAACTTATGCAGCATCAGCCAAAAAAAAAAAAAAACCCCTCTATTCATTCCAAATTGCCTGTCCAGCTTAGCCTTAAATTTATTTAGGCTATCAACTTCCACAACAAAAGATGGAAGTCTGTTCCACCAATCAACTACCCACCTGGCTAAAGGCAAATTTCCGCACATCTGTTCTACAAATGTCTTTCCTCAATTTGAATGTGTGCCCCCTCATGTTCTTAATCTGAGCAAGAGGAAGAATCCCATCATCATTCTGCCTGCTCAACCCATTCAAGGCCTTATACACTTCAATCAGATCACCTCGCAGGTGCCTACTCTCCAGGTGCAGCAATTTGCAGAACTTAAGCCTCTCTTGGTAAGAGCACCCCTTTGTTCCCCTCACCAATCTTGTTGCCCTTCTTTGTACTCATTCTAGCAAGGCTACATCCTTCCTAAAATGAGGCCTCCAGACCTGTACACAGTACTCTAGGTATGGCCTGACCATTGCCTTGTATAACGGGATAATCACTTCCCTGTCCCTGCTAGCAAAATTCCTATATATCATTGACAAGACTCCATGACCTGCCCTGGCAACCCATCTGCACTGCTCAGCAAACTTCAGATTTGACTGCACAATTACTCCCAGGTCTTTTCCACTTCCCTGAGTGTAGTACCACACAATTGGTATGTTTCTCTTTGGTTATTGCTACCCATATGCAGTACTTTGCATTTGTCAATTTTAAACTTCAGTTGCCACTTCTCAGCCCATTTGCCCAACTTATCTAGATCCAGTTGGAGAGCATACTATCTTTACTGTCGTTAACAACCCTGCTAACCTTTGTATCATCTGCAAACTTGGACATTAAACCTGATATACCTTCATCAATATCATTGATAAATATACAAAACAACAATGGGTCCAACACCGAACCCTGGGAATACCACTAATAACATTTGTCCATGAAGAGCAGTGTCCACTGATTTCCACTCTCTGTCGTCTCTCACTCAACCATCCCTTTATCCGTTGTAGAAACACCCTTAATGCCATACCTCTCCAATTTGTACAGTAGTCTTTCATGTGCAACAGTATCAAAAGCTTTCCTGAAATACAAGTATATGATATCAAAATTATTTTTGGCATTCAGTTTCTTTGTGACCACATCACAGTATCCAATCAAATTGGTCAGACAAGACCTCCCTTTAACAAACCCATGCTGTCTTAACTATTACTGCAGTCTTGTCTAGATGATCCTGCAGTGCATCTTTAACCAGTGATTCCATTATTTTCCTAGGAACACAAGTTAAACTAACAGGTCTATAGTTACCTGTGTCACCTTTTGAACCCCCTTTTTGAATTTGTGATACATTTGCACACCTCCAGTCAATGGGGACCTCCCCTGAGTCCAAGGAAACTCTCATAATTATGGCTAAGGGTTTGCTTATTTCCTTTGCTGTCTCCTTTAATATAACTGGATAGATCCCGTCCACCCCAGGTGCCTTTTTTATGTTTAACTTCAACAATTTCTCCTCCACTTTGCTCTCAGTTATTACAAAATCACTTATCTATCTGTTAGAGTTTGATAAACTTCTGGCACTCCCCTTATTGAATAACTTCTCTTGTGTGAATGTAGATGCAAAATACCCATTCAATTTATGGCTACCTGAGCATGATCATCAATAGTCAACCCACTTGTTTGAATGCTTTCTTTATTTTTTGTTCTTTGTGTAGTGAGCATTTCTCTGAGTACTTCCTTCTTTACCTCATGTGGGTGGAATTTAAGGCTTATTGAAATGCTGTGTCTTTTTTTTTCCTATTCACTGATGCCCTGTGCTACCTGTTGAGATTAGGTTCTGGCCGATAAAATCCTTTATATAATTTTATTCTATTTTATATGAAAGAATTTTAATTTACACATTATGCACTACACTAAAGTGCTAGCTGCAGAGAGACAACTTAGTTTCAGCAAGCATTATATATATTCTTAAGTGCATTTTTCAAAATATTCCTTAAATTTAGTGCAGTGTAGTGTAAAAAATGTTCAGTTAGAATCCTGCTTGCATAACCACTGCATATATATATTTTTTATATTTTTAGTCCAGTTTTAATATTAACAAATTGAATGTTAATATTAACAAAAAATAATTAATACTTTATTAATTAATTAATTAATTAATTAATTAATAATAAAATAAATATTAATAATTAATTATATACAGTATAATTTCTTGTTAGTCATTTTCTTTTTTTTTACTTTATTATAATTCTCTTTACTTTATTTCCAGACTATCTGTTGCAAGGCATGCATTATGCAGTAAATTTTCCTTCAGCTCTCCAGGAAATTATACTAGAGGCTCGAAATTTAGAACGACTTGGTTTCAAAATTCCAGAATTGGCATTAAACGTGGCACTACAGGTTCGCTGTTAGTTTCTGTTGTTTCAAGAATCTGTTTTGATTTATCTAACCGTCACTGTTATTTTACTATGAATATGCAGAAGTGCATATCTGATACCCCTAACTGTTTTGACCAGTGTATAGACCACTGGTCAAAACAGTTAGGGGTATCACTGTAGAATCTGTTGTATCTGTATCTATTTGTGGCTGCAGTTGCAGCACATATTCATATGCAACATATGCACCTGAACATCAGTTCAGGTGCCTCCGTAGCCAGGTGGGAAGGAGTGGCAGTGCATAGCACGCTTCTTGATTAGACCGGGGTTCAAGCCCGTGACCACCAAATACGGAGGATGCGGAAAGGTCAGGGAATGACCACTTCATATCCCCAGAGCAATATGGCCTTAGTTGCTAATGCTCCTAAAAACCAAAATAACAAAAACAACAATCATATGCAGTTCTAAATTATTAAGTTCTCCGATAAATACAGGTTGAGAACTTACAAATTGAGGTATACAACCATTTCATTAAATACTCAACCATGTCATGGATGTGTCTCATTTGTGAATGAAAGATGCTGCAAAACACATATGTTATCTTAGATGGATTTTCTTGAATCTACTGCTTGGAGAGTCTTAGGAGACTGGAGGTGGGACAGTTACAATGACAAGTTTTGGCATGGCTTGGTATGTGACAGTGACATTAGTTGGTTGTGGAATTGGTTCTAAGAAATTCAGACCATCAACAAAATTTAGTAATTTAGTAAACCATCAACAAAATTTAGGGAAGATTTCTCTTCCCACATCATAGTCAGTGATTGAATGCTGCTCATCTACTCAGATATACTACAGCAGCAGGGGGGGAAATGGATTTCAACCAAACTATCTGACATCATCTACACAGACATGGATTTCATGTGAGAAAGCCTATGTTCTTAAGTGAGGTTTTTTCTGAGATTTTATTGGCCATACACCATAGGGCAAGAAAAATTTCTTCCACCAGTTCCAGCTGAAAGATCCTTTCCCTGAGGATGGAGTTGTCCCTGTCAAAGTAGTACCATCGACCTAAACATATAGGAAGGAACCCACATTGTATAAGAGATATGGCTGTGTCAGCAGAGCTGACACAGCCATTTCCTTCCCCCATAGAACACCCACACAGTGGTGTTCTATGGGGGAAGGAAAACCTGTGCAGCCGACTATCCCACATTCCGAGAAGTCACGCTGGTCAGTATGTTTTCCATAGCCAGTCATAAGATTAAGGCGTATTCCAAACACTCTGGTTAACATGTGTTGTGGTTCCCTTTTACTCCAGCAAGCACTCATCTGTTTTTCGAAGAAGTAAGTGTTCCATGACTTTCAGTAAATTTCTCCTGTCTATGTTTACATGGTCACAGTAGCTGAATATCCAAGTGATCCCAACAGTTTGGATAATATTCAAAGAACTAGTGACAGTAGTGACGTTGAGTGGGAAGGAAATTAGGGCAACTAAGATATCAAACAAACTTTCCGAAGAATTTGGATTTGGGAATGAGAGTAGCCTTGTTCAGGCGAAGATTTTACGGCTCCGGAAAATAGAGAAGTTTTTTCTGTTTTATTAACTTAAATTTTCTTAAATTGGCATATTAACTTATTTTCTAGAGTAGCTTTATATTCCTAGTTACAATACTTAGTTTAACTTTTAACTTAGATAGAGATTTTGTAGGGTATTACATAGTATTGGTAAGAGTATCCAGTCCACGTGTTTTTAAGATTTGCAGATCCGGCGAACGAAAGTTTTTTAGCTATATTTAGCCACTTTATTCACTAATTCTATAATAACTTATTTTCTATAAGTAGCTTATAGACCTAGTCAAGATCCTTGGTTCATTCTGAATTGAGACAGCGAGATTTTGGAAGTTAATTTAATACTTAAGTGTCCGTAGATTTACCGTTCATAACTTGCCACCATTGTTATACGATACAACACTATATTCCCAAACTAGATAGCGTTAGCTTAGTATATAATATTATCAATTAATCAGTAAAATTTATTAATCTTGTTAAACTTCATTGTCAATTAAATTATACTTTTGAACTAAATATATATAACGATATAGATTTACACACTTAACATTATTAATTAATACATAACTTGATACGGAAGTTATATAACGGAATTCGAAGATAATACTCGATGCTGAAAAAAAATATATAGATATATAGTGTTATAACTGCATTGGGTTACAAGCTTAGGGTTATAATTTTGTACTGAAATTGAAATTTTATTGAAATTGAATGGAAATCATGACTCAGACCAGAGCAGCAAGGCAAAAGGCTCAAGCTAATGGGAGTGCTGTGGCTCAGGGGAGGACTGGGGAGGGGCAGTTGTCCTCTGAATCACAGCCTTTTGAAACGCACTGCTTTTTTGATTTTTGTAGATCAATCAGGAACGGGACATGATATTGCCAAGTGGAATTTTTTGTATGTCCACAATGTAAGGAGTGTGAGGAAATCAGGCACAAACTCAGCATTGTTATGGGCCCATATGAGAGTGTGAAAGACAGGGTGGATGCCCTCGAAGGATTTAAATTGAGGGCCCATCAAGCTCTGAGCTGCCCACATCAATGCCAGAGCTTGCACTTGAACATCATGCAACACATCTGCAACCCCCAAGGCAAAATGCGCTGGTCCCAAAGGAACTAGTTGTTGTCAGTAACTTTATTGTCAGAGGAAATAGGAAACATATTGTACAAAGAGGATAGGTTGAACAGGAGCAGGGTATGTCTGCCAGGGGCAAAGGTTGATGATGTTGTAGAGCAGATATCATCTTTTAAGGGTATAAAAGGTGATATTGTTGTACACGTTGGCATTAATGATATTAAGAGTAGGAGACCGGCGGAATTACTTAACAAGTACAGGTCACTGTTGAAAAAAAGCTGTGAATTAGGGTTGAATATGAAAGTGTCTGCAATTCTGCCCAGACACGATAGGAGAGAGTATGTGATGAAAGCCTTGTCGATCAATTCGGCCCTGGAATGATTGTGCAAGGCTCAAGTGCTAGAATTTTTTTCAGCCTGGTCTGTACTTGTTAACAGGAGAGACTGCTTCTATTCTTTCTATTTAAGAATATCCCAGGGATGGGATATTCTTAAATAGAAAGGGTGCAAGAATATTTGCTGATTCTATCGAGGCAGGGTTAGGTGGGTCGGAAAACTGCTAGCTTGGTGGGGATACAAGGGCTAATAGATTAACAGTAGCCACTGGCAGAGGTGAAAGTGATTCTTGCACTGCTTCTATTGGAATGAGCAGCAGCCTGGAAAACAAGATGCAGGGTATTTCAGAGACTGCTGGGAGTCATTGTGGTACAAGTAAACACATGGGTTGTGTTAGGGTACCTAAGAATAGGAACAGGTGCATGTATGCTTACGTATACACCAACACTAGCAGTTTGGTAAATAAATTTGATGAATTTGAGGTATTGCTCAAAACATCAAAGGCAGATATTGTTGGGATATCAGAGACGTGGTGTCACACAGATATAAGGAATGCAGAACTGGAATTTGGGGAGTACAATGTGTACAGGAAGGATGGACAGGATAGAAAGGGAGGAGACGTTATGCTATTAGTTAAGAAACACATAAAATCCAAGGAAGTGAAGCCAGTCGACATTGCTCGACAGAGCATTGTCGAGAGTTTGGTGTGCCATAAGCATTGGGATATCAAAATTGGTAGGAGTGTGTTATAGGCCTAATGACTCTGATGAGTATAATAAGAAAGTGTACATGGAAATAGAGTGGGCCAGTAAATCAGAGAGTCTTATAATGGGGGATTTTAATTTCCCAGATATTGACTGGAATTTGTGGGTTGGTCACTCACAAACTAGCAATGCTTTTGTGGATTTATTGTTTACTACATCAGCATGTTCAGGAGGCAAAAACTCTTTACAAAAGCAAAAACCCTTCCTTTTGATCTGATTATCAGTAGTGATTCTTCATGCATTAAGAATCTGCAGATAAAGGAACCACTGGGTGGCAGTGATCACAGTGTGCTTTAAATTCTATACGGTGGGACCAAATTATGACATTCCCAACAGCAAATTCAAAATGGGAAACATTGAAAGAATTTATCTTGGAAGCTACTAGGCTTTGCATACCAACTAAGAAATATTGTTCAAGGTTTAGACCTAAATGGATGTCAGATGAGCTAATGAGACCTGTGGCAGATAAGAAAAATGCATGGGATACATATAAATTAATGGGTGACATGGAAGCATATGATACATATAATTTGCTCTGTAACCAAGTAACAAAGGAGATTAGGCAGGCAAAGGCAGATTATGAGAAATCTTTGGCAAAGGATGCAAAGAAAAACAGCAAAGAATTCTTTACTTATGTAAACTCTAGAAGCAAAGGATGAATCAGACTGGTCCACTGGATATTGATGGTTCAACTGTTGATGATCCTGCTTAGGTGGCTAACAAACTAAATGAGTATTTTGCATCTACATTCACACAAGAGGAGTTATTCAGGGAGGAGAATGCCAGAGGTCAGTTAAACTCTGGCAGTGAGCTTGATGATTTTGTAATAACTGAGAAGAAAGTGGAGGAGAAATTGGTGAAGATAAACATAAAAAAGCACCCTGGGTGAATGGGATCTGTCCAGTTATATTAAAGGAGGCAGCAAAGGAAGTAAGCAAACCCTTAGCACTAAATCTGAGAGCTTCTTTGGACTCAGGGAAGGTACACATGGACTGGAGATGTGCAAATGTGACCCCAATTCACAAACGAGGATTAAAGGCTGACACAAGTAATTATAGGCCTGTTAGTTTAAACTTCTGTTCCAGGAAACTTAATGGAGGCATTGGTTAAAGATGCACTGCAGGATCATCTAGACAAGACTTCAGTTATAGCTTAGACACAGCATGGTTTTCTTAAGCGAAAGTCTTGCCCGACCAATTTGATTGGATACTATGATGTGGTCACAAAGGAACTTGATGCAGGGAATAACTTTGATATCATACATTTGGATCTTAGAAAGGCTTTTCACACTGTGTCACATGGAAGACTGCTGCACAATTTGGAACAGTGTGGCATTGGAGGCAAATTGCTGCTATCGATAAAGGGGTGGTTGAGGGGAGAAGACAGAGAGTGGTAATCAATGGACACTGCTCATCGTGGATTAATGTTATTAGTGGAGTCCCTCAGGGTTCAGTTTTGGGTCCATTGTTGTTTTCTGTATTTATAAATGATATTAATGATGATATATTAAGCTTAATGTCCAAGTTTGCAGATGATATAAAGGTTGGCAGGGTTGATAAGGACACTAATGACAGTATGCTGCTGCAACAGGATCTAGAAAAGTTGAGCAGATGGGCTGAGAGGTGGCAAGTGAAGTTTAACATTGACTAATGTAAAGTACTACATATGGGAAGCAGTAACCCCAGAGTAACGTATGAATTCTGTGGTACTACATTGACATTGGTAGAGAACGAAAAGGACCTGGGGCTAATTGTGCAGGCAGATATGAAGTTTTCTGAGCAGTGCAGATGGTTTGCAAGAGTAGCTCATGGTGTCTTGTCAATGATATACAGGAATTTTTCTAGCAGGGATAAGTAGGTGATTATCCCCTTGTATAAGGCAATAGTCAGGCCACACCTTGAGTACTGTATACAGGTCTGGAGGCTTCATTTTAAGAAGGATGTAGAGCTGTTGGAATGAGTACAGAGAAGGGCAACAAGATTAGTGAATGGAACAAAGGGTTGCTCTTACGAAAAAAGGCTTAAGTTTTGCAAATTACAGTGTCTGGAGACTAGGCACCGGTGAGGTGATCTGATTGAAGTGTAGAAAGCCTTGAATGGTTTGAGCATGCTCAATGCTGATTGGATTCTTCCTCTTGCTCAGAATAATCACCTGAGAGGGCAAATTCAAATTTAGGAAAGGCAGATGTAGGGTAGATGTGCAGACGTTTGCCTTTAGCCAGCAGGTAGTTGGTTGGTGGAACAGTCTTCCATCCTTTGTTGTGGAAGTTGATATCCTAAATAAATTTAAGGCCGAGCTGGACAGGTAATTGGAAAAAACTGAGGGGTGGAATCGGAGTGTGTTTTTTTTTTTTGGCTGATGTTGCATAAGCTTGCTTTCTTGCATCATATGCCTCTGCTAATGCTAATGCTAAGATGCCATGTTGGCAGATTTTGAAACTGCTTGGAGGCCTTCACTGTGAAGGAAATGTTCCAAAATATAATGGTATATAAGGAATAATTGGTTGGTTGGTTATTTGATTTTTAGGAGCATTAGCAACTAAGGCCATATTGCTCCGGAATATGCGGTGGTCATTCCCTGACCTTTCCGCATCCTCCGTATTTGGTGGTGACGGGCTCGAGCCCCGGTCTAATCAAGAAGCGTGTGCTACGCACTGCTGCTCCTTCCCACCTGGCTACGGAGGCGCCTAAGGAATAATTAAAAAAAAATAGAAAAAAATGCTGTATGCATTGTATTACCAATATCCAATAAACCAGCATGATTTAATGATGATCGATGAAGAACTTAATGTGGAAGTAATAAAGATTGGTCGTGTGTTTGGGCCATGATGGGCAGCTAGTAGCTTGCAGACAGCAATTGTGGTTTGGATGATTTAACCTACTTTGTGCAAACATTTTGAATTAGAAGTTGAATATTAGGATTATTAAACTGATGTTTAAATTTAGAATTCTTAATGATTTAGCACTAATGATTGACATGCTGCAGGAGCTCTCTTCTTAGTAAAAGCAGATAAATTAATTATTAGAACTACCAGTGCTATTGCTAATTTGAAAAGATATGTAGGAAATTATGAACCTAAAGTTGAGAGCATGTTGATGTCGAAAGAATTTGAAGGAATGAAAATCAAAAGTAAGAACACATTTAAAAAATTACCTTGTGACAAATTATTAAACTGCATTGTTTTATTCTTAAAGGAGTGGTTATTAATACAACAGAGTAATTTTAAATGAAAGAAAGAAAATAATGATATCATTGACGAAGAGGAATTGAAAGAAATTTTAAACATATTATTATTAACAGTTTATTTACCACATGCACCCGTGGGTTACCCCTGGAGGGCAATGTGCCAGAAGGGTGTGCAAATTACAGACTGAGGTGCGAGGAACACGTGTAAAATATACAAGAGTACATGGGGGTGCTTGACCCGAGAAATATACAGAATTCAACTTAAAACTGCACAAGAACAAAAACAAAGTTTGTAGAGATGTACAGATAGATAAAAATTAAAGGAAGATAAATGCAGCAGTCAGCAATGTCCAGGAGCAGGTGGTCATCAAAGGTTCATAAACTTGTAGCAGTTCTTTAGGATTTTCTTTCTGTAGAGCTTGTCCTCACAGAACTTGTTCAATGGTTGAAGTTAAACATAAGAAAGACACCTGGTGTGGATGGGATCTATCCAGTTATATTAAAGGAGGCAGCAAAGGAAGTAAGCAAACGCTTAGCCATAATTGTGAGAGCTTCCTTGGACTCAGGGGAAGTTCCCACGGACTGGAGATCTGCAAAAGTATCTACAATTCACAAAGAGGGATCAAAGGCAAGTAATTACAGATCTGTTAGTTTAACTTCTGTTCTAGGGAAAATAATGGAGTCACTGTGAAAGAAGCATTGCAGGATCACTTAGCAAGATTGCAGCAATAATTCAGACACAGCATGGGTTTGTCAAGGGGAAGTTTTGTCTGACTAATTTGATTGGATACTTGATGTGGTCACAGAGGAATTGGATGAAAAAAAATAATTTTGATATCATATACTTGTATTTCAGAAAAGCTTTTGATATTTTTGCAGTACCCACATAGAACAGTGGGTACTGCTCTACGTGGACTAATGTTATTAGTGGTGTCTCTCAGGTTTCATTGTTAGGCTAATCATTGTTTTGTCTATTTATGAATGTTATTGATGAAGGTATATATCAAGCTTAATGTCAAAGTCTGCAGATTATACATAGGCTGGCAGGGTTAATAATAACAGTAATGACAGTATGCTGTTGCAGCAGGATCTGGAAAAGTTGGGTAGATGGGCTGAGAAGTGAAAACTGAAGTTTAACATTGGCAAATGCAGAGTACTGCATATGGGTAGCAGTAACCCCAGAGAAATGTACCAGCTATGTTCTGTTACACTCAGGATAGTGGAGAATGAAAGAGACCTTGGGGTAATTGTGCAGTCAGATATGAAGTTTTCTGAGCAGTGCAGATAGGCTGCCAGAGAAGTTAAGGGGGGGGGGGTCTTGTCAACGATATACAGGAATTTTGTGTGCAGGGATAAGAAAGTGATTATCCCCTTATATAAGGCAATGGTCAGGCCACACCTTGAGTACTGTATACAAGTCTGGAGGCCTCATTTTAAGAAGGACGTAGAGCTGTTGGAACGAGTACAGAGAAGGGCAACAAGATTAGTGAATGGAACAAAAGGGTTGCTCTTACGAAGAAAGGCTTAAATTTTGCAAATTACAGTGTCTGGAGACTAGGCACCTGTGAGACGATCTGATTGAGTTGTATAAGGCCTTGAATGGATTGAGCAGGCTCAATGCTGATAGGATTCTTCCTTTTGCTCAGATTACAAACCTAATGGGACATAGATTCAAACTGAGGAAAGACAGTTGTAGAATAGATGTGCTGAAGTTAGCCTTTAGCCAGCGATTGGTTGATTCCTGGAACAAACTTCCATCTGTTGTTGTGGAAGTTGATAGCTTAAATAAATTGAAGACAGAACTAGACAAACATTTGGAATGAATAAATTAGTGAAATGAGGTTTTTTTTTTTTTTTTTTTGGCTGATGGTGTCAAATATGCTTGCTTTCTTGCATCATGTGCCTCTAGTAATGCTAACTTATTTGGGTGGATGCCTAATTTGTTAAAGGCAGTTGGCTGGAAACATGTCCCTCAGGGAATCAATATTTGTCATTGTAAGCTGCAAAGGGAGACAGGGATCATGGTGTTCTCCGTTTGCTTTCTTTGGAATAGAGATTAATGGTGATACCGAAGGAGTATCATTAAAAGCCCCGCTAACACTAGGAAATTTTGCTTTTAAATTTATATGGCTTTAAATCTAAATCTTTAAGTCTAAATATCTCCTTTAAAATTTTTCCTTTAAAATTGAGTGAAATTTCCTTTTCAATTAAAAAAGCCAAAAAATCCTTGAAATCACTGCGATTAGCAGTGCTGAAGCTGAGCGAGCTATCAGCATAATGAATAATATTGTAACAATAAAAAGAACATTTTTGAGAATTAAACGCATTGCAGATATGATGACCATAAATTTAAGTGGAAAACCATTGCTTCAATTTGATATGGATCATTACTAAAATCTTTCCTCTGTAATCATTAGCATTAGTAGAGGCATATGATGCAAGAAAGAAGCTTATGCAGCATCAGCCAAAAAAAAAAAAAAAAACACGCTCCCATTTCACCCCTCCATTCATACCAAGTACCTGTCCAGCTCAGCCTTAAATTTATTTAGGCTACCAACTTCCACAACAAGGGATGGAAGTCTGTTCCACCAACCAACTACCTGCTTGCTAAAGGCAAATTTCCGAACATCTATCCTACATCTGTCTTTCCTCAATTTGAATTTATGCCCTCTGAGGTGATTATTCTGAGCAAGAGGCAGAATCCCATCAGCATTGAGCATGCTCAAACCATTGAAGACTTTATACACCTCTATCAGGGGCCTCCGTAGCCAGGTGGGAAGGAGGAACAGTGCGTAGCGCACACTTCTTGATTAGACCGGGGTTCGAGCCCGTCACCACCAAATACGGAGGATGTGGAAAGATCAGAGAATGACCACCGCATATTCCGGGGCAATATGGCCTTAGTTGCTAATGCTCCTAAAAACCAAATAACCAACTAACTAACACATCTACCAGATCACCTCGCCGGTGACTAGTCTCCAGACACTATAATTTGCAAAATTTAAGCCTTTCTTCCTAAGAACAATCCTTTGTTCCATTCACTAATTTTGTTGCCCTTCTCTGTACTCGTTCCAACAGCTCTACATCCTTGAAATGAGGCCTCCAGACCTGTATACAGTACTCAAGGTGTGGCATGACCATTGCCTTACACAAGGGAATAATCATCCCTGCTAGAAAAATTCCTGTATATCATTGATAAGACACCATGAGCTACTCTTGCAGCCCCTATGCACTGCTCGAGAACTTCATATCTGCCTGCACTATTACCCCCAGGTCCTTTTCATTCTCTACCACTGTCAGTGTATTACCACAGAGTTGATACGTTGCTCTGGGGTTGCTGTTTCCAATATGTAGTACTTTATATTTGTCAATGTTAAACTTCATTTGCCACCTCTCAGCCCATCTGCTCAACCTTTCCAGATCCTGTTGCAGCAGCATAGCGTCAGTAGTGGCCTTAACAACCCTGCCAACCTTTGTATCGTCTGCAAACTTGGACATTAAGCTTGATATACCATCATCAATATTATTTATAAATACAGAAAACAATAATGGACCCAACACTGAACCCTGAGGGACTCCACTAATAACATTAATCCACGATGAGCAGTGTCCATTGATTATCATTCTCTGTCTTCTCCCCCTCAACTACCCCTTTATTGATAGCAGCAATTTTCCTCCAGTGCCACACTGCTCCAAATTGTGCAGCAGTCTTCCATGTGCAACAGTATCAAAAGCCTTTCTAAGAATCAAGTATATAATATCAAAGTTATTCCCTGCATCCAGTTCTTTTGTGACTGCATATAGTATCCAATCAAATTGGTCAGGCAAGACTTCCCTTTAACAAAACATGCTGTGTCCGAGCTATAACTGAATCTTGTCTAGATGATCCTGCAGTGTTTCTTTAACCAGTGCCTCCATTAATTTTTCTGGAACAGAAGTTAAACTCACAGGTCTATAATTACTTGTGTCAGCCTTTGTCAGCTTTTGCTCATTCCATTTTGAATTGGGGTCACATTTCCACATCTCCAGTCTATGGGTACCTCCCCTGAGTCCAAGGAAGCTCTCATAATTATGGCTAAGGGTTTGCTTACTTCCTTTGCTACATCCTTTAATATAACTGGATAGATCCCATCCACCCCAGGTGCCTTTCTTGTGTTTATCTTCAACAATTTCTCCTCCACTTTACCCTGAGTTATTACAAGATTATCAAGCTTACTGCCAGAGTTGAATACACCTCTGGCATTCCCCTCCCTGAATAACTCCTCGTGTGAATGTCGATGCAAAATATTCATTTAGTTTGTTAGCTACCTGAGCAGGATCAACAACAGTTGAACCATCGATATCAAGTGGACCAATCTGATTCATTCCCTTCTTTCTAGAGTTTACATAAGGAAAGAACTCTTTGCTGTTTTTCTTTGCATCCCTTACCAGAGATTTCTCTTAATCTGCCTTCGCCTGCTTAACCTCATTTGTAACTTGGTTACAGATCAACTTATATCTATCATAGGCTTCTGTGTCACGTGTTAATTTATATGTATCCAATGCATTTTTCTTCTCTGTCATATATCTCATTAGTTCATCTGACATCCATTTAGGCCTAAACCTTGAACAATATTTCTTAGTTGGTATGCAAAGCCTAGTAGCTTCCAAGATAAGTTCTTTGAATGCTTCCCATTTTGAATTTGCTGTTGGTAACATCATCAGTTGGTCCAACTGTATAGAATTTAAATACTGCCTCAGACCATCGTAGTCACCTTTACGAAAGCAATAACCCTTCCCTTTACCCCTGATGGTAGTTACCTCTTTGAGTAAATCCCACTTCAGCACACTGTGATCACAGCCACCTAGTGGTTCCTCTATCTGCAGATTCTTAATGCACGAAAAATCTCTACTAATAATCAAATCAAGAGTATCACTCCCTCTATTTGCCTCCCGAACATGCTGATGTAGAAAACAATCATCCAATAAATCCACAAAAGCCTTGGTAGTGTGTGAGTGACCAAACCACAAATTCCAGTCAATATCTGGAAAATTAAAATCCCCCATTATAAGACTCTCTGATTTACTGGCCCACTCTATTTCTCTGTAGAGTTTCTTATTATACTCATCAGAGTCATTAGGCCTATAGCACACTCCTACTCTCAAATTTGATCTCCCCATGCTTATGTGACACCAAACTGACTCGACACTGCACTGTCCAGCGATGTCGACTGGCTTCACTTCCTTGGATTTTATGTGTTTCTTAACTAATAGCATAACCCCTCCTCCCTTCCTTTCCTGTCTATCCTTTCTGTAGAAGTTGTTCTCCCCAAATTCCAGTTCTGCATTCCTTATATCTGTGTGACACCACGTCTCTGATATCCCAACAATATCTGCCTTTGATGTTTTGAACGATACCTCAAATTCATAAAATTTATTTACAAAACTCCTAGCATTGGTGTAAGCGCCAGTATACATGCATCTGCTCTTTTTCTTAGCTACCCTAAGACAACCCATGTGTTTACTTGTACCACAGTGACTCCCAGCAGTCTCTGAAATATCCTGCATCTTATTTTCCAGGCTGCTGCTCATTCCAATAGAACCAGTGCAAGAATCACTTTCACCTTTGCTAGTGGCTACTGTTAATCTATTAGTCCTTATATCCCCCCAATCTAGCAGTTTTCAGACGCACCTAACACTGCCTCGATAGCATCAGCAAACATCCTTGCACCCGGTCTATTTAAGTATATCCCATCCCTGTAGAAGCAGTCCCCTCTGTTAACAAGCACAGACCAGGCTGAAAAAATTATAGCCCTTGAGCCTTTCACGATCTTTCCAGGGCCGAATTGATCGACAAGGCTCTCATCATATACTCCCTCCTATCGTGTCTGGGCAGAATTGCAGACACTTTCAATTTCAACCCTAATTCACGGCTTTTTTTAAACAGTGACCTGTACTTGTTAAGTAATTCTGCCGGTCTCCTACTCTTAATATCATTAGTGACAACGTGTACAGCTATATTACCTTTTGTGCCCTTAAAAGTTGATATCCGCTCTACAATGTCATCAACCTTGCCCCTGGCAGACATACCCTGGTCCTGTTCCACCTATCCTTTTTACAAAGCATGTTCCCCGTTTCCCTGACAATAGAGTCACCAACAACTACTAGTTCCTGTGGGACGAGCGCATTCTGCCTTGGGGATTGCCGCTGTGTTGCATGATGACCAAGTGGAATCTCTAGCGTTGATGTGGGCTGCGAGAGCTTGATGGACCCCCACTTTAAATTCTTCGAGGGCATCCACCCTGTCCTTCAAGCTCTCATATAAGCCCATAACAACGCTGAGTTGTCGCCTAATTTCATTACACTCCTTGCATCGCACACACACAAAGACATCCCTGATGGCAATATCATGTCCCGTACTCGATTGCTCCCTAAACCTCATGCAAGCAGTGCATTTTAAAAGGCTGCGATTGAGAGGGCAACTGCCCCCCTCAGTTCTCCTCCCAGCCACAGCACTCCCATCAGCTTGAGCCTTTTGCTTTGCTGCTCTGGTCTGAGTCATGATTTCGATTTAATTTCAATACAAAATTATAACCCTAAACTTGTATCCCAACACAATTATAACGCTATAAATATTTTTCAGTATCAAATATTATCTACCTGTTCTGTTTATATAACTTCCATATCAAGTTATGTATTAATTAGTTATGTTACATTTGTATTCTAAGTCGTTATATTTATTTAGTTAAAAGTATAATTTAATTGACAACGAAATAACATTGCTCAGATATTGAGCAAAGGAGAAGATGGACAACAAATATTAATAAAGAAGTAAATTCTATATTACAGTTTAGAATAAATTAGAATAAATTTTTCTTGAATATTTGTGTAATAATTTTTCATGTTATCTGTGATTTTTGTGTACCTTTTCTAGAATATTTATTAATTTTTTTATGTAATACAGCAATACCTAACTTAGCACGGTTTCAAACAGCACGGGTTTCACTATAACACGGTTTTCAATTCAGTTCAGGTCAAAAATTTACTGTACATATTAAAACTTATTCAATAGCCTAGACAAGTACTCGACATATATGCTGCATTGTCGTAGTCTAGGTATGCTGCAGACTCAACTATTGTCTCACATGCACATGTGCCAATAGCTCCCCTCGGGCAGTCAGCAGCAACATGCAACAGTGTTTAGAATTCTTAATTCCATCCTGATGAGACGACATGATAGCTTTTCAAACTTTTCATTTCACAATTTATATTTTACCCCTTTAAATACGATCAAAAATATATTTGCATCTTAGCTAGAAATCACTGCCAACAACTGCCGTTCTGTTTGTGAGCATGTTTTGCCCATTTTGGCAAATGATTTCACTGGTTTTGAATCGCAAATTCAGATAATTGCCAAAGACACTGTGAAGATCGGAAAAGAGTTGAGATTCAAAACTTTGGACATTGCCAATCTATGTGACTGCACTGACTCACATGCAAATGACTTAGATGATGCAACTCTCTCCTTGAACTTGATGAGCAAACTGCATATGAAGAAGAGGAAAACAATTCTGAAGTGGATAACACTGGAATGGCACCAAAAGAATTTTCAACAGAAGAATTAGAGAAAGAAAGTTTTTCAGGGAGTTGACATGGCCAAGGCGCCTCTGTAGCCAGGTGGGAAGGAGCAGCAGTGCGTAGCACACGCTTCTTGATTAGACCGGGGTTCGAGCCCGTCACCACCAAATACGGAGGATGCGGAAAGGTCAGGGAATGACCACCGCATATCCCGGAGCAATATGGCCTTAGTTGCTAATGCTCCTAAAAACCAAAATAACTAACTAACTGACATGGCCAGCGAGGTGATTATGAATGGAAATCCGGATGTTGAACATAGCATGAAGATACAGAAAATTTTACAAGATGGGATTCGATGCCAGAAAGATTTGTACGCCAAGAAAAAGAAGAGATGACTCCACCAGACTTTATTATTGAAATACCTAAATAAACAAAGCTTTTTTCTCATCTCTCATGATGTTACCTTTTCATTAATAAAATTTTTGAAATATTTTTTATTTCAAGGTGAAGTGATGAAACAAATGTGGCAAAATGGCCAAACTGATTTTTTAGGGATGTATAATGTGTGTTTGAAGGGCATCGTGTTTCCTGCACCATGGAAGGATGCCCTTTTAAAAATATTGTTAAATTTTCCAGAGAAATGAGCAAAGCTCATATAGACTAATTGTCTTATTGCCCAGTTTGGGTAAAGTCTATGAGGGGAATGATGACAGGAAGGATAAACTATTATAATGAACAGAATCTTCCAATTTCAGGCAAACGGTTTGACTTTACTCAAGGGAAAGGAACAGAAATATAATAGAATAGGCAAATTTAAAGCACATGATTGGAATATTTATAGATTATTCTGGTGCATTTGAGAACATCAGTTGGGAGAGTGTTCTAATGATGATGAGGAAATGTTTCTCACAAATCAATAATCTTATTAAAGATTGCTTCAGAGATAGAGCTGTGACATTTAACAATGAATATTATTATTGTTATTATTGTTAACTATATGGTGCATGGAAGCCTGAGGCTTTTGCTGCACCAGCTAAAAATTTTTTTTTTTTTTTGCTCTGGGGGTGGAGGGAGAGGGAGAGGGAGAGAGAGAAAGAAGTAGAAGGGAATCACCAAGAAAGAGAAGAATGATAATATCCTGCTCAGGATCTTGGGTGTGCCAAGCCCATACTCACCAGAGAGCTTCCTTGGACTCAGGGGAGATACCCATGGACTGGAGATTTGCAAATGTGACCCCAATCCACAAAGGAGATTCAGAGAGAGATACAGGTAATTAAAGACCAGTTAGTTTAACTTCTGTTACAGGGAAATTAATGGAGGCTCTGGTTAAAGAAGCATTGCAGGATCATTTAGCATTAGCATTAGCATTAGTGGAGGCATATGATGCAAGAAAGCAAGTTTATGCAGCAGCAGCCAGAAAAAAACAAAAAAAAACCCCACTTCCATTTCACCCCTCTATTCGTTCGAAATACCTGTTCAGCTGAGCCTTAAATTTATTTAGGCTATCAACTTCCACAATAAGGGATGAAGGTCTGTTCCACCATCGAACTACCCACTGGCTAAAGGCAAATTTCAGCACGTCTACATCTGTCTTTCCTCAATTTGAATTTATGCCCTCTCAGGTGATTATTCTCAGCAGGAGGAAGAATTCAATCGGCATTGAGCATGCTCAAACCATTCAAGGCTTTATACACCTCTATTAGATCACCTCGCCGGTGCCTAGTCTCCAGACACTGTAATTTGCAAAACTTAAACCTTTCTTCGTAAGAGCAACACTTTGTTCCATTCACTAATCTTGTTGGCCTTCTCTGTACTCGTTCCAGCAGCTCTACATCCTTTTTGAAATGAGGCCTCCAGACCTGTATACAGTACTCAAGATGTGGCCTGACCATTGCCTTATACAAGGGAATAATCACCTCCTTATCTCTGCTAGAAAAATTCCTGTATATCATTGACAAGACACCATGAACTATTCTTGCAGCCCGTCTGCACTGCTCAGAGAACTTCATATCTGCCTGCACAATTACCCCCCAGGTCCTTTTCATTCTCTACCACTGTCATTGTAGTACCACAGAGTTGATACATTGCTCTGGGGTTGCTGTTTCCAATATGTTGTACTTTATATTTGTCAATGTTAAACTTCATTTGCCACCTCTCACCACATCTGCTCAACCTTTCCAGATCCTGTTGCAGCAGCATACTGTCATTAGTGTCCTTATCAACCCTGCCTACCTTTGTATCATCTGCAAAGTTGGACATTAAGCTTGGACATGTATTTATAAATGATATTGATACCATCATCAATATCATTTATAAATACAGAAAACAATAATGGACCCAACACTGAACCCTGAGGGATTCCACTAATAACATTTGTCTGTGGAGAGCAGTGTCCACTAATTACCACTGTCTGTCTTCTCCCCCTCAACCATCCCTTTATCCATAGCAACAATTTGCCTCCAATGCCACACTGCTCCAATTTGTGCACATTCTTCCATGAGCAACAGCATTAAAAGCCTTTCTAAGATCCAAATATATAATATCAAAGTTATTCCTTGCATCCAGTTCTTTTGTGACTGGATCATAGTATCCAATCAAATTGGTCAGGCAAGTCTTTCCCTCAACAAAACCATGCTGTGTTCGAGCTATAACTGAAGTGTTGTCTAGATGATCCTGCAGTGCTTCTTTAACCAGTGCCTCCATTAATTTTACTGGAACAGAAGTTAAACTCACAGCTCTATAATTAATTGTGATAGCCTTTGATCCTCCTTTTTGAATGGAGGTGACATTTGCACAACTCCAGTCTATGGGTACCTCCCTTGAGTCCAAAGAAGCTCTCATAATTATGGCTAAGGGTTTGCTTACTTCCTTTGCTGCCTCCTTTAATATAACTGGATAGATCCCCTCCACCCTCCCATGTGCCTTTTTTATGTTTATCCTCAACAATTTCTCCTCCACTTTCTTCTCAGTTGTTACAAAATCATAAGACCTCATGTCTTGTCATTTAGACAAGACTTCAGTTATAGCTCGGACACAGGGGGGTTTGTTAAAGGGAAGTCTTCTCTGACTAATTTGATTGGATACTATGATATAGTCAGAAAGGTACTGAATGCAAAGAATAATTTTATTATCATATACAGTAAACCCCCGCTATTCGCGGTATCTGTATTCGCGGTTTCGCGATCGCTGATTTAACATAAAATGAAACGTAAAGAAATGTGAATTTTGCGGGGCCATGAATATTTTCCACCATAAAAAAAAAACATGGGCGTGGCTAAAATTATCTTTCCTGGTCGAAACAGCGCTCAGTGGGTGGGGGAGAGGGGTGACAAAATCGCAAGCGTGGATGTTTCTCGCTAATCCTTGTTTGGTATGTGTTATGCGCTTGCCATGGAAGGTTTTGTCGTTTGTTTTTAATTTATATGCTTTTAAAATTGAATAGATTTATTAATTTATAAATTGATATGCTTACAAAATTGATAAATCTACCATTTTGCAGTGTAAAACAGACTTTTTCGAGTGTGTTAACGGAAGAAAGTGACTTTATAAGTTCTTTCTAACCCGTACAGAAATATGGCTACGAATAACAAGGGAAATGTGAATGTGAAATTATCAAAGAAGGTGATGACATTGGCGAATAAAACTGAGTTATTAGACAAAATTTCTAATGATGAAAGTGTCTTCTCAGTGACAAAACATTATAAAATTGAGTCAACGGTACAATTTATCAAGAAATTGGAAGAAAAAATCCGCCATAGTGTCCTTGAAAACGCGTTAATTGCTTCAAAAATTTGCTCTGTAGCTCGTGATGTTAAATTAGAAAAAAATGGAAAAGCTTTAAATCTGTGGATAGAAGACCGAACTCAAAATAAAATTCCGTTAAGTTCACTCATTATTCGTGAAAAGGCAAAACTCCTTTATCAACACGTTAGCGAAACTGGTGATAGCACTGGCGGGATAAGTTTTTTAGCTAGCAAAGGCGCTAGTTTGAAAGATTTGTTTGAAATTTCTAATAAATATTACATTTAATATTCAACTGTTTCTTATTTTCATTTCGATACCATATGCTTGCATTTCACCATGTACTGTCTATATTATGACATATTAGTATAGTCATATTATGAAGGTACCTATAATACATACATAGACAAAATTTTAGACTAGTTTTTCTTATATATTTCATACTTTGGAACGGAACCCCTTTATTACTATGGGAGTCTTAACTCAGTATTCGCGTTTTCGGTATTCGTGGCATTTCTTAGGAACGTAACCGCCGCGAATAGTGGGGGTTTACTGTATTTGGATCTTAGAAAGGCTTTTGATACTGTTGCACATGGAAGAATGCTGCAAAAATTGGAGCAGTGTGGCATTGGAGGCAAATTTCTACTATGGATAGAGGGATGGTTGGGTGGGAGAAGACAAAAAGTGGCAATCAATGGACACTGCTCTTTGTGGACTAATGTTATTAGTGGAGTCCCCCAGGGTTCAGTGTTGGGTCATTTGTTGTTTTATGTATTCATTAATGATATTGATGATGGTATATTAGGCTTAATGTCCAAGTTTGCAGATGATACGAAGGTCGACATGGTTCATAAGGACACTAATGACAGTATGCTGCTGCAGCGGGATCTAGAAAAGTTGATCAGATGGGCTGAGAGGTGGCAAATGAAGTTTAACATTGACAAATGTAAAGTACTACATATGGGAAGCAGTAACCCCAGAGTAACGTATCAACTCTGTGGTACTACACTGGCAGTGGTAGAAAGTGAAAAGGACCTGGGGGTAATTGTGCAGGCAGATATGAAGTATTCTGAGCAGTGCAGATGGTCTGCAAGAGTAGCTCATTGTGTCTTGTCAATGATACACAGGAATCGTTTCTAGCAGGATAAGGAGGTGATATCCCCTTGTATAAGGCAATGATCAGGCCAGCCACACCTTGAGTATTGTATACAGGTCTGAAGGCCTCATTTTAAGAAGGATGTAGAGCTTGGAATGAGTACAGAGAAGGGCAACAAGATTAGTGAATGGAACAGAGGTTTGCTCTTATGAAGGAAGGTTTAAGTTTTGCAGATTACAGTGTCTCGAGACTAGGTACCTGCGTGGTGATCTGATTGAGGTGTATAAAGCCTTGAATGATTTGAGTATGCTCAATGCTGATGGGATTCTTCTTCTTGCTCAGAATAATTGCCTGATGGGGCATAAATTCAAATTGACGGGGCATAAATTCAAATTGAGGAAAGACAGTTGTAGGATAGATGTGCGGATGTTTGTCTTTAGCCAGCGGGTGGTTGATTGCTGGCACAAACTTTCATCTGTCATTGCAGATGTTGATAGCTGAAATAGATTCAAGGCAGAACTAGACAAACATTTGAAGCGAATGGATGGGTGAACTTAGAAGGATATGTTGTGTGTGTAAAAATGTAAAAAAGTGTAAAAATGTCTGAACAGTGTGTAAGAACTTTGAGAAAATGTAGAAGAAATGCTAAAGAAACATTAGAGGAGATATCTAATGGTGTAAGAGACTGAAACAAGATGCTACGACTAAAAAGACAGACAGAAAATATTGAAGAAAGAGAAGCAAGATTGGAAATGAGAAGATGGGTGAAACACCCTAGGACTAATCAAATAGAAGTAGTGGATGTGAATAATCAACAAGCTGTAATTAATGTGGAAGAGCATGTCATAGGAAATATCTGTTACAACTGTGAATATTGCAATTCAAGATACTGGGGACATGAGTTAAACACATTGATTAATTACACTAAATGCTGTCATGATGGAAAGGTTTCATGTGAAGCAAATAACTACAGAGAACATATGAGAGTACAATTCAGCAGTGCCATTCACATCAATGGGCAACGAGATTAAATCACCGCCGTGGAAATGGCCCATACTGTTTTAGAATACACGGGCAGATTTACCATTTGGTCTCACCACTATATCCAAATGAGAAGCAAATAAGCCAGGATATGGACAACTTTATATTTTTGATTCTGCTGAAGCAACAACAGAACGGCTTGAAAAACAATCAATGTTAATATCGTAAAGCAAGGTACACTGTATTCTATAGCTATGTATGTGGTTTGAAATGCAATATTTATGAATGTTTAACATTAATTTTTTGCAATTAATGTTTGTATTTTCAATTTTGTTGATATACTTGATACTTGGAAAAAAAAAAAAAAAAAAAAACCTCGTAAACCCGGGGAACTCGTAAAGCAGGAATCTTTTATAACAGCATGTGAGTTTTTGTTAGACACTGTAATGGCTATGCTACAAATAACTATTAGTGTCTACAAATAACAAACACTCTCTTAACTCTCCAATCATCAGTAGTCATCCTTCAACCTTAGTTATCTGGCAACTGTTACCTTATGTATACGTTTTTAAGAAGCTGTGGTTACTTAGGAATCTAGAATTTTCTTATTTCTTTATTACATGACTCCCCATAAGACTGATATAGTTTTATCTGACAATATATATTTTTTTCAAATACTTTTAATGTCTTCTTCAGTGGCAGAGATTTCTAGTCACACAGAATGTATCAGTCAACCGTGGCTCTATCGTCAGGGAAAAGTGAAATATGTTATGTAAAAAGAATTGATGGAATAGGTTTGCATCACTGACATTAACCACTGGCAGATATACTGGCTATATCTGCCAGTGATTAAGTCAATGATGTAATGCAACTATTTTAAGGGCACAAAAGGGGATATTATTGTACATATTGGTACTAATGATATTAAGAATAGGAGATCTAAGGAAAACTTATTCTGAGAAAAAGTTGCGAATTAGGAATAAATTTGAAAGTGTCTGCAATTCTGCCCAGACATGATAGAAGGGAATACATGGTGAGAGTCTTGTCAAACAGTTTGGCTATGGAGAGACTGTGCGTGGCTCATGGAGTAGACCTAGCTGTGAAAAATTCTAAACATGGTCTGTGCTGGTTAACAAGAGAAACTGTTTTTACAGGGACGGGACACACTTAAATGGAAGGGGTGCAAGAATATTTGCTGATGCTATGCTATCAATGCACTGTTAAGTGTATTGCTGCTAGCTTGAAAGTGAGGGGAGATACACAGACACAGATTAACAGTACTACAGTAGACAGGGAAGACAGTGATTCTTATACTGCTTCGAGTGGGATATACAGGAACTAAAAGCAAGTTGTTGGAGATTACCAGGCCTGTTGGAGACCTTCATGGGATAAACAAATATGGGTTGTGTCAGGTTTGCTAAAAGAAAAAACATGTGCATATGTACTTGCTTATATACTAATGCTAGGAGTATAGTAAACAAATTTGACGGATTTGATGTTACTGGTTAAATGCAGACATATTGGGATATTAGAAACTTGGTGTCATTCAGACATAAGCTATGCGAAATTTGGATATGGTAAGTACAGTTGTGTTCAGGAATTATTATTATTATTGTTAACAGGAGAGACTGCTTCTACAGGGATGGGATACCCTTAAATAGAAAGGATGCAAGAATATTTGCTGATGCTATCGAGGCAGTGTTAGGTGGGTCAGAAAACTGCTGTATTGGGGGGGGGATCAGGACTAATAGATTAACAGTAGCCGCTGGCAGAGGTTAAAGTGATTCTTGCACTGCTTCTATTGGAATGAGCAGCAGCCTGGAAAACAAGATGCAGGGTATTTCAGAGACTGCTGGGAGTCATTGTGCTACAAGTAAACACATGGGTTCTGTCAGTGTAGCTAAGAATAGGAACAGGTGCATGTATACTTGCATATACACCAATCCTAGAAGTTTGGTAAATAAATTTGATGAATTTGAGGTGTTGGTCAAAACATCAAAGGCAGATATTGTTGGGATATCAGAGACATGGTGTCACACAGATATAAGGAATGCAGAACTGGAATTTGGGGAGTACAATGTGTACAGGAAGGATAGACAGGATAGGAAGGGAGGAGGGGTTATGCTATTAGTTAAGAAACACATAAAATCCAAGGAGGTACAGCCAGTCGACATCGCAGGACAGTGCAGTGTTCAGTCAGCTGGTGTGACATAAGCACTGGGAAATCAAAATTGAGAGTAGGAGTGTGTTATAGCCTAAAGACTCTGATGAGTATAATAAAAAAAACTATACAGGGAAATAGAGTGGGCCAGTAAATCAGAGAGTATTATAATGGGAGATTTTAATTTCCCAGATATTGACTGGAATTTGTGGGTTGGTCACTCACAGACTAGCGAGGCTTTTGTGGATTTATTGGATGATTGTTTTCTACATCAGCATGTTTGGGAGGCAAATAGATGGAGTAATACTCTTGATCTGATTATCAGTAGTGATTCTTCATACATTAAGAATCTGCAAATAAAGGAACCACTAGGTGGCAGTGATCACAGTGTGCTCAAGTGGGATTTACTCAAAGAGGTAACTACCATCAGGGGTGAAGGGAAGGGTTTTTGCTTTCGTAAAGGCGACTACGATGGTCTGAGACAGTGTTTAAATTCTATACGTTGGGACCAAATGATGATGTTACAAACAGCAAATTCAATATGGGAAGCATTGAAAGAATTAATCTTGGAAGCTACTAGGCTTTACATACGAACTAAGAAATATTGTTCAAGGTTTAGGCTTAACTGGATGTCGGATGAATTAATGAGACATATGGCAGAGAAGAAAAATACATGGGATTCGTATGAATTAATGGGTGACATGGAAGCCTATGATAGATATAAGCTGGTCTGTAATCAGGTTACAAAGGATGTTAAGCAGGCGAAGGCTGTTTATGAGAAATCTTTGGTAAAGGACGCAAAGAAAAACAGCAGAGTTCTTACCTATGTAAACTCTAGAAGGAAGGGGATGAATCAGATTGGTCCACTGGATATCAATGGTTCAACTGTTGATTTAGTTTGTTAGCCACCTGAGCAGGATCTGCTCAGGTGGCTAACAATCTAAATGAGTATTTTTGCATCTACATTCACACGAGAAGTTATTCATGGAGGGGAATGCCAGCAGTGAACTAAACTCTGGCAGTGAGCTAGATGATTTTGTAATAACTGAGAGGAAATTGGAGGAGAAATTGTTGAAGATAAACATAAGAAAGACATCGGGGGTGAATGGGATCCATCCAGTTATATTAAAGGAGGCAGCAAAGGAAGTAAGCAAACCCTTATCCATAATTATGAGATCTTCCTTGGACTCAGGGGAGGTACCTATGGACTGGAGATGTGCAAATGTGACCCCAGTTCACAAAGGAGGATCAAAGAGTGACACAAGTAATTATAGATCTGTTAGTTCAACTTCTGTTCCAGGGAAATTGATGAAGACACTGGTTAAAGAAGCACTGCAGGATCATCTAGACAAGATTTCAGTTATAGCTTGGACACAGCATGGTTTTGTTAAGGGGAACTCTTGTCTGACCAATTTGATTGGATACTATGATGTGGTCACAAAGCAACTGGATGCAAAGAATAATTTTGATATCATATATTTGGATCTTAGAAAGGCTTTTGATACTGCTGCACAAATTGGAACAGTGTGGGCTTGGCGGCAAATTGCTGCTATGGATAAAGGGATGGTCGAGTGGGAGAAGATAGAGAGTGGTAATCAATGGACACTGCTCATCGTGGAATAATGTTATTAGTGGAGTCCCTCGGGATTCAGTTTTAGGTCCATTGTTGGTTTTTTGTATTAATAAATGATATTGATGATGGTATATCAGGCTTAATGTCCAAGTTTGCAGATAATACGAAGGTTAGCAGGGTTGTTAATGACACTAATGGCAGTACGCTGCTGCAACAGGATCTAGAAAAGTTGAGCAGATGGGGTGAGAGGTGGCAAACGAAGTTTAACATTGACAAATGAAAAGTACTACATATGGGAAGCAGTAACCGCAGAGTAACGTATCAACTCTGGGGTACTATACTGACCATGATAGAGAATGAAAAGGTCCTGGGGGTAATTGTGCAGGCAGATATGAAGTTTTCTGAACAGTGCAGACGGTCTGCAAGAGTAGCTGATGGTGTCTTGTCAATGATATACAGGAATTTTTCTAGCAGTGATAACCAGGTGATTATTCCCTTGTATAAAGCAATGGTCAGGCCACACATTTAGTACTGTATACAGGTCTGGAGGCCTCATTTTAAGAAGGATGTAGAGCTGTTCGAACAAGTACTGTGAAGGGCAACAAGATTAGTGAATGGAACAAAGGGTTGCTCTTATGAAGAAAGTCTTAAGTTTTGCAGATTGCAGTGTTTGGAGACTAGGCACCTGTGAGGTGATCTGATTGAGGTGTAAGCCTTGAATGGTTTGAGCATGCCCAATGCTGATGGGTTCTTCCTCTTGCTCAGAATAATCATCTGAGAGGGCATAAATTCAGTTTGAGGAAAGACAGTTGTAGGATAGATGTGCAGAAGTTTGCCTTTAGGCAGCGGGTAGTTGATGGGTGGAACAGACTTCCATTTTTTGTTATGGAAGTTGATAGCCTAAATAAATTTAAGGCTGAGCTGGACATTTATTTGGAACGTATGGAGGGGTGAAATTGGAGCAATTTTTTTTTTTTTTTTTTTTTGGCTGATGCTGCATAAGCTTTTTTTATTGCATCGTATGCCTCTACAAATTCTAATGCTAATGCTAATTTTTAGCTGTATGGTGCAAGGAAGCCTGAGTTTTATGCTGCACCGGCAAAAAAAAATTTCCCAACTTACTAGTAACTTAGAGAGAGAGAGAGAGAGAGAGAGAGAGAGAGAGAGAGAAGTAGAAAGGAATCAATCACCAAGAGAGAGAAGAATGATGATATCGAGCCCAGGACCCTGAGTATGCCAAACCCATACTCACAAAATGTGATTCCCAAATGATAGAAAGGGAGGTGACAGGTGGGGAATAATGCTCTTGGTTAAGAAATATAGAATTTAAGGCAGTGCACTCAGATGAATGGCCAATTCAGTGTTGAATCAGTTTGTCGTGATATTAGTACTGGGAAAAGTAAAATGAGGGTAGGAGTGTGTTTTAGGCCTAATGACTGTGTTAAGTATAATGAAAAACTGTGGACAAATAGAGTGTACTGGTAAATCAGATTGTGTTATTATGGGGAATTTTAATTCTCCGGATATTGACTATATCGATATTAATAAATTATTATGCCACAGAGCAAAAACGGACCATTGTTGCAGTTAAAAATATGTTTAATGTTATGTAAAAATACTTTGATGTTCACACAAACAAAAACAAACGGAAAAATAATACAGGAAAGTAATACATAGCTTTCAGACTCGAAGGCATCCTTCATCAGTTGTGACCGTTAATCTAAAATATAGAAATATAGAACTCTGTGTGTGTGTTTGCCATGGCAGTCATATATGGTGAACTACTTGTATGTAACAATTAGCTGTTAGAAGGGAAAGTTTGCAGTTGTAGCTGTAATGCCTGGGAACGTTTTAAATGCCAACATTTGTCAACAAAGAGGATGGTCGTCTCAGGAATGGGATGTTCACAAAATCCTCTATTTTGGTTAAACGAATCGCTACAGCATGAGATGTGCAGTGACTCCAACCAGGTGCAGCGACAGTAATGGCAAGACTGTACAAATATCATGACATCGTGGCGTGGGTCAATGTTGTGCTGGGTCGACCAGAAGTGCTCAGCAATGGCTGAGTGCTTCACGTCTGCTAAACAGATAGCTTTTTCGTGTTCAGAAAAAAACTATATCGTTACTCGCTCACTAGCAAGACTTGTGGATTTATTGGTTGACTGTTTTCTAGAGCAGCATGTTAGAGAGGGAACAAACAAAAGCAGTACTCTTCACTTGATTATCAGCAGTGATTCTTCATGCTTTTGTAAGGGTGACTACAGTGGTCTCAGACAGTTTTTAAATTCTATTCAATGGAACCATCTGATGATGTTACCAATAGAAAATTCTAAATAGAAAATTCTAAATGGGAGACATCCAGGAAAGTAAACATAGAAGTAGAAATACCAAAACTACACAAAGTTATAACTGGGAACTTGATTTGATTATAACTGAAAGGAAAGTGGAAGAAAAATTACTGAACTCAAAAGTAAACAAATAAATCTGGGTGTTCTATCCAGTTAGATTACATAATCAGCAAAGAGGTAAGCAAACCCCCTTGTAAGTGGTTCCTATAGATTGGAGATTTGCAAATATCTTTCCTTTCACAAAGGGGAATCAATGGGTGACATGAGAAATTATAGACATGTAAGCTTGGCTTCTGTTTGTTAAGATAATGGAGGATCATCTTAATAGAAATGGAATTACACAGAAATGATAGCATGGGTCTGTTTTTTTTTGGGGGGGGGGGATCCTATCTGACCAATCTGATTAGCTACTGTGATGCAATAAAAAAGAAACAGGATGCAAATAATTTTGATGGGATGAGCAGATGAGATAGCATGTTTTTTTTGGCCGATGCTGTATAAGCTTGCTTCCTTGCATCATTTGCCCGTAATTATCCATTTACCAAAAATAGCTACTGTACTTTTTACCACAATTTTTGTTGCTATATTATCTATGCTGTTGAAGTGCAACTGAATTTCATACCAAACTGTCATTTTTTCAGCAAAATGTAAATTTGCTTTGCTGTTTAACCTTAACTATCTGTGATACTCTAGTGAGATGGTACAATGAGCCTCATAATGTAAGTCTACATTACTTATATTTTTAAATTTAGAATAAATTATTATAGTTTAATACAAAGTAGTAGTGCTTATTTCCAACTTCTTAATGCACACTCCATGGTACACTTTAAAATTTATATTTCAGTCTTCTTTCTTATAGGAGTACTCATATTTCAGTTATAGAAATAGTTTGAGCAATATACTGAAGAAATATAATGAAGCACTGACACTGTTAAATGATGCTGAAGTAAGTAATGAATTCTGTTTATGGAATTGTAATTTTTAATTATTTAATTTAATTTATTTAAAATACATTTTGTAACTTAAAAAAAAAAAATCTAAAGAAACGTAATGATTTAAAAACCATTATGCTAAGAACAAGTGTAATTGAAAAGTTTTGGATTAAGTGCAGAATGAAATATTTGCACATAAACTCCTTCTTTGACCTCGCTGTTACCTTAAGTTCTCTCATCATTTGATATTTCATCTACATCATTTGTTTTGTACAGCATAGCATAAATAGTGTATTTATTGTTATATAGGAAACTGTTCTTTAGCGAACGTATGAATAACATTAATTAAACCATTTGAATGATAAGTAAGCTAAATTTTTTTAAAATACAAGCTACTTAACAGTTGGCTTCTATATTGAATCTTGTCATTAGAACCAAGAAAAAATCAAGCAAAAATGAAAGCTGGAACAAACTGTACAACAAAGAAAACTCTAAAAAGCAATGAGCTTTCTTCATGGCTCTAGATGGGAACCAGGTATAAATTTTGTTTTTTGATTACTAAATAAATAGTCATGCACAATCATAAACAGTGCACCAACATAATGTAATACTACCTAGGGAATATACACTTACACATGACTGGCTTAGCAGTTTTGCTTCAATACAGAGAAATAAATTGGATATAAGTTAATGCTCTGGAAGTGCTGTTGCAGAAAGATAGACTCATGCACAGACACATCCATATACACACATTCCAGCTTAGGCTATCACCTCTCCCTCAAGACAGAGTCATATGTTATGATCAGATTCAAATGAACAATGTAAAATTATTTTTTTTATCAAGGAATCAAGGAATGCTTTTGTTACATCTTGGCTGCTTTTGGTAAGAAGCATGACCCTCCCACCTCTCCTATCTTGCTGATCTTTTCTAAATATGTTTGTACATGCCATAATGAAACTCATTTTTCCCTGTTTCTGTGGGTGACTTCGAGGCTCTGTTAGTCCATCAGTGTTAGTTTGTCCTAACCAGGTTTATGTGCAGGTTGGTATAATGTACTAGAATTTCCGTAGCCGTAGCATAGTTTCTGTAGCCGAGTGGTCAGGAGCGGGAGTGCAGTAGCACACGCTCTTTGAGTAGACCGGGGTTCAAGCCCCTGACTGCTAAATACAGTCGATCTGCCAACCCGCACTGGGCCAGCGTGGCAGATTATGGTCCATTTCCCTCAGCATGAATTGTTGAGGAGGCTTCCATCCTGCAGTGGGTTGAAAATGGCTGCACTTTACCTTTTTTTTTACTAGAATTTCTAGTACATTCTCAGTTCTTAGCAGATTGCCTCAGTATTGCATTATTTTCAAATACACTTGACTTTCTGCTGAAATACTTGTTAAACTTTTGATAAATTTTGATATGCTGTAATGCACTCTATCATGAGAATGTAAGACTGTAGAAGGTTGCCCTCCTTTTCTGATAACTCTTAGTAAAATTGAAAATCAGGAAAACAGGGAAACCTGTAAATTTTTATTACTAGATAGTCTAATCACTTTATGTAAAACCTGAGGATTGTTTATGTTGATTAGTAATGAATAATCATTACTTCTGATGTCTGTTTATTAACTACAGCCTCTTGTTTTAAAAAAATTACATTTCATTGTTAGAGTAATGCTTTTTTGTTTTACATTATAAATAATATTATACAGTATTCTTTATACATCAGATAATTAGCAAGGCTTCTTTAATGTTAGTAATGTCACTTCTGAAATCTGCATAACTAGGTTTTCATTATTGGAAAGATTAAAGTAAAAATAAAAAGGTAAAAAAAAAAACCACTGAGGAACTACTAAAAAGACATTACCTACTCCAAAATGTATTCCAAGTAAGAACATCAATTTAAAAAAAAAAAACATGAAGAAATATGGGAAAAAAAGCAAAAAAAAAAAAAAAAAAAAATGTAAAAGTAATATAATTAAGCATGATAATTATATATATAAATAAGTGAATTGGAGTTTTCAGAGGCTATTGTCATTTGTCATAAAAGTACATTCATAAGGGACATTGCAGTTGCATGGAGGAAACACAAATGCATAGGAGTCACTCTTTTATTCTGAAGTAACTATACTTTGTCTAAGTTACAGACATTTGAAAATTCTATGAGCCATCTAGTGTTTAATATGTATCTGTCTTCTAACATATTTTGAAATTGCTTGGGCTTTGATAATTAGTAGTTTATGTTCAATGTTAAATTTAATGGGGATTTTTGCTGTATTCAAAAATCCCCATTAAATTTCTCTCTCTTTCTCTCTGTCTGGCCTATATTGTTTTGAAAACTGTAATGGTAATATGCGTGATTGCATGTTTGAGATATTGGAGTGGCCTTATCTAATGGATGTAGAACCAATCTGTTTTATGAGGTAACTTTTCTGGTGGCAATTTATCATGTAAACTAAATTATTTAAGTCTTGTATTCCATAAGAGATTTAGCTATGATTTTGAAGAAAAAAGCTATTTTGGAATATGAGGAAAACGTTTGCTAATGCTAATTATCTAAAGTGATTGTTGCAATACAATAAATTAGAAGCTTATTTAGGCTATAATTATAAGAATATTGTTGCATTCTGTATAATATCAGTGTTATAATTAGATTTCAGTGCTTCAGACAGAAGTTCAGCAACTCCATCGAGTTATTTTACCAGGCATGAAGCGATTGAATTGGATATCTCTAGGGATTCTTGGATACCTGGACAAATGCCACAAGGTAAAATAAATTATCTTATACAAGTATTATTAAAAAAAAAAAAAATGCTCTTGAGAGATTACACTGGTGTATGACATATGGATGTAAAGTTCCTGAATGACTAATGATTCCCAGTGTACTTTAAGTTGCATTTCTTCATCTATTGTTATAGCAGTTGTAAGTTGTCATGTGTTACTTGTCTCAAAATGTTAAATTAAATTAAAACAATTTCTGTTTCAAAACTTAAAAATATTTGAAAGCTTTATGAAGCATACTGTTAAAATTCCTGTTTAAATTAAGGAAAACTCACATTGAAAGTCATGAATTGTTAGAAGAAAATTTTTCGAGGATTAACTTTCCGAGAATTTTAACTTTCCAGATATTGACTGGAATTTGTGGGTTGGTCACTCAGAATGTCTTATAATGGGGGATTTTAACTACCCAGATATTGACTGGAACTTGTGGGTTGGTCACTCACACACTAGTCAGACTTTTGTGGATTTATTGGATGATTGTTTTCTGCAGCAGCATGTTCGAGAGGCAACCAGAGAAAGTAACACTCTTGATCTGGTTATCAGCAGTGATCATTCGTGTATTAAGAATTTGCAGATAAAGGAACCACTAGGTGGCAGTGATCACAGTGTGCTGAAGTGGGATTTACTCAAAGAGGTAACTACCGTCAGGGGTAAAGGAAAGGGTTTTTGCTTCCGTAAAGGGGAGTACAGTGGTCTCAGACAGTTTTTAAATTCTGTACAGTGGGATCAACTGACGATGTTACAAACAGTAAATTCTAAGTGGGAAGCATTCAAGGAATTAATCGTGGAAGCTACTAGACTTTTCATACCGATTAAGAAATATTGTTCAAGGTTTAGGCCTAAATGGTTATCAAATGAACTAATGAGACTCGTGACAGAGAAGAAAAATGCATGGGATGCATATAAATTATCAGGCGACGCAGAAGCCTGTGGCAGATATAAGCTAGTCTGTAATCAGGTCACAAAGGAAGTTCGGCAGGCGAAGGCGGATTACGAGAAATCTTTGGCAAAAGATGCTAAGAAAAACAGCAAGGATTTCTTTACTTATATAAACTCTAAAAGGAAGGGGATGAATATGATTGGTCAACTTGACATCGATGGTTCGACTGTTGATGATCCTGCTCAGATAGCAAACAAACTGAATGAGTATTTTGCATCTACATTCACACGTGAGGAATTATTACAGTTTGAAAATGGAAGAAGGTTACCAAATTGTAGCAGTGTGCTTAATGATTTTGTAATAACTGAGAGCAAAGTGGAGGAGAAATTGTTGACGTTAAACATAAGAAAGGCACCTGGGGTGGATGGGATCCAGTTATTTTAAAGGAGGCGGCAAAGCAACTAAGCAAACCCTTAGCCATAATTATGAGAGCATCCTTGAACTCAGGGGAGGTTCCCACTGACTGGAGATGTGCAAATGTATCCCCAATTCACAAAGGTGGATCGAAGGGTGACACGAGTAATTACAGAGCAGTTAGTTTAACTTCTGTTCCGGGTAAAATAATGGAGTCACTGGTTAAAGATGCATTGCAGGATCATCTAGACAAGACTGCAGCAATAATTCAGACACAGCATGGGTTTGTTAAGGGAAAGTCTTGTCTGACAAATTTGATTGGTTATTATGATGTGGTCACAAAGGAACTGGATGCAAAAAATAATTTTGATATCATATACTTGGATTTCAGGAAAGCTTTTGACACTGTTGCACATGGAAGACTACTGTACAAATTGGAGCAGAATGGTATTAAGGGTAAGTTGCTACAATGGATAAAAGGATGGTTAAGTGTGAGAAGACAGAGGGTGGTAATCAATGGGTGCTGCTCTTCGTGGACTAATGTTATTAGTGGAGTCCCACAGGGTTCAGTGTTGGGTCCACTGTTGGTTTGTGTATTTATCAATGATATTGATGAAGGTATATCAGGCTTAATGTCGAAGTTTGCAGATGACACAAAGGTTGGCAGGGTTGTTAATGACAGTCATGGCAGTGTGCTACTGCAACAGGATCTAGATAATTTGGGCAGATGGGCTAAGAAGTGGCAACTGAAGTTTAACCTTGACAAATGCAAAGTACTGCATATGGGTAGAAGTAACCCCAGAGAAACGTACCAACTGTGTGGTACTACACTTAAGGTGGTAGAAAATGAAAAAGACCTGGGAGTAATTGTGCAGTCAGATATGAAGTTTTCTGAGCAATGCAGACAGGCTGCTAGGGCAGGTCATGGGGTTTTGTCAATGATATATAGGAATTTTGCTAGCAGGGAAAAGGAGGTGATTGTCCCTCTGTATAAGGCAATGGTCAGGCCACACCTTGAGTACTGCGTACAGGTCTGGAGGCCTCATTTTAGGAAGGATGTAGATTTGCTTGAGCGTGTACAGAGAAGAGCAACACGATTGGTGAGGGGAATGAAGGGATCCTCTTACCAAGAGAGGCTTAAGTTCTGCAAATTGCAGTGGCTGGAGACTAGGCACCTGCGCGGTGATCTGATTGAGGTCTATAAGGCCTTGAATGGGTTGAGCACGCTGAATTCTGATGGGATCCTTCCACTTGTTCATATTATGAACCTACTGGGACACAAGTTCAAATTAAGAAAGGACAGATGTAGAATAGATGTGCGGAAATTTGCCTTTAGCCAGCGGGTGGTTAATTGCTGGAACAAACTTCCATCTGTCGTTGTGGAAGTTGATAGGTTAAATAAATTTAAGGAGGAACTGGACAGGCATTCGGAGGGAATGGTGTGATTTTTTTTTTTTTTTTTTTTGGCTGATGCTGCATAAGCTCATACACTTGCTTTCTTGCATCACGTGCCACTACTACTACTACTACTACTCACATACTCGCAAGACTTTTTTCTTGGATGACTGTTTTCTCCTGCAGCACGTTAGAGAGGCAACGAGAGGAATCAGTACTCTTGATCTGGTTATCAGCAGTGATTCTTCATGCATTAAAAATCTTCAGGTAAAAGATCCACTGGGTGGCAGCAGTCATAGTGTACTAATGTGGAATTTAATTAAAGACATAACTACTGTAAATGGAAAGGCTTTTGCCCTTCATAAGGGTGACTACAGAGATCTCAGACAGTTTTTAAATTGTATGCAGTGGGTGGGACCAAATGATGATGTTACCAACAGCAAATCTAAATGGGAAGTAATCAAGAGACAAGGAAAATTTAGAATTGACTAAATAACCAAAAATTGGAGCAAGTAATTTTTTGTACATAGAAACAGTCAGTAATAAAGAAGTTACTAGGCTTTTCATATGAATAAAGAAATACAGCAATACCTCACTTAGCACGGTTTCAAACAGCACGGGTTTCACTATAACACGGTTTTTAATTCAGTTTAAATCAAACTTTATTGTACATATTAAAACTCATTCAATAGCCTAGACACATACTCTACATATATGCTGCATTGTCGTAGCCTAGTTACGCATACATATATGCTGCAGTGCCAACTATTGTCTCACATGCACATGTGCTAATAGCCCCCCTTGAGCAGTCAGCAGCAATGTGCAACAGTGTTCAGTATTCTTGATTCCATCCTGATGAGATGACATGATAACTTTTCAAACTTTTCATTTCACAAATACTATCGAAAATATATTTGCATCTTGGCTAGAAATCACTGCCAACAACATGTGTTCTGTTTGGCAGCACATTTTGCCCATTTTGGCAAATGATTTCACTGGTTTTGAATCGCAAATTCAGACAATTACTGAAGGCATTGTGAAAATCGGAAAAGACTTGAGATTCAAAACTTTGGACACTGCCAATGTACGTGACTGCACTGACTCATATGCAAATGACTTAGATGATACAACTCTCCTTGAACTTGATGAGCAAACTGCATATGAAGAAGAGGAAAATAATTCTGAAGTGGATAACACTGGAATGGCACCAAAAGAATTTTCAACAGAAGAATTGGAGAAAGAAAGTTTTTCAGGGAGTTGACATGGTCAGCGAGGTGATTATGAATGGAGATCCAGATGTTGAACATAGCATCAAGATACGGAAAATTTTACAACATGGGATTCGATGCCACAAAGACTTGTATGCCGAGAAAAAGAAGAGACGACTTCACCAGACTTTATTATTGAAATAGCTGAATAAACAATAAAGCTTTTTTCTCATCTCTCATGATGTTACCTTTTCATTAATAAAATTTTTGCTCTTTTTTATTTCAAATCCTTTAATTGGTTATCAAGCACAAATTGTTTATAGATTTATTATAATTCGTTTATAGACTATTTCTCTGGTACACATTCAATTAAAACCCATTATATCACCCAGGGTCCTGAGCTGGATATCATCATTCTTCTCTTTCTTGGTGATTCCCTTCTACTTCTGACTCTTGTTCTCTCTCTCACTCACTCACTCACTCTCTCTCTCTCTCTCTCTCTCTCTCTCTCTCTCTCTCTCTCTCTCTCTCTCTCTCACACACACACACACACACATGGTAACTCAGAAATTTGTTTTTGGCTGGTGCAGCAAAAGCCTCGGCTTCGTTGCATCATATGGCTAATAATAATAATAATTACACCTCAATCAGCACGGTTTCACATAACACGGAACAGTTTCCATACCAGTTATCAGTGCTATGCAGGGTACTGCTGTACTTTTCAAGGCCTAAATGGATGTCAGATGAACTATTGGGACACTTGGCAGAGAAGAAAAGTTCATGGGATGCATATAAATTATCAGGTGATACAGAAGCATATGGTAGATATAAATTAGTCTGTAATCAAGTCACAAAGGAGGTTAGGCAAGCTAAGGCAGATTATGAGAATAGGTAAGAACAAGGGATTGAATCACATTGGGCCACTTGATGTCTGTGGGTTAACTGTTGATGACCCTGCTCAGGTTGAGGACAAAGTGAATAGCTATTTTGCACCTAAATTCACACCCAATGAATTCTTTAGAGAAGGAGATGCCAAAAGTTTAACAAACTCTTAACGAGGAGTTAAGTGACTTTGTGATAACTGAAATTAAAGCGGAGGAGAAATTGTAGATGATGGACATAAAAAAAGGCACTTGGAGCAGATGAAATCTTTCCAATTATATTAAGGGAGGTAGCAAAGGAGAGGTAAGAAAATCCTTAGCCATATTTATGAGAGCATCCTTGGATTCAGAGGAGGTCCCAATGGACAGAAGTGCAAATATATCCCTAATTCATAAAGGGGGATCAAAAGGTGATGTGAGTAATTACAGACCTGTTAGCTTAATGTCTGTTCCAGGGAAAATAATGAAGCCATTGGTTACAGGAGTATTGCAGGACCATCTGGACAGGAATGCAATGATACTACTGTCATAGTATGGATTTGTTAAGGCACAGACTTGTGATCAATCTGATAGGATACTATTGTGGGGGTGGGGTTGCTTTATTATATATATTTTTTTCTTTGTTTTCTTTGTCTGTATTTACTTTATTATATATTTACTAAACCCCACTTTGCATCTGACTTGTTATCTCACAGAAGAATTCCGGTTCTGAGGGAGTTTCTGTATTAGTGCACTCCTCCTTTGGGTTTTGCTGTGTTTCAGAAATGACCAAACTCCATTTTCATTAAGTTAAATACAATTAGTTTATTATACATATTCACAAATAAAAAATCTAGCAAATCATTACACATTATTCACTTGATATAAGTACATAGCATGGATTACGTTCCTGGTCATTAGGCTCTCCTATCCATCATCTTCTTCTTACTATTGGGCCACTAACACTCTCCTACGATCAGTTTAACTTAACTCTTTCTTAAATACAATTGACATTTTATTTATTATTCATACTTATCTAGCACAATCCTACATTCTTCTTCATGGTAAATACAATTCTTCTTCTGGAATTAAATGTCCACTTTACAAATAATTTTAGGCTAGTCTCACCCTAACACAACCAAATTACCCATTAATGAAATATACATTGGTTTATTTATTTCTTGATTCTCTCAGGTAAATTTCAGCATTTAGCGACTAATTGCACCACTTCTCTACTTCAGTAACATTATATAAGTTAACATACAACTCTAACAGCTGTATTGATTAACCCTACCAAAAGAATTTTTTATTCTACATTCATTAAAGTTAGGCAGATAAAACGTAACTATGAGCTACCCTCTTATTAAACAATCCTTATGACATTTCTGCACTTATCTATAGAATAAGTATTGAATCAACTATATGCATCCCAAAATAATTCCCTTTAACTATTATCTATCTTTAGCTACAGTCTTTTGTACTACCTAATGGTACAAATGCCGTTCAGCACTTACTTCTGGTGAGCTGAATTCCTCAGCTTATACAAGGATTTGTCTTTGACTTTCTGCTCTGCATCGGGGTTCACCATCAGTCTGAGGTCGCTTTTCTTCAGCTTCGGAACTGCTAACATCTGCCAGGGATACTATTCGCTTCGCCGATCATTCCTGGTGTCATATCTTTCTTCGCTGTGCCTGATCATTCAGTAGGAGTCGCTTCCCTTTACTTTACTTCTTTCTGTAGGCTGCAGGACGGTCCGGTATTCTTCTGTAAGAATTATCTCGCTGTCCTCCTAAATATATCTCTCGGTGGACGCTTTCGGACTTCTATGTCCCATCTCGAGAAAGTTCCCTTTACTGTAACTTATCTATACTTTACTAAAGCTATCAGAACTTAGTCAACTCACCATAACTGGTTCTACTGGTGGATCACTTCCGGGGACTGTTTCCCGAGCCTACCTCTCCGAAAAAACCTTTATCACCCTCCGAAAAAAAACTTTATCACCTCCGAAAAAACTTTATCACATTCTTTTCGCGCGCGCTCTTCCCTTTTTATTTCACAAAATTTCGTAACGCCCCTCCTTTCCTCAACCAATCATTTCTATCGGACCTTCATCATCTCCATTCTCATTTGCCTCAACCCATGACAGGAAAGTCGAGCTCCTTCCGGTGTAGAAAGGAGACTTCCGTTTTCCAGAAATTTCTCGAACTTTCTAGTAAGATGACCGGAAATTCCATCAGCTCGGAATCCTTCTAGAACCATCCAGAAAACACCTGCGTCCATTTACTTGGTTCGTCTCGCCTTATTATGAAATGACCACACCTGCTCTGTTAACGGTAAACCAGGCTGCTCCCCGCTGGTACCCCCTATTGTAATCTCTGGAGCACTCCGTCCCTTGCCATACTATCAATTGACCCACCCACTGTTCCGTCTCGTTATCTTCACTTGCTGCTTCAGGTAGTGAGCACTGATCGTATATCTCTTTCTAATGTTTATTTTAACGGTATATTTACATTAACTCTAGCTCTTATATTAACTATAGCTTCCACTTAATTTAATTCCATTAACGTGAGACCCACTATCTTAAATATTTGTGACTTTAAGTGTTTTCTTGTAAGGTTTACAATATCACTCTATCTAGCGTTCTTTCTTTAATTATACTGATATTTAATTTAATTTGTAAGACTTTGTGTCTTACACTATGATGAAGTGACCGAGGAACCAGATGCAAAAAATAATTTTGACATCATATACTTGGACTTCAGGAAGGCTTTTAATACTGTTGCACACAAAAGACTACTCTACAAACTGGAACAGTGCTCCAGTTTGTAGAGTAGTCTTTTGTGTAATTAAGGGCAAGTTACTGCTATGGTAAACGAATGGTTAAGTGGAAGAAGACAGAGAGTGGTTATGAATGGGCACTGCTCTTCTTGGACAAATGTTATCAGTGGAGTTGCTGACGGTGAAGTAGCGCTGGGCCCATTGTTGTTTTCAGTATTTATCAATGATATTGATTAAGATATATCAGGTTTAATGTCTAAGTTTGTAGATGATATAAAGGTTGGCAGGGTGGTTAGCAGCAGTCATTGGGGTGAGCTACTCTAACAAGATAGCTACTCTAACAAGTAAATCAGAGAGTCTTATAATGGGGGATTTTAATTTCCCAGATATTGACTGTAATTTGGGGGCTGGTCACTTACACAGTAGCAAGGCTTTTGTGGATTTATTGGATGATTGTTTTCTACATCAGCATGTTCGGGAGGCAACTAGAGGGAGTAATACTCTTGATTTGATTATCAGTAGTGATTCTTCATGCATTAAGAATCTGCAGATAAATGAACCACTTGGTGGCAGTGATCACAGTGTGCTGAAGTGGGAGTTACTCAAAGAGGTAACTACCATTAGGGGTAAAGGGAAGGGGTATTGCTTTCGTAAAGGCGACTACAATGGACTGAGACAGTATTTAAATTCTATACAGTGGGATCAACTGATGATATTGCCAACAGCAAATTCAAAATGGGAAGCATTCAAAGAACTTATCGTGGAAGCTACTAGGCTTTACATACCAACTAAGAAATATTGTTCAAGGTTTAGGCCTAAATGGTTGTCAGATGAACTAATGAGGCATATGGCAGAGAAGAAAAATGCATGGGATACATACAAATTAACATGTGACACGGACGCCTATGATAGATACAAGTTGATCTGTAACCAAGTTACAAAGGAGGTTAGGCAGGCGAAGGCAGATTACGAGAGATCCTTGGCAAGGGATGCGAAGAAAAACAGCAAAGAGTTCTTTACTTATGTAAACTCTAGAAGGAAGGGGATGAATCAGATTGGTCCACTTGAGATCGATGGGTCAACTGTTGATGACCCTGCTCGGGTAGCTAACAAACTAAATGAATATTTTGCATCAACATTCACACATGAGGAGTTATTCAGCGAGGGGAATGCCAGAGGTGTATTCAACTCTAGCAGTAAGCTAGAGAATCTTGTAATAACTGAGAGCAAAGTGGAGGAGAAATTGTTGAAGATAAACACAAGAAAGGCACCTGGGGTGGATGGGATCTATCCAGTTATATTAAAGGAGGCAGCAAAGGAGGTAAGCAAACCCTTAGCCATAATTATGAGAGCTTCCTTGGACTCAGGGGAGGTACCCATTGACTGGAGATGTGCAAATGTGACCCCAATTCACAAAGGGGGATCAAAGGCTGACACAAGTAATTATAGACCTGTGAGTTTAACTTCTGTTCCCGGAAAATTAATGGAGGCACTGGTGAAAGAAGCACTGCAGGATCATCTAGACAAGACTTCAGTTATAGCTAGGACACAGCATGGTTTTGTTAAGGGGAAGTCTTGCCTGACCAATTTGATTGGATACTATGATGCAGTCACAAAAGAACTGGATGCAGGGAATAACTTTGATATTATATACTTGGATCTTAGAAAGGCTTTTGATACTGTTGCACATGGAAGACTGCTTCACAAATTGGAGCAGTGTGGCATTGGAGGCAAGTTGCTGCTATGGATAAAGGGGTGGTTGAGGGGGAGAAGACAGAGAGTGGTAATCAATGGACACTGCTCATCGTGGACTAATGTTATTAGTGGAGTCCCTCAGGGTTCAGTATTGGGGCCTTTATTGTTTTCTGTATTTATAAATGATATTGATGATGGTATATCAGGCTTAATGTCCAAGTTTGCAGACGATACGAAGGGTGGCAGGGTTGTCAAGGACACTACTGACACTATGCTGCTGCAACAGGATTTGGAAAGGTTGAGCAGATGGGCTGAGAGGTGGCAAATGAAGTTTAACATTGACAAATGTAAAGTACTACATATGGGAAACAGCAACCCCAGAGCAACGTATCAACTCTGTGGTACTACACTGACAGTGGTAGAGAATGAAAGGGACCTGGGGGTGGTGGTGCAGGCAGATATGAAGTTCTCTGAGCAGTGCAGACGAGCTGCAAGAGTAGCTCATGGTGTATTGTCAATGATATATAGGAATTTTTCTAGCAGGGATAAGGAGGTGATTATTCCCTTGTATAAGGCAATGGTCAGGCCACACCTAGAGTACTGTATACAGGCCGGGAGGCCTCATTTCAGGAAGGATGTAGAGCTGCTGGAACGAGTACAGAGAAGGGCAACTAGATTGGTGAATGGGACAAAGGGGTTCTCTTACGAAGAAAGGCTTAAGTTTTGCAAATTACAGTGTCTGGAAACTAGGCACCAGCGGGGTGATCTGATAGAGGTGTACAAAGCCTTGAATGGTTTGAGCATGCTCAATGCTGATGGGATTCTTCCTCTAGCTCAGAAAAATCACCTGAGAGGGCATAAATTCAAATTGAGGAAAGACAGATGTAGGATAGATGTGCGGAAATTTGCCTTTAGCCAGCGGGTGGTTGGTGGGTGGAACAGACTTCCATCCCTTGTCGTGGAAGTTGATAGCCTAAATAAGTTTAAGGCTCAGCTGGACAGGTATTTCGAAGAACAGAGGGGTGAAGTGGAAGTGGTTATTTTTATTTATTTATGTTACTTTTTTTTTTTTTTTTTTTTTTTTTTTTTGGCTGATGCTGCATAAGCTTGCTTTCTTGCATCAAATGCTTCTACTAATGCTAATGCTAATGCTAATGCTAAGATCTGGGAAAATTGGGTCGATGGGATGAGAAATGGTAGTTGAATTTTAAGATTGACAAATGCAAGGTACTGCACATGTGTAGCAGTAACCCCAAAGTAACTTATAAACTGTGTGGTACTATACTCAGGATAGTGGAGAATGAAAAAGAGTGGGGGTGTAAATTGTGCAGTCATACATGCAATTCTCTGAGTACTGCAGATGTGCCACCAGGACAGCTCATGGGGTTTTGTCAGTAATATACAGAAACTTTGCTAGCAGAGATAAGGGTGATTATCCATTTTTATAAGGCCATTGTTAGGCTGCACCTTGTGTACTATATACGAGTTTGGAGGTCTCACTTTAGGAGGATGTAGAACTGCTGGAATGGGTGCAGAGAAGGTAACCATATTGGTGTAGGGAACAAAAGGGTGCTCTTACCAAGAAACACTTTGGTTCTACAGAATGCAGCATCTCGAAACTAGGCCCCTGTGGGGAGATCTGCTTGAGGTGTTTAGATAATTGAGTAAGCTGAATGTTAATGGTAGGGTTACCATCTTCTGCACTCATAAAAAGAGGACATTTACATGTTTTGGGGCAAATAAAAGAGGACAAAAAGTTCATCTTGGATTAATAAAGAGGACAAATATATTATGCAAATAATAAAATAAAAACTCCCCCGATGGTATTCTCCCCCTCCCCCCTCACGTGGGGGGCCCTTGCGTGTCCCGATGACCCGGAGAGCTAAGTCGCCGGTAGCTTAGCTACTGGTAGGGCCTCCCAAGCCGGACAGGTCAAAAGGTAGGGGCCAGACTAAGAGAGATACCCCTGCCCTCCAGGTTGGGGGTTGCTGCAATGGGCTAGCTCCTCGTTCAGTGTAAAAAATACACAAATGCTAAACGACCTACAAGTGAAAATGAAAATGGACTGCACTTTCGGAAACGACTCGGCAAACGGAAAAGGACTGTGATTTTGGGATGTTGGAATATTCAAGGCCTTTCAACTAAAAGAAACTTTCTTTTGGATGAACTGCAAAAATTCAAGTTAGACATCATTGTGTTATCAGAGACAAAGAAAAAGGGATGTGGAGAGGAAATAATGGGAGAAATACTACCATTTTTGGAGTGGAGTTGATAAGAGTGAAAGAGCAAGAGCAGGAGTTTCTATTGCTGTTAAAAAGAAATTGAGACACAACATCAAAAACTGGCAATTTATTAATGAAAGAATGATCTCACTGGAACTGAAAATGTATGGGAGAGAAATATGTATTTTGGGAATATATGCCCCGACTAATGACTCCGCCGATACCTAGAAGGATGAATTTTGGGAGGATCTGAGAGAACTAATAGAAAAAATTCCTAAGAACAAAGAGATATTTCTAATGGGAGATTTCAATGCAAGAGTAGGAACTGAACAAAATAGCAAAGTTATTGGAAGATTTGGAGAGAAAGAGAGGAATGACAACGGAGATAGACTATGCAATCTTTGTGAACAGTTCGACTTGAGAATAAACAACACATATTTCCAACACAAGGATATGCATAAATATACTTGGTCACAGGAGACAAGACAAATTAGATCAGTTATAAATTACATTATTTCAAAACATTCAGGGACATATGTATTGAAAGATGTCAGAGTTTATAGAGGTTTAGGTTTAGTTTAGATTTTATTGGCGCATTAGCAACTAAGGCTATAATGCACCAAGATCTTGGCGCATTATAGCCTTAATTGCTATTCAGCTCCTCTATAAACTATTCAGTTTATAGAGGAGCTGAATGTGGATCTGACCATTTTCTTGTTAAAACAACACTGAGGTGGAACTGGATTAAGAAAATATGTGTGGACAACCAACAATGCAGGGAAGGAGAAATGCTACAAGTGGATCAATTTAACATTGACCTACTCCAGGATGACAGCATTAGAAACAACTTCACCCAGAGACTGAATGCTGCAATTAACATAGAGATTAAAGGTAATACTGAAGAAATCTACAAATATTTAAAAAAGTACTGTTAAAAAAATAGCTCATGAAATCCTAGGCAAAAAGAAGAGCCAAGGACCAAAAAAGACCTGGATTACAGAGAAAGTAAGAGCTGCTGTAGAGGAAAAGAAACTTGCATATCAGAAATGGCTGGGTGATAGGAATGATGCATATAGGAACATTTATGTTGAAAAAAAGAAAATAGCCAATCGGTTGGTAGTAGAAGCGAAAAATGAAGAATGCAAAAGGAAATGCGCAACTATTAATAGCAAATTGGGCTTCAAGCAATCAGCGGAATCGTGGAAGGTCCTTAAAGACTTGAAAAAAACAGAAAACAGAATAAACACAATGCTGGTTTGCAATTAATACCTTTGAAAGACTGGACGGAGTACTAAGAAGGACTTTTAAAAGAAGACTGGGAAGAGTTCAAGATGATGGAGGATTTTGGTGTAGAAGACTCGGGCTTAAAAGTTTCTGTTAGGGAAGTGGAACTCCTGCTAAAGGAAGGAAGGAATGGCAAATCACCTGGACCTGGAGGAGTTTACACGAAACCTCTGAAATATGGAGGAAGAGGAGTGGCTGTTCTGATACAAAAACTGTTAAATAGTATACTGAGAGGAGAAGAAATACCGAAAGAAATGATAACAGGATATATTACATCAATTTATAAGAAGGGTGATCGGAAAAGCTGTTCAAATTACAGAAGAATATGTGTCCTGAACCCGCTGTTAAAGATTCTTGGAAAATGGATCAGGAACCATTTAGAAGCCTGAATCGAGGTATCAGAAAAACAAAGTTGTTTTTCAGCTGAAAGGTCATGTATAGATCATATCTCAACAATATGACATATCCTTGAAAAATGCCAATCAAAAGGAAAAAAAACTTTATGATTTTCATTGACCTTGAAAAGGCATATGACAGTGTTCCAAGAAAACTCTTATGGGAAGCACTGAAAGAGGCAAATATTGATGGACAACTGATTAACATTATTAAGGCAATTTACAGGAATAATAGATGCAGAATTAAAGTGGGATCAGCTTTGTCACCTGAATTCTACACTTCAAAAGGCTTATTACAAGGTTGTTGCATGTCATCAACACTTTTCAAAATTTATATCGACATCTGCCTAAGATCCTGGTCAAAAAAATGTAATAAAATGGGATTGCTGATTAATAAGAACACCTATATTCACAATTTACTTTTTGCAGATGATCAGGTGGTGATAGCACAAGACTTAGAAGATGCAAAGTATGCATGTCGTCAATTGTTTGAGGAATATAAACAATGGGGTCTAAAAATCAATTTTAGCAAGACTGAAATGTTGTCTTCAGGGCCAGGACACGTTCTAAATATTGCAGGTTTTAAAATCAAACAAGTCGATAAATTCAAATATTTGGGATCAATCTTACAAAGTGATGGATCATCTCAAGCAGAGATCAATAAGAGAATTACAGACGGCAGAAAGGCTATCGGCATGTTAAACTCTGTTCTGTGGAGCAAAAATATCCCAAATAAAACAAAGAAACTTATATTTCAAATGATTGTACAAAGTCTTCTATTGTATGGAGCGGAAACCTGGACATTGAATAGGCGAGTGGAAAACAAATTGCTCTCCACAGAAATGGATTTTTGGGGATACTCAGCAGGAACTTCTAAAAGAGACAGAAAACGGAATGAAGACATAAGGGAAAAAATGGAAGTGAAAAAGACTATTATTGACACCATCAAAGAAAAGCGTCTAACATGGTATGGACATGTAAAACGGATGCAAGAAAACAGATATCCAAAGGCTATCCTGGAATGGATGCCTCCTGGAAGAAGGAGAAGAGGAAGACCTGGGAGGACATGGATGGATGGAGTATGGGAGTGCATGAGAGCCCGAGGCTTAACTGACCAAGATACCTTGAACTGCACTTGACTAAGACATCTAGCACTTCTGCAGCTGAGTTACTTTCCCTTTCAGTTCGTTGTATGTGTGTATGGAATACACTCATAAGTGATTGCATGAATCAAAGATGAATCTCACTAAATCCATTTTCAAAGAACCTTTTAATCACAATGGGAGGTTTTTCTTGGGACAGAAAATAAGCCTGTAAAGCTGGAAACATATCTATGAGCCTTGTGACGTTTGGAAATAATGAAAGCCAACTCGTCTTGCTGTGAGAAAGGAGCTGTCTATATTCAATCTCAACAAACTCACAGTATTCCTTAAACTCTTCAGTCCGGACTGTATAATTATGAAAATACTGGTAAATTTTAAAAACAATGTTCTCTACATCAACTTCCCAAAGTTCTGCGGCATTCTGAAGACAGTTGTTCAAAATATGTGCAGGGCAGCCCACTCCAATCAAAGTCTTGTTATGCAACAATTTCTTTAATTTTGCAAAGACATTATTCCCTTCTTCATTTCATCTCAGTCCTCCAAACATTGTATTGCAATTGTCCCCTGTGAATGCTATACATTTTTCACACAAACCATTTTTTTCAAGAGTTTCTTTAACATATGTAGAAATAGTATCTGCAGTCTCGTTAGGCATCTTCTGTAATTCAATTAATTTTGTTTGTAACCCTCCTTCATTTACATGAAAATACTGAATAATTAATGGGAAGATTTTTTCAGAACCGTGATTACTTCCATCAGTTAAGACCCCACAGTATGCAATTTTATTTTCTTTTAAAGTTTTTACAGTAACATTAATGTTTGTTTGTTTGTTATTTGGTTTTTAGGAGCATTAGCAACTAAGGCCATATTGCTCCGGGGATATGCGGTGGTCATTCCCTGACCTTTCCGCATCCTCCGTATTTGGTGGTGACGGGCTCGAACCCCGGTCTAAATCAAGAAGCGTGTGCTACGCACTGCTGCTCCTTCCCACCTGGCTACGGAGGCGCCTCAGTAACATTAAGAGAATGATTGCAAGTACAAAGTTTACAATGGCTTCTGTCTTGGTTCTTGTGCAGGAAAATCTTTTTGCTATCTTAGAATCAAAAAATACATTTTTTAACATGACAGTTGTGCAATCCATTGATTTGTAACTACTATGATGTTTAACAGCGTGAAAAGTAAAGGTACCCTTTGCAGCAGCCAGATCATATTCTATTTTACCGACAGCTTTGACAAAAAAATCTGTAACCTTTCCCGAAGAGGCCTCACCTTGAACTGCTTTCTTGTGCTTCTCAGTTTCAATGTGATGCTTCAAATCACCAACCCCTTTATTGGATACTGAAACATATGTCCCCATTCTGCAAACTTTACATTCAGCTTCCCATTCCTCTCGGCCAGATACAAAACATGGTAATTTATTTTTCATCTCTTCTGTAAACATGCACTTCCTTTTAGGCATTTTAGGGGAAGTATAGTCTTTATAATATTAATTTTTATAATTGAAATAATAATAAATATTTTTTATTGTAAGTAGTGAAGCATAAATTTTATTAAGGTATATGTTTATATATGTTTTATTATTATGTAAAACCTAATAATAAAACATATTTTATTATTATGTTTTACATTCACAACTAAACTAACCTAATTGCAGAAAAGTACCTATGGGTATAAAGATGGATAATAAATATTTTTGTAATTAAAGTGAAAAACAGTATTTTAAAAAAAAGGTAAACTTTGGTATTAAATAAACTAGTGTCTGCCTCTTGATTGGATCGTTGATAAGTATACCAAATTTAGTTGACAACACACGACTTTCGATCAGTTTGGTGTGCACACAGCTCAAATCCACGTTTTCATATGCTGTAATCAATTTCTAGAGAAAACAGTCCCTCTAATTTACTGTCAATATTTATTTGACATGCTGTAATTCCTGTAATTTATATATCTTTTTCTAGCACACCGTCTGATCTTCACGCGTTATTACTCTCTAAACCAAAATATTGTATTGCTACACTATATAAAATTTATATGTGCGTAAATTCTGAAGCAGGTGTGGGTTGGTAACAATCTCAATGCACTAAACTGAGCGTTGTCGGGGTCTTACGCCTAATTGTCAACACAGAAATTCGAATTGAAGAATCGTCTCCTATTCCGAAAAAGATTCTGTAATAACGTAACTCAGTAGTTTTCGTCGAGCTTGCAAAAAAAAAATGGCGTATAATATAAAAATCCGGACATTTAGACAAATTTATAAAAATCCACCCGGACAAAAATTTTAGACAAAAAATCAAGACAAATCTGGTTAAAAGAGGATGGATGGTAACCCTAGTTAATGGTATTCTTTCACTGTGACTTGCTGAGACTGCACACAAGGGCGCATAAAGTCAAGTTGAGGAGGATGGCTGTGGGATAGATGTGCGGAAGTTTGCTTTCAGCCAGCAAATGGTTGATTTTTGGAAAAGGCCACCATCTGTTGTGGTAGTGGATGGCTTGAATAGATTCATGAGAGAACTAGACAAATTTTTTGTCCGGATGTGTGAACTTTTTTTTTTTTTTTTGTCTGATGCTATATAAGCTTGATTTCTTGTATTATTTGCCATTGCTACTACTACTACTACCACCACCGAGCTGGAGGATATCACGAGAAAGACAAGGACTGTGTTGACCAAGAGCCACCAGCACTATCCGATGTCAGCCATGGAGAGACTGACTATAGCTCAGATAGACCTCATCAAGCAACAGAAGAAAGTGATTTATTTATTGTACTAGGCAGAGAAGGTGATAGCAAATTTGAAGGATTACTTTCTGAAAAACACAGCACCACTCTACTAGGCCATAAGGAAGATAGACAAGTGGATACCACACTCAGCCTAAGCGAGGCGACCCCTTCCCACCTAGACGGTACAAATGAAGCTAGAAAAATAGGCAATGAAAATACTCCATGGCAGGCACTACAATGACCTCCATCAAGATCACATAGATAAAATGGTTTCCAATCAATGGTTTTCAAGCTGGATGCTATTCCCCAAGAATGAAAGATTCATGCGTGCCATCCAAGACCAGGTAATCAACACCAGGAACTATAGAAAATACATGTCGGCAATGCCACATGGCCTTAGAAATGATCCAAGACATCACTGCAGGATGCAGGGCGGTTACCAAGGAGTACATTCATAGACGTGAACATGACCAGGTCACAAGGATATTATATTACATCAGAAGCTAGCAATTTTTACTGGGACTGTGCCATTATGGCACAGTCCTAATAAACAAGATGGACTGGATATAACCAGATATAAATTTCTTTATCAGATATAATTTATTTAATAATAATTAATTTTTATAGATATTATATTTTTTATAGATATAATTAATTTTTTATCAGATATAAATCTCAAATATAACCCTTGTGAACAAGAAGGAAAAGGTTACACTATCTGATAGATGTAATGGTTCCAAACACTGTCGAACAGAAAACCCATGAGGAAAAGATCAGGAAGTACATAGAACTAAGACTGGAGATCAAAGAGATGTGGCATATGCAACAAGTAACGACCATCCTGATCATCGTGTAAACCACTAGTATAGCACTAAAGACCCTATACAAGAGCTTAGCAGCAAAAGGTCTCTCAGAGAACACCTACAAGGAACTCCAGAAAGTTGCAATCCTGAACACCTGTCGGATAGTGAGAAAGTTACTTGATCAATAGTCATAACAGCCAGACATAACAACCACCCATACATTTGGTATCAGTACCCATCATGGGGTGGAATCCTCTCCCCCATCAGGGAGAAATATGAAGGGTGATCATTTAATTCACAGACTTTTTTTTTTTTTTTTTTTTTTTATAACAACCCCAAACACGATTTTATAAAAGTCCCAACACGTGGCAGCACGTGTTGGGACTGTTTTGAAAGAGAGAGCGGGAATTATAGAAGCCAATTGAGAAGAACAGTGCCTGTGGAAGTATCTGTAGAAAAGGCATGCAGCAGAAACAGTAGGTCTATGAGACAGCGAGTGGGGAGACTCTGTTAGAGATGAGTCATTAATTAACGTAACTGCCCTCCTCTGAATGGAATCTAGAAGCCTGAGAGAGGTTTTGGGGACACCACCCCAGATGTGGGAACAATATTCCATTTAGGGCAGTTAGAAGCCTGAGAGAGGTTTTGGGGACACCACCCCAGATGTGGGAACAATATTCCATGTAGGGCAGTTAGAAGCCTGAGAGAGGTTTTGGGGGCACAACCCCAGATGTGGGAACAATATTCCATGTAGGGCAGTTTTGTGATTTGTACAGAGTGAACAGCTGTTTGAAAGAAAAGTAATGCCGAGAATGAAAGAGAAAACCAAGTTTTTCAGATGCAGAGGAAGCAGTCTTTGTAATGTGCTTGTGCCAAGAGAGATTAGAAGTCAGGGTAGTCCCCAAAAGAGATATATCAACTTGCCTAGAAATCGAAGTGTCACCGAAGGTAAGCATAGGAGCAGAAGAATTGTCAAGGGCTCTCTCTCTCTCTCTCTCTCTCTGCGGTTTTCTCACTTTTGTGATTGACTTATGGCCATGTTACTTTTCCTATGATAATTATTCTGAATGAGATGATCGTCAGGCTAGGACAAAACCCGTGCTCTCGGCTCTCAGGGGCTCTATAACACCTGGAGCTGCAGCATTGAGATGCGTTGTGATTTCTAAGATTGGGCGATCACAGAGTGTCGACCCAATCCCCGCTCTAACCTTTACTGGTTCGTACTTGTTTCTACTGGTGTATGAGAATATGGGCAGAGAGATTGAGACATGATGTAACACATAACATTTATTATAACAAAAGAAAGCATGTGTACAGACTTGCACTCCATCTAGTTGTTTGTGTAAAAGTAAAGATATATATATATATATATATAAAATTATTTTTATTGTTATGTGTAGAATGTAGTAGGAATATATCTATAATTTAACTAGTGCTAATAATGAAAATACCGTGTACCCTGGGAGCGATATATGTTGATTAAAGGGGGGAAGAAAGGAAAAGAAAAGTGCAACGTTATAAACAGGAAGAAACAAAGTGCGAATTTTCGCACTTTGTTTGTGCGAATTTTCGCACTTTGTTTCTTCCTGTTTATAACGTTGCACTTTTCTTTTCCTTTCTTCCCCCCTTTAATCAACATATATCGCTCCCAGGGTACACGGTATTTTCATTATTAGCACTAGTTAAATTATAGATATATTCCTACTACATTCTACACATAACAATAAAAATAATTTTATATATACATTATGGTTGTAGGGTACCTTTGCTCTTGCAGTGTCCCTGATCCATAATTCATATTATCGCTATTCAAATTCAAATTCAAATCCAATTTCTCTACCTAATTTTTAATTTATTATTCGTAATTATATATATATATATATATATATATATTGCTTCCAGGTTTCCGTTCATAACAGCAACATGAATCTGTTTAGGGTTATAATATTGTATTGGCAAAAACATCTTTATAGCATACTAGATTCTAGTATCACTGGAACTATTAATTTTTTAGACTTATTGTTTGGAACTGGTTTAACAAGCTACAACGTTCACAAAACACTTCAACATAGAACAGATCGGTTGAGTAACAGAAGAACCTTAGGCAAACTGCTTTTGGTGTTCTTATTTTTGTCATGCTCTCTTCCATGTTCTCATTACCTTACACTACCTTATGCCTGTCCTAATGTGAACAGTCTCACTCCCTCTCGTTTTTCATTCCAACAGCACCTTGCTGTAAGATTCCTGTGCACCACCAACCATGTGAAAAATTTCCTTTCGTTGTTAAATTAACGAAGATTAAATATTCGGAAAGGAACTATGACAGTACAAGATGCTACATCATCTCGTTCTACTGGGAAGACAGTAGAGAAAGGGGGACAAATATAGGGGGAATTATGAAATATCTTTAAAGTAGTTGAATGCATGAAGGAAGGAAGGAAGATTAAATATTCGGGTAGGAAAATAACATCAGTTGATGTTTTCGAGGTTTACAGTCACACAAACGAAATAATGGCTTACTGGTTAAATCTCTTGCTTCAGGACAGGTTATGAGACCTCCTTCCCTCTGGTGGAAACTTGGGTGTGGTCCTCTGATTCCTTTACCTCAGCTCCTCGATCTTTCTTAAGGCTGGAACAACACCGACTGCAAACTTTTCCTTCACATCACCAAGACCCTCGACGACAACCAGATGTTCAACTCAGTTACCAGTCTCTGTTACAAAAGCAAAAAGGTCCCCCTCGGTGCCTCACAGAATCCTTTATATACTAACATTATCTCGTTCTACGTCACAGAGACAAAGTCATCCAAGAATGCCCATTTTACAGTGACACTACCATCTTTGGTATTCTTCCCATGCAAAAACAACTGGACATCCCGTCTCTGCTGTAGCAATAAAACCCTTTTTAGTACCCTTGTGGGTGTGGGAACTGAGGCATTCTCCTTTCCTTCCACTATGTTGGTGAGAAACCCACGACAGAGAACTAGGGCGAGGAATTGCACAATATCTGTCCATACACACTCTCTCCCTGGAAAATAAGTTTCTCCTCCCTTATTTATTAAAAAGAGATTATTCACATTAACATACAATTCTAATTCGTTTGTATAACATTAATTCTTCAAGAGTCTATCCGATCATCTGTATTACAACACTTGCTGTTGATTTTCTTCTGGTGATGTTGAAAGGTTGGGACACTACACTGTTCTGTTTTCCAAGGAAAATAACCCTCTGGGATACATAGCACTGTATTTCATATAAATAGCACTAATAGAATTGACTCGAATGATGATAGCCTTTGCTAGGGGTTGAAGCAAGTTCCTGATTCTTCCTAAGTGGATATCCTCATGAAGTAGGCACATCTTATGATTCCAACTTCTCATTAATTAAAACATTCCATTCCAGTACTGATTTCTTTCACAGCTTTGTAGGTGTAGGAGATTAATCATGTTTTTATTTCTGTATTTCTCCTCTGTCTTCTGGCTTTAAACTTAATTATTATCGACAGCTTTAAAGGCCTTGTTCTTCCTTGGTCTTGGCAAATAAAGAAATTTCTCTCTATCTTCTTTCATTCTCTTACTTTGAAAAATAGGCATAGATTACCTTAATAAGCACAATGTTTTTAAACAGCACTCTGGATTTTTGGAGGCACGAGCATGGGAGCCTCCAGCAGTTTTCTTCAGCAGTTTTGTTTCTATTTTTCATTGTAGTTGATAGTAACTATGTATTTGTTCTGTATGGACAGACTTTCTACGTTAATGCCATGTCAATAGCTCCATTAAATTTCATATGTGATGGAGTTCTAATTAGTAGATAAACTTCTATTCAAAAATTATTTGTGGAACTAGAAATCTGATTCATATTGTTTCAAATCCTTATCTGTGGGTAAAACTAAGTTTCCTCCCCCCGAAATAGCACAAAAAATCCCCTTATCTTGACCTTGAAATTCAGGTGTTACCTCTTTTTCATTTAAATCTTCTCTTTGAAGAAATTAGAAAAACAAGAAGTGACTTGGAGGAACCAGCTGTCCCCAGGCTATTTGCTTCTCCCCATCTCCAATAAAACTGAATATAATATTTTTCTTTCTTTTTCCACTCTGGATCCTCTCTCTTGATTTTGAATTTTGACATGCAGTGAGAGAGAGAGAGAGAGAGAGAGAGAGAAAGCAAAAAGTAACTAGGGAGGTACCTGTGAAGCCCTAGACAGATTGCACCCTACCTCTCTCGATCTGATCCTGCATAATTAAGGCATATTTTGTGTGAGAAAAATAATAGTATTTGCTCAATGGTCATATTTGACTATGTATAAATATAGTGCAAATGCATCAGAAATACATAGCTATATCTGAATAAATCAGAATATTGGTAAAACGGCATCGTTTTAAGTTATATCTCATATTGTGAATACCTTCACAACGAGTTGCCATGATATTGCACTACTTCGAATAAGTAACGCTTCACCTAAGGAGAAGACTAATGTTACTTATTCTCAGATGGATACCACCACCCAGACGGCACCGTTTCAGAGCTATTTGGCCCTTCTTCGGTGGGTGGGTAGGTACCCGAGTGATGCAACGATGGCAAAACAGTTATGAAGTATAACTCCACAATATGAGAGATGCCTGATGGTGTATCATGTATTTAGACTCAAGTGTTTAGGGCATAAGCCTCAAGCTATGAAGGAGTCTAGACTATGTATAAATATAGTGCAAATGCATCAGAAATACATAGCTATATCTGAATAAATCAGAATATTGGTAAAACGGCATCGTTTTAAGTTATATCTCATATTGTGAATACCTTCACAACGAGTTGCCATGATATTGCACTACTTCGAATAAGTAACGCTTCACCTAAGGAGAAGACTAATGTTACTTATTCTCAGATCGTTGTGAAGGTATTCACAATATGAGATATAACTTGAAACGATGCCGTTTTACCAATATTCTGATTTATTCAGATATAGCTATGTATTTCTGATGCATTTGCACTATATTTATACATAGTCTAGACTCCTTCATAGCTTGAGGCTTATGCCCTAAACACTTGAGTCTAAATACATGATACACCATCAGGCATCTCTCATATTGTGGAGTTATACTTCATAACTGTTTTGCCATCGTTGCATCACTCGGGTACCTACCCACCCACCGAAGAAGGGCCAAATAGCTCTGAAACGGTGCCGTCTGGGTGGTTGGTATCCATCTGAGAATAAGTAACATTAGTCTTCTCCTTAGGTGAAGCGTTACTTATTCGAAGTAGTGCAATATCATGGCAACTCGTTGTGAAGGTATTCACAATATGAGATATAACTTAAAACGATGCTGTTTTACCAATATTCTGATTTATTCAGATATAGCTATGTATTTCTGATGCATTTGCACTATATTTATACATAGTCTAGACTCCTTCATAGCTTGAGGCTTATGCCCTAAACACTTGGTCATATTTGATTAAAAGTTCTGGCATTAATCTCTTTTTTTTTTTTTTCCCCTTTTATTCCTGAAAATAACTCGTGCTTTTGCACGAAATTTATAGTTATGATAAATTAAATTCTCTTTCCTGTGTTTCTACCTACACCATTTGATAACCTGCACTTGTTGAGCCATCCAATAACATAATTGCTAATAAAACATAATGACAGGGCCCAATGAAATCTATTCTTTCTTTACCCCTTCAAGGTTCAGATCTCCATAGGGCTGATCCTGCAAATTAATCAGTAGCTTATTTTAATGCATTTGTTAGCCTTACGATAAAATCATATCCAGTGTTAGCAAAATTTCATTCCAACACCTCCTCCTGTGTTTCTTCATTATCAGGAGCTGTAACCCAACTCACAAATCGATCTAATAATCCAAGGTTATCTGAGTGTGGGGTCGATGTTTCTGCCCCTTCTGTGCATGTTTGCGATAGTGAAGGTTGTGGTTCAGTATCTGCAGTAACAGCAGGGTTATTCTGTTCTATTTCTTCATCAGGAATTTGAACTTCTTCGAGAATAACTGGCTCGGTCGGTTATTGAGGAATTATTGTCACTTCATCGTTTCTAGGAAGTGGTACAACGACTTGAGGCTCTCGACTTCTGCTGCGCAGGTTATACTGATGCATAGGCTGAGAGCGACCTCTCTCTCTCTCTCTCTCTCTCTCTCTCTCTCTCTCTCTCTCTCTCTTCCCTTCGACCATGTGGAACTGCCTGTTGATCTTGTTTCACTACTGATTGTTGTTCTTTCACACCTCTGTTTGGCAAGTATGCCAGAGGAATAGACACAGAACCCTGGTTGTTGCACAATTGCATCAAACCATACCTCTTCTTCTTCCGGCTCTTGATAAACCTCTTTTGGCTTAGTGTGTTCCATGGATGGTTCGTGCGGCGTATCAGTCTTAGGACGCTCGATCCGTAGTTCTGGAAATGGTCTATGATCTATTACTTTAGCAAGTCTATCTACATGAATCAATTGTTTATCTCTAGGCTGGTAGATGTGTTGGATTTGAAAGTTCATGGGAGCCGTCTGAGCTATAACTCTATAAGGTCCAGTACTTTGACGTGCCAACTTGTGTGTTTGATCTGGCCTAACGTTTGGCGTATACAATACTGCCTACCCTGATTTGCTTATCCACAGCTTTTGTGTGGAACGGTAATGTTCTTGACTTTCTGCTGCTTCTTGAAGGTGTTGCTGAACTATATCATATGTACGCTGCATTCTTGCTACCATTTGTTCTGAGTAATGTTCTAAGAAGCATAAGTTAGTTGAATTGGAGATGTCCAAATGTGTTGAGGTAGGATTACATCATGGCCGTATAACAAATAATTGGATGTTTCCTGTGTTGATGAGTGAACGGGGCGGTGGTTAGCTGCAATAGCTAATGGTATACAGATATGCCAGTCTGATTGTGTGGTATTAACCACGAGATAGTATTGCTGCATGTCTTATTTAGACGTTCCACTTTGGCATTACACTGGGGATGAAATGCAGTTGTTTGAAGCTTCTTAATCCCAAGACGTTTGTAAATATTTTTCATTAGCTGGCTGAAAAAAATTACTACCGTGATCTGTTAATAGGACTTGTGGAATTCCATGTCTTGCCACAACACAATTGAAAAATGCAGTTGCTACCTCCTCAGCTATTTGTCTTTAATAGTATCACTTCTGCGTACCTTGTGAAACAATCCACCACTACTAGAAGGTATTTATCCCCATCTAAACTGATGGGTAATGGTCCAAGGATCTCCATACTCACTCTGTACCAAGGTGTTGACTCAGCAGGTACTCGCATCAGGTTTGCCTTTGCCTTAGGATTATATCCCCTTTTCTGCAAACATGAGGCACAGTGTCCACATAATTTTTGATGTCACTATACATATTCACAAGAAATCTTTCCGAACTCTTTGTAACGTTTTGTCGAACACTAGATGACTACTTTGAGGGAGACCGTGACATGCACTCATGATTTCCAATTTCAGTGCATGTGGCACAACTAATTGTTCTAGAGGCCCTCTCTAGTAGATTTTGTATCAGGAAGAGTGTAATGATATAGTATTCCCTCTTTCAGATAGTATGAATCTGGAATCTTCACTGAAGATTGAGTATTATCTTCCAGTTCTGTGATTAAAGGATTCAATTTGTCATTTTCCCTCTGTAACACTCTCATCAGATCTTTAGTAGCATTTTTCGGCATCACTAATGCTTCTAGGGTGATTTCAGTTGATAATGGTGCAACTGTTTAGGTGACATTTCTCTTGCGTGACTTAGGCTTTTCCTCTAGTACTGGTCAAGATAAGAAATCTGCATTTGAGTGCAAACAGCCTGGACGATATTCAACTGAGAAATCATAGTCCTGCAGCATCAAATTCCATTGAGTTAATTGAGGTGTTGGGTTCCTCGATTGCAGTAGATATTTCAACGCTGCATTGTCTGATACCTAACATAACCTAACCTAACCTCTGATATTATGACAAACTTTCTTGCATATAAGTAAGCTCTGAACTGTGAGATCGAATACACCACAGCCAAGCTCTCCTTTTCAACAGTGCTATATGATTTCTTAGCCTGCTTCAGCAACCTGCTTGTGTACGCAATTGGCTGCCTGGAGCCATTTGGTGATTGCTCTTCCAAAATTCCCGCAATAGTGTAATCAGAAGCGTCTATGGACAAATAGAAAATTTGAGAGAAGTCTGGATAAATCAGTAATGGTTCTGATATCAATGCTGCCTTCAGTTTTTTTAAACGCTGACTGTGCCATTTCATTCCAGACAAAAGATGTATCTTCCTTCGTGAGGTTGGTTAATGGTCGAGATACTTCTGCATAGTCCTTAATAAACTTTCTGTAAAATTCAGTCATCCCTAAGAATCTTCTCATTTGTTTGACAGTCTTAGCCACAAGCAATTCTTGATCACGGCCACATTCTCAGGATCCGTAAGGATCCTGAGACTCCGTCTGAACTGACTCGATGCCCAAGTTAAGTTTTCTCCTGCTTCAAGAATTCGCATTTGGATGGCTTCAGCTTAAAATCGTATTGTTTCAAGCATTGGAAGACTGTCTGTAGCCTTTGTAGGTGTGTTTTGAGATCTGCGCTTGCGACGATAATATCATCCAGATAGCAAAAGATGGATTCTTTTCTTAGGTCTTGAAGGACAATAGACATGGCCCTGATGAATGTTGCTGGACTACTTTTTAACCTGAATGGCAATCTTCTGAAATCGTACAAGGCGTGGCCGGTTGTAAAAGCTGTTTTTTGTCTGTCTGCAGGGTGGATGGGAATCTGCCAGAACCCTGACTGAAGATCGAGAGTGCTATAGTAATGTTTTTCCCAAAATATCCAAAATTTCAGTCATCTGAGGTATTGGAAAGTTATCTGCAACAATTTTGGCATTAAGTTTATGGAAATAAATGCACACGAAAAGCGAATCAGTTCGTTTCACCATTACAATTGGAGCTGAATACGGTGAGACACTTGGTGCAATAATACCAGTGTCTAGCAATTTATCGACCTGATCTTCAACCTGAGCTCTCAAGGCATAAGGCGTGCGATAGGCCATTTGCTTGATTGGGACACTGTCTTGTAATTTTATTCTATGTTGCACTACAGTGGATCGACCCAATTGGGAAGGTAATTTGGCAAAAACATCTTTGTACCTATCTAATAACTTAACCAGTTCTTGGCATTCATTAACAGTCAAGTGATCCAGATCGAAATCTTTGACTTTCACAGGAGACGACTTTTCAACCCTCCTTCATTCACCTGCAAAATTAATCTCTTGCATATTAATATGTTCAATTTTTGCTAATGTCATTCCCGCTGTGATGGCTCAGATGACGTGTTAGCTACCAAAACTGTGACCTTTCTGTCTCTGGACAACTTGTCTACAGTTTCTAACTGCCAGCTCATTACTACCCAGGTTATAATTGGGTTCAACATGAACAAACTGTCCTGGATGGAATGTCTTCGTACACTGAATAGTTAACACTGTCTCTGTGTTACGTGGAATAACGTGTTTGGAAGTTAATTTTCCAACACAGACCTTTTGGTCACCCATAATCCGTTCTCTCACCCCTATTTCTCTTAGGCAAATCCCAAGTGGCACAGATTTTAAAATTCTTTTCCCGGAGTCTAGTATGACCGAAAATTTCTGTAAAACGTCAGAACCTAAAACTAGTTGATATCGTGGACTTAGCCTATCTAAGGCCACAAAAGCATGAACTGTGAATGCTTTCCCATCCAAAGTTAACTCTACAGTGATTTTAGTGTCTAAAGGTGCTATATTTCCAGAGATCACACAAACTGTAATATTGGGAGGCCTCTGTTTTAAAGTCCTATCATGTTTAATTTTGTCAAAAATTTCTGCACCAGTGAGGGTGATTGATGCCCCACTATCAATAAGAAACCTTGTATTAACCCTTCTCTGCCAATGGTAAGTTTGTGTCATTATATGCTGTAAACACACCATGTTCTGCTCTGTTTCCCCGAATATTTTGTTTGGAAAACTTTCGTTGTCTGCTTGGCCTGTCCCTAAACTACCAAAATGAAGAGATCCCCCATGTGATTTACTGTCTCTGATTTGTCCTCCTAGGTTGTCTAAATTCTGCATTTCTGCTATGTAATACTTCCCTAGGTGTGTTGAAAGAATTTGCACCTATTCTAGCTTTAACACGATTTATAGCTGTCTTAGGAAAGGACCCCCTAATTTGTGGAGAGGTAGTATACTTGTTTCTGGGTACTGTTCGCCACTGACAAAAAGGCTCCCGAAACGGCATGGAGAAACTTGGCCTGCCGGTAAAATAATTTCTCCTCTCCCTGCCTTGAGGTATTTGAAACGATGCTTGTCCCCCTACTGTTGGTGACGTCACCACTCCTGCCCTGGTCGCTTGCACATGCATTGTCTATAAATAGTTTTTTCCTTGGAGTCATAAACAGGGATGGAGACGGTCTTCCCTCTCCCTGTTCATTAGATGGGTGGCGTGAACTATTTAGATTGTTACTGATCTTTTTTAACTGATAATTAATTTCTAACACAAATTTTTGAAATTGATCATTTAGTGAAGATAGATGTCTTTCCAGGCTATTTATCTCAATGTTTTCTGTTACTAGTGCTTGTTTATCATTATGAATGTACTGTTAGCTACATTTATATGTACTTTTTGACTGGTTTGCATTAATTTTTTATTCGCTTCTTCACAAGATGCTACTTCCACTGCGACCTGAAAGTTGGTTGGATTCTGACTCAGAACCAATCGCTTCAGCTTCACATTTAATCTGCTTAAAAATTGAGCTAGAAGAGTTTGATCTCTTAGTATCAATATTTCTGGTGTTTCTTGTTCCATCTGAAAAGCCATCCTACACACATTCTCTAATCGCAAAGCAAACTGAATAACCAATTCATCTGAATTTTGTTTAGCTGTGCTAAAGCACTATAGTTGAGTTATAAGAGGCTCAGAGCATTTGAAACGCTCAGCCTTAAATCGCTGATAATTTTTTTCTGCCTGTAATTCGAGCGAATGTGAGTAAAATTCTGCTGCTGCCCCTCTTAGTTTCGATTTAATTATAATTAATTTTTGTGTGTCTGCCCAATTTGTAATTTCAGGCTGTCTCAAAGAACTGGGAAATCGGAATTTCTTCTTCCGACCCACAAAACGTTGGTATCAAATTGATATAACCCGCAAGTGGAGCTGAATTGGCTCTTACCTGTTCAAGAGGTGATTCTGGTTGTGTTAGGAATAATGTTTCTGATATGGTTAAACTTGGCCCATCTAAATTCTGACCCTCCATTCTCTGTGTAATATTGTTATTTTACTGTTATTTGTTCAAATGATAACCCTAAATCTAACATATGGTTCTTCCCACTTAAATATACTGCTTGTATGTTTCAATACATAAAGACAAGTATTTCACAAGTAACGTTTTGCACTATAGACCTACCTTTTGAAGTTCTCAAAACATATATATACCCACACTAACAACACTTAAAAGATAGAATATACAATACTTATGTCAGCAACAAGCAGCAAACTAAAATTTACCTACCCTTTATCTTTTGGTCAATGGTGCCTAAACTGCTACTAGGTTAATGAGAAAAATTGCTACTTCTTGCTGTGCATATTCAAAACAATAATAATAATGCCAATAGCAACAATAGGTTGTTATTGAATATAGAAAATGTAGAAATAATATAACATTTCACTCTGTCAACTTCTCAAAACACCAGCAACCATTTTTTTTCCTCTTCATGTATTTCTACTTTCTGCACTTGGAACTTTTATTTTTTCTTGGATCACGGAAACCAAATGTCCGGGGCTCTCTCTCTCTCTGTGGTTTTCTCATTTTCATGTTTATTCCCCTTGACTTATGGCTGTGTTACTTTTCCTATGATAATTATTCTGAATGAGATGATCGTCAGGCTAGGGCAAAACCCATGCTCTCGGCTCTCAGGGGCTGTATAACACCTGGAGCTGCAGCATTGGGATGCATTGTGATTTCTTAGATTGGACGATCATAGAGCGTTGACCCAATCCCTGCTCTAACCTTTACTGGTTCGTACTTGTTTCTACTGGTGTACGAGAATATGGGCAGAGAGAATGAGACGATGTAACACATAACATTTATTAAAACAAAAGAAAACATGTGAACAGACTTCACTCTGTCTAGTTGTTTGTGTAAAAGTAAAGATATATATATATATATATATATATATCTGATAATTAAAATAAATATGATATTTGAAATAAAAAAAAAAAAAAAAAAAACATCAGCCAGTAGTACGGCAAAAATGCAGAGCGAAACGAAACGCAAAATAATATAAAATAAACAAACAGGGAAGGGAAAGTAGAGATAATAAGACAAAAAGTAGTCGATAATCCCCTGTATAATTTAGTATTATTTAATCATTAAACCCAATTAATCAAAACGATGTAAATTTAAAATAATGCCAATTATATATAATTTAGCGGTACCCCCCTCGAAGGTACCAGTTCCAAAAGACGTGAAATATCACCAAAAAGGGGTTAAAGAAACTACAAAAACTAAAATATCAAAATAATAGACTGACCATTATGCCCCATATCGACAGAAGACCACGAGGCCAATAATGGTCATGGAATCGCTGCATTTCAATCGTCATACAAATCATCACAAAGGCGGAAATATCGAAGAACCAAACCACCCTTCCATTCTCCGATAGATCAACCAATGCAGAGGATTTGCATGGCGGTGGTCCTTATGCAGCGAGAAATAATCTATAGAACAGACAGCACTCTTAATCAGAGCCACACCACTGACATAATGCAAGCTTAACCAGCTTATATAATAGAAAGGAGAAGAATAGATGGCAGCACAGGCGCTGCTTATTTAGCATATCAACCCACTACTACCACTAATTTATATAATGTGATGTAAAAGTTAGGCAAAAGTAATAAAAATAAATAAATATGAATATGAAGCTATCATTAGAGGCAGCAAATGCACATCCTTCACATGATGCCTAATTATATCTGATAATTAAAATAAATATGATATTTGAAATAAAAAACATCAGCCAGTAGTACGGCAAAAATGCAGAGCGAAAACATCGTTTTGATTAATTGGGTTTAATGATTAAATAATACTAAATTATACAGGGGATTATCGACTACTTTTTGTCTTATTATCTCTACCTTCCCTTCCCTGTTTGTTTATTTTATATTATTTTGCGTTTCGTTTCGCTCTGCATTTTTGCCGTACTACTGGCTGATGTTTTTTATTTCAAATATCATATTTATTTTAATTATCAGATATAATTAGGCATCATGTGGAGGATGTGCATTTGCTGCCTCTAATGATAGCTTCATATTCATATTTATTTATTTTTATTATTTTGCCTAACTTTTACATCACATTATATATATATATATATATATATATATATATTGCTTCCAGGTTTCCGTTCATAACAGCAACACGAATCTGTTTAGGGTTATAATATTGTATTGGCAAAAACATCTTTATAGCATACTGGATTCTAGTATCACTGGACCTATTCATTTATTAGACTTATTGTTTGGAACTGGTTTAACGAGCTATAACGTTCACAAAACACTTCAACATAGAACAGATCGGTTGGGTAACAGAAGAACCTTAGGCAAACTGCTTTTGGTGTTCTTATTTTTGTCATGCTCTCTTCCATGTTCTCATTACCTTACACTACCTTATGCCTGTCCTAATATGAACAGTCTCACTCCCTCTCATTTCTTATTCCAACAGCACCTTGCTGTAAGATTCCTGTGTACCACCAACCATGTGAGAAATTTCCTTTCATTGTTAAATTAACAAAGATTAAATATTCAGGAAGGAAGCATTGAAATGGTATCTGTCGATGTTGTTTTCGAGGTTTACATTCACACAAACGAAATAATGGCTTACCAGTTAAATCTCTTGCTTCAGGACAGGTTATGAGACCTCTTTCCCTCTGGTGGAAACTCGGGTGTGGTCCTCTGATTCATTTACCTCAGCTCCTCAATCTTTCTTAAGGCTGGAACGACACCGACTGCAGACTTCCTTCACATCGCCAAGACCCTCGGCGTTTGATGATAACCAGACATTCAATTCTGTTACCAGTCTCTGTTTCAAAAGCAAAAAGGTCCCTCTCAGTGCCTCACAGAACCCTTTATATACTAACATTATCTTGTTCTACATCACAGAGACAAAGTCATCCAAGAGTGTCCATTTTACAGTGACACTACCATCTTTGGTAATCGTCCTGCAAAAACAACGGGACATCCTGTCTCTGCTGTAGCAGTAAAACCCTTTTTAGTACCCCTGTGGGCGTTGGAACTGAGGCATTCTTCTCTCCTTCTGCTATGTTGGTGAGAAGTCCACGACAGAGAACTAGGGCGAGGAATTGTGCAATACCTGTCCATACACACTCTTCCCTAGAAAATAAGTTTCTCTTCCCTTATTTTATTAAACGTAAGTTCCAAATGAATAGAGTTTTATAATTAAAATTATTTGTTGGATTAGTTTAATGGGATATTTCCTAGCTGTAAGTTTTTAATGCCTTTAATTACTGCCAATCACAAGATGATTTATATTTTGAGCTAAAATATCTCACTGAAAAATTTACAGCTAAGAAATATCCCGTTAAACTAATCCAACAAATAATTTCATCTGTTAAAAGTAACATTAGTAGTTTAAATGTTTCTAAACCCAGTTTAAAAAAATCCAACTCGTTCAACATTTGCATTGTCCTTCCCATTGCCAAATCGCTAGACAATTGCGTCATATCTTCACTAACACTGATGTCTCTATAATTAGGAATTATAGATAAATTAGGAACCCCTTTTAACAAATATAAAGAAACCCGCTTATACGGCACTAAAGACATCAATAACATAATTTACTTAATCAATTGTCAACCCGATTGTAATGCATGTTACATCGGGAGCACTACTAATAAATTTGGATTATCCACCATCGCAAACACACGCACCTACTACCACGTCCATAGTTTTTGGACACGGCAAGGAAATACTGAACTGTCTCAGCATGTACACACTCATAACCACAACCTCTCTGTTGATGCTGCAATAACCATCATCAAATTAAATTTAAACTATAAACTCCTCCTTTACGAAACCGTCGTAATAGAATGGTACCGTCTTAATACTGATCTTGACGTCTTAAACACAAAACTTCTGGTTTCCTTGTCTACCATTTAGAATCTTACGCAAATTAAATTACATGTTCAGCACAATATTTTGGGTACTTAAGATCAACAGCAACCCTTTTGCTCTTCCTTTTTAACGCCAACTGAAGATGAATCTATCGAAAGTCTGTCGTTCTCGACTGTTGGCCTTATTCTATTTTTAATTTTAATTTAATAAAATATTTTATTTATACAGTATTGGAATTGACAACTAGAGGATGACACGGTGCACCTTCCCCTCCTCTAGGCTAAGTTTTTAAAATTATTCTTTTTTTAATTACACTTTTTAAATTATGCTTTCCTAATTGCAATTTTTAAACTCCGATTTTAAACTCCGATTTTAGTTCAATCAATGATTTCTCACAATACACTGTTCCATAATTCTTATAACCACAATGGATGATTGAGGTGAGTGCCATCTCTTTATTAAGCTTTGACTAAGTACATATTTCTTGTCATGAACTTCGACATTATAAGCTTTTGCTAACTCTTTTTATTAGCAAACAAGGAAAATTTAATAATGTATAATTAATTAATTAATGAGGGAAACAATTTTTTATTATTATTTCTTTTCTTAGGAACTCCAAATTAAGGCAAAGTTTTTAAATATAGTGTTGACTTTCATTTTTTGTTAATTTCAGGCTATCATTAAATTTGAATCCCTAGCTCACCAGATACAAAAGAATGGACAAGATTTAGAACATTGTTTTCAACTTCTGTCTGAATCCAACATGTTTAACTTTTCAGGGATTAGACAACAAGAAACTTTACTTTCATGCAAGGTAAGAAAACTTATTAAATTTTTATTATTTTTTTATGATAATCACAAACATGAAACGTATTAGAATCCATTGTAGATGGTATTTTACAAGACATATACTGTATATGTAAGAAGGCGTTTTCAAAGAAAGTAAGAAGTTATCAGTGAGGAATAAAAAATGCTGGTTCTGTGCATTTGCAGTTGAACAGTGAATGGATGTTTACTAGTTGAGGCATATGTTTGAATTGGTTTGGAAGAAAGTGATTAAATTATAAATGCCAATTTGGAAGAGCAGGGCCTATGGAAATATCTACAGAAAAGCATACTGTGGAAACTAAATGCCTGTGTGACAGAGAGTGGAGAGAGAGAGGTTATAAGAGATGGGTCATTGATTAACCTGACTTCTTTCTTTTGGATAGAGTCTAGGAGCCAAAGTGTTTCCTCCTCCATTACATTTCTTCTGAACAGCTTTTGATTTGGTACAAAATTTAAATCTGTTTTATTCCATGGAATATTTTTCCCAGAGGTGAGAACAGTATTCTGTATTAAGGCAGATTTAGAGATAGAAAAGAAGAAAATCCTGCTTTTCATGCAGAGAAAGCAGTATTTCCTATGAGCTTAGGGAGGGGAGGAATGCCTAGAGAGATTAAAGTCAGACCCAAGTAAAGAAATGTGATCTTTTTTAGATATCTGAATATTATCAAAATGAGCACAGGGGTAGCAGGCTCTTTTTGCAAGAAATAAGACAGTAATGAATCTTAGAAGGATTGATTAACTAAGTTTTCTTTGTGTTATTATGTGGAGATCATTTAAGGAATTGGTTGTGAATATTTGAGAAGTTGAAGCTGTTTGTGCATGGTAGAGTTTCTCAAATTGTAATAATAATAATGCGCTGTCATCATCAACGCTGTGGATGGGATTTGTGGGAAATGGAAGAAGGTCTTAATAAAGATGAGGAACAGAGCTGGAGAAAGAATGGAACCCATTTTTTCTCCCAACTACTACTTTAAGGAACTTCAGATAGTTCCAAAGATAGAAGACATCTGTCTTCTCTCTCTCTCTCTCTCTCTCTCTCTCTCTCTCTCTCTCTCTCTCTCTCTCTCTCTCTCTCTCTCTCTTTGGAAGACAGAGAAGCATCTACCATCATAAACAGTGTGACGTTGTAGAGAAAACTGGCTACCCAATTGCAAAAAAGCAGAATGAAAAACCATAAGTTTTTCAATCTGCTAATTCTGGAAGCATATTTAGAAGTATTTTATGCCAGAAAGTGGAAAAATGCTGTCAGGAACTGGAGACTTTTTGGGATCAAAATTGTTTGATCCCAAAAACAATTTTGGGATCAAACACATAGAGAATGTGTTTGGTATAGCAAGAAGTGATTTACTATGATATTGAATTCTACGATTAGAGAAAAATGTAGGCCGCTAATAAGCCAAAAGTTTCAGCTGGTATTGTATTGGAACATGAAGCAGCCTGGAAAGCAAGGTACCAGGAATTTTAAGGCCTACTGGGATTCTAAAATATACATGGACTGAGTTAGGCTTAGTAAGAGTAAAAACAGTTGCATGTGTACTTGGCATCTGTTTTTACTGTAGCTAGTAGCATAATAAATAAATTTGATGAATTTGAAGCAGTTAAGTAATCAAATGTGGACATTTTAGGGATATTACAGACATGGGGTCACTCAATATAAGGGTATACAGAATTTGAATATGTAGAGTACGATATGTACAAAAAGCACAGACAGGAGAGGAGGAAGAGAAGGAGGAGAAGACTAGTTTTGCTCTTAGTTAAGGTGCACATAAAATGTAAGGCAGCAGTGGCAGCTCGTGACTGATGTGTCGGGATGCTGCTTCTTAAAGTTACATTAAATTGCCTTGGTTATACGACATGTAGACATAGATAGTAATAATAATAAGCAAGTTAAAAATACTACAAAACATTAACTGGACACTTACCATTAACAGATTTGGGTAATTTAAAAAAAAAATCCATTCATCGGTTTTTATTTGTTGAAAATATATTAATAACTTTTTCATTCAAGTTTGGTGCACTGTTCAGATCGGCACTGCTTGCTCCGCAGTTCCTTTGCTTCATTTTGCCACCTCTAAAAAATGCATATTAGCAACCTACCAACTAGACATTGACTGAACCACTGGGACTAAAATCTGCAATTGTGTAATGCACAGTTCTGCCTACGGTTATACTTCAAAGTTGAAAATGATTTTGTGTGTTTATTTGTTTATTATTGAAATGATTATTGGAAATAGAGGATGAGTATACTATATGTTAATAAAAAATTGACCTGTTAAAAAATTCATTGTGTTGCATTGTTCTTCACAAAATTTCATTTAACTCCATTGACTGTATATTTAGATTTAAAAAGCTGGGGGTGCTTCAGTTCTGCAGTGCATACCAACAAGCTGCCTCTGTAAGGCAGTGCATCCAATTGGCATGGTTGGTCAGTGCCATGTTGAGTCAGTTTGGTGTGACATAAGCAATGGGAAAAAACGAGTAGGAGTGTGTTATAGGCATAATGACTATGACGAGTATAACAAACACCTGTACAGAAACAGAGTGGGCTAGTAAATCAGATTACCTTATATGATGGGGATGGGATTTTAACTTTTCAAAATCTTGCCGTTGTGATTGACCAACACACAAGTTCCTGATAATGAGAAGTCTGGCAAAGAATGAAAATAAAACAGCCGCTGCTTTATTTTTGTAAGCACTCGAAAAAAGGGAATGAATCATGTAGTTCTCCTAGATGTGAATGGTTTTATTGTTAATGATTCTGCTTAAGTGGTTGCTGACTAACTGAATTTTTCATTCAGTTAGTCAGTCCCCTGACTAACTAAATTAACCAAATTTTTTATTCACACATGAAAAATGTTTTTCATTCACACACGAGAAATTTATTATGGTGTAGATGGCAGAAGGGTATCAAAATCTGATAGAGAGCTGAATGATTTTGTGATAACTGACAGAAAAGTGGAAAAGACATTGTTGAAGCTAAACGTAAAAAAAAAGGCACCTGGTGTGGATGAAATCTATCCAGTTTTATTAAGGGAGGTGGCAAAGGAGGTAAGCAAACCCTTAGCCATAATTATAAGAACATCCTTAGATTCAGGCAAGGTCCCCATCCCCATGCACTGGAGATGTGCAAATGTATTGCCAATTCACAAAGGAGTGATCAAAGGTGTAAATGAGTAATTGCAAGATTTTTATCTTGACTTCTGTTGCAGAGAAAATAATGGAGTCATTGATTAAAGAAGTAATGCAGGACCATCTAGACAGGAATGCAGTTATACTGCAATCACAGCATGGATTTGTTAATGGGTGATCTTGTCTGACCAATCTGATTGGATATTATAACATAGCATCTGTCAGGTGTCAGTGATGCATTGATTTGTTTAATTTTTGAGAGGCAATGATTTTCCAGCCATTGTTGGCCTTACAGCCTTCTGATGAGATAGAGCAGGTCAATCTCTTTTATTTTATTTTTGTTTTATGTTAGTGATCTTGTTATAGTTGGTTTTAGTCCATTTATAGTGATATTTCATGTAATTTCTACCTGGGCACTGCTAAATTTAAATTAATTGGCATTCTTCCTAAATTATTTTAGAATCACATTCCTTCTGCAGTACTTTTTATGTTGATTTATACCCCCCCCCACTGCTTGTTGCTAAAGTTACATACTGGGTTATTTTCTGTTAATTACTTACCTGTCTGACATATTTTTAATATTCAACATACTGGCATATTCTTTGGCACATTGGAGAAATATAATTTAATTCAAATTATGTTTCTTCAATGTGTGATAGGTAATTTGAAACAGGGCCAGGTGCTAGTCTCCAAATGAATTGAAGCCTTTCTTGGTAAGAGCACCCTTTAGTTCCCTCTCATCAGTCTTGTTGCTCTTCTCTGCACCTATTCCAGCAGATCTGCATCCTACCTAAAATAAGCATTCAGACTTGTATGCAGTACTGAAGATGGAGCATAACTACCTCATTATTCATGTTAGTAAAATTCCTTTTTATATTTGGCAAAACACTGAGAGCTGTCCTGGCAGCCTGTTTGCATATCCCGTAGAGAACTTCATATCTGACTGCATAATTACCCGCAGGTCTTTTTCATTTTCCACTATCTTGAGTGTAGTACAACACATTTGGTATGTTACTATGGGATTACTTCTATCCACGTGTAGTACCTTGCATTTGTCAATGTTAAACTTCAACTGCCCATTGCATAAATTTTCTAGTGAACCTTGCATTAGCACACCTAGTAACTGTCATTAACCATCCTGCGCACCTTTGTATCATCTGCAAACTTAGACACTAAGCCTGATATACCTTGGTCAGTATCATTAATAAATATAAAAAACAGCAAAAATGGGCCCAGCACTGAACACGGGACTCCACTAATAGCATTAGTCTGGGAAGAGCAGTGTCCAATAATAACTGCTCTCTGTCTTCTCCCACTCAACTGTCCTGTTATACTGAGCAGTAACTTGCCCTTAATATTGCACTGCTCCAATTTGTACAGCAGTCTTTTATATACAAATTTTAAAAAGCTTTCCTGAAATCCAGGTATATTATATAAAAACTATTGATTTTTTATCCAGTTCCTTTGTTACTGAATTGTAGTATCCAATCAGATTGTCAGACAAGATTGCCCCTAACAAATCCATGCTGTGACTGCAGTATATTTGCATTACTGTCTAGTTGGTCCACCATTACTTCTTTAACCAGTGACTCCATTATTTTCCTTGGTAGAGAAGTTAAGCTAACAGGTCTGTAATTACTCAACTTTTAATCCCCCTTTGTGAACTGGGGGGAGATACATTTTGATATATCCAATCCATATGGACCTGCCTACCCCGAATCCAAATATTCTCTGATAATTATGGCTGAGGGTTTGTTTATCTCCTTTTCTGCCTGTCATAAATTGTATAGATCCCATTCACCCCTGGTGCCTTTTTTATGTTTAGTTTCAAATTTCTCTTCCACTTTCCTCTCAGTTAGCACAAAATCATTTAGTTCCCTGTTAGAGTTTGATAAACTTCTAGCATCCCCTTCCTTTAAATATGCCTCTTGTGTGAATATAAATGCAAAATACCTATTTAATTTTTCAGCACCCAGAGCTGGATCTTCAACAGTTAAACCATCGATATCTAGTAGACCAGTGTGATTGATCCCTTCCTACTCCTGATTTGATTGTAGACTAGTTTATATCTACCATAGGCTTCTGTATCAACTGATAATTTATAATCATCCCATGTGTATTTCTTCTCTGCTAGTCTCATCAATTCTTCTGGCATCCATTTAGGTGTAAGCATTCAACACTATTTGTTAGTTGGTATGAAAAGCCTAGTAGCTTCTATAATTACTTCTCTGAATGCTTTCCATTTAATTTGCTGTTGGTTGGTCCTGCCGTAAAAAATTTAAAAACTTCGTGAGACCACGGTAGTCACCCTTATGAAAGCAAAACCTTTACTCCTGATGTTAGTCATATCTTTAAGTAAATCTCATATCAGCTCACACTGTAAATGCTTCTGCCAAATGGGTCTTTTACCAGCAGGTTCTTAATGCACAAAGAATCACTACTGATAATTAGATGAAAAGTATTGCTTCCTCTTGTTGCCTCTCTAATGTTCTGCTAGAAAACAGTCATCCAGTAAATCCACAAAATTTTTGCTAGTGTATGAGTTACTAACCCACAAGTTCCAGTTAATATCTGGAAAGTTAAAATCTCCCAATATAAGACATTCTGATTTACTGGCCCATTCTATTTCTCTCTGTAGTTTTTTGTTATACTCATCACAGTCATTAAGCCTATAACACACTCATACTCTCATTTTTGTTTTCTAAGTGCTTCTGTCATATCAAACTGACTCAACATTTCACTGACTGCCCTATATCAACTGTATGTGCTTCCTTAGATTTAATATGCTTCTTAACTAACACATTGTGCTCCCCAGAATGCATCAAATGTTGCATCCCTTATATCTGAATGATCCCATGTCTGATATCTCCACAAAGTCTGCATTTGATTATTTGATCATTTGATCAGTACTTCAAATTCATCAAATTTATTTATTATGCTCCTAATATTAATTTACACGCACCTCTTCTTACCTTTAGATAAGGCCGCCGTAGCCTAGTGGTCAGGTGCATGGGTGCATAAGTACACATGCCTTGAGTGACCGGGGTTCAAGCCCGTGACTACTGAATATGGTGCTGTTTCTTATATTCTATTTATCTTGTGAACTACTCTGACCGTTTGGTCGTCCTGGAGTATATAAACAGAAAATTTTAACACAGCACATGTATTTACTTGTTCCATGATGCTCCATAGCAGGGCTTTAAATTCCCAACACCTTGCTTTCCAAGCTGCTGCATGTTCTAATGAAAGCAGTGAAAGCATCAATTTCACCTCTGCTTGCAGATGTAGCTAATTGATGAGTCTGTGTATCCCCTCCCGAAGCTAGCAGTTTTCTCACTTCTTGCCTAACACTGCCCCGATATCATCAACAAATATTTTTATGCCTCTTCTATTTAAGTGTAACCTGCATCTGAAAACACAATACGTCCTGTAAATAAACATAGAAAAATTCTACCCCATGAGAGTTGCATTTAATTGATTGACAAGGCTCTCAATGTGTACTCCCACCTATACTTCTGGGAGAATTGCAGACACTTTCAAATTTAATCCTGACTTGCGACTTTTTTCCCATCATTGTCCTGTACTTGTGAAGTAAGTACTCAGATCTCGTACTCTTAATATCAATAGTGCTAAAATGTGCAGTCCCCTTTTGTGTTCTTAAAAGATGATATCCCCTTGAGCAACATCTACTTTTGCTCCTGACAGATGTACCCTGGTCCTATTCCACCTATCATCTTTGTACAGTATATTTGCTGTTCTCCTGACAATAGACTCACCGACAATAACTACCTCCTGTTGGACCAACACATTCTGCCTTGGGGATTCTGCTATGTTGCCCGATACACAAATGTAAATTCTGGCTTTTGAGTTAGGCATCCTAGAGCTTGATAGTTCCCCATTTTAATTCCTTTGAGAGCATTCACCCTATTCTTCAAGTTCTCTTAAAAACCCATCAGAATACTGAGTTCATGCCTAATTTCTCATACTCTTGCACCAAGCAGACAAACACACCCTCTCATATTTCTCATGCTTTTGTACTGAAAGCACTGAGCGCACAATAATGACATCTCTTGGCTGTATCTCCTGTTTCAGAGAGATCCGCAAACATCGCACAAGTAGTGCATTTTGTAATGCGTGATTTATAGGAGAACCACTCCTGAGCATGATTTCCATTTAAATAAAGTTTAATTTGAGAATACTACACTAAACTAATAGACAGCTAAATGCAGTAATAGTAGTACTATATTCACAGGTTATGCAGCAATGATAGATATTGTGCTATCAGGTTTATGACCTGTAAAATTTTCCTGGCACCTCCCTTGAAGTAAAACATCTATAATTGTGCAATTTCTTATTTTTAATATGTTAATACAATAATTATTAATACATGAACTGATAATCAGGATATTATTTTATTCTTAAAAAACATTAATGTGATGTTTGTGCTTGCTTTTTTTTTTATTCATATTAAAAATTTTTTCTGCCATTATCAACTATATAAAAAAGAATAAATTGAAAATCACAAAAACAACAATGTGACGTAACACTATGGTTTGTTTGTTTTATTTTAATATAGTTACTTTTAACATATGCACAACACTATTCTGATGTCAACTGCACTACCAGTAACTCATTGTATGTAAAATGTTGACGTTCTTATGTGATTTGAAATACACATACACTTAGACCAAATGGCTGATTGTACTCTGAATATGCGGTTACCACAAGCAGATTTCCAGCGTCACCTCATTCAGACTCATGCATGGTAAATAATGTACGAAAATACCCAAACTAATCGCTCGTAGCAACAGGATACCATGAATATAGTCAGGGAACACAATATGTTCTCTTTGTCAAAAATTCCCAAAATATTTTCTATAATTATTTACATTAATAATACAGATCGAATAGTAAAAAAAATCATTCTTAATACATTTTTAATATTTGCCATGGAAATGTTATATAAACTATTACATCGTCCACAACACCCGTGGTAAATTATGGTGCTTCCCCAAGGGCATCACAATGCACAGATTGACAACTTCTTCTTCTCTACTATTACATTTTTAGAGTTGTAAATTAATTATAGCTTTACTATAAATAAATTTCTTAGCTAAAAAAAAAAAAAAAAAAAAAAAAAAAAAGTCAGTCTATGTGATTAGAATCTTCAAGCTACTTATTTACCAAAATTCCACTACCATGCACTACACTACTAGTGACATTCATCAGTATGAAAGCTCCATGAAGCTGTAATTTGCAAAATCTCTAGCTAAATTTAAAAATAAGCTAACAAACTTGAATAGGACTATTAAACTATTTATTGCTAATTGAATATGCTAATTAATGTTAGCACAGTTGAATGTTCTAATTAATGTTATGATAATAAATAATGCAATGTATATATTAAATAGCTTGTAATTTGTGCTTTTGCTTAATTATGTATTCCTATCATGTACTATAGCTCAATATAAAATATATATATAGTAATAAATTGTCAAATATTTTTATTCACCTGCCTAAAATGCACTAAAGAAGATCCCCACAGATGAGCCAGAATTGTGTTTCTCCTGTTTAGTTTAGTTATAATTTTTATATGTGAAAGTTTTTTCTCGTTGGAGTGTTCTGTTTCATCAGACATTTTCACAATTTCAAGTAAATGTAGTAGTAGTAGTAGTAGCAGTGGCATGTGATGCAAGAAAGCAAGTGAATGAACTTATGCAGCATCACCCAAAAAAAAAAAAAAATCACACCATTCCCTCCAAATGCCTGTCCAGTTCCTCCTTAAATTTATTCAACCTACCAACTTCCACAACGACAGATGGAAGTTTGTTCCAGCAATTAACAACCCGCTGGCTAAAGGCAAATTTCTGCACATCTATTCTACATCTGTCCTTTCTTAATTTGAATTTATGCCCCCTTAGGTTCGTAATCTGAACAAGTGGAAGGATCCCATCAGAATTCAGTGTGCTCAACCCATTCAAGGCCTTATACACCTCAATCAGATCACCGTGCAGGTGCCTAGCCTCCAGCCACTGCAATTTGCGGAACTTAAGCCTCTCTTGGTAAGAGGATCCCTTCACTCCCCTCACCAATCTTGTTGCCTTCTCTGAACACGCTCAAGTAAATCTACATCCTTCCTAAAATGAGGCCTCCAGACCTGTATGCAGTACTCAAGGTGTGGCCTGACCATTGCCTTATATAGAGGGACAATCACCTCCTTTTCCCTGCTAGCAAAATTCCTATATATCATTGACAAAACCCCATGACCTGCCCTGGCAGCCTGTCTGCATTGCTCAGAAAACTTCATATCTGACTGCACAATTACTCCCAGGTCTTTTTCATTTTCTACCACCTTAAGTGTAGTACCACACAGTTGGTACGTTTCTCTGGGGTTACTTCTACTCATATGCAGTACTTTGCATTTGTCAACGTTAAAATTCAGTTGCCACTTCTTAGCCCATCTGCCCAAATTATCTAGATCCTGTTGCAGTAGCACACTGTCATTAACAACCCTGCCAACTTTTGTATCATCTGCAAACTTTGACATTAAGCCTGATATACCTTCATCAATATCATTGATAAATATACAAAACAACATTGGACCCAACACCGAACTCTGTCGGACTCCACTAATAACTTTAGTCCACGAAGAGCAGCACCCATTGATTACCACCCTCTGTCTTCTCCCACTTAACCATCCTTTTATCCATTGTAGCAACTTACCCTTAATACCATGCTGCTACAATTTGTACAATAGTCTTCCATGCGCAACAGTGTCAAAAGCTTTCCTGAAATCCAAATATATGATATCAAAATTATTTTTTTGCATCCAGTTCCTTTGTAACCACATCATAATATCCTATCAACTTTGTCAGACAAGACTTTCCCTTAACAAACCCATGCTGTGTCTGAATTATTGCTGCAGTCTTATCTAGATGATAATGCAATGCATAATTAAGCACTGACTCCATTATTTTACCCGGAACAGAAGTTAAACTAACTGGTCTGTAATTACTCGTGTCACCCTTCGATCCCCCTTTGTGAATTGGGGATACATTTGCACATCTCCAGTCCGTGGGAACCACCCGAGTCCAAGGATGCTCTCATAATTATGGCTCAGGGTTTGCTTACTTGCTTTGCCACCTCCTTTTATATAACTGGATAGATCCCATCCACCCCAGGTGCTTTTCTTATGTTTAACTTCAACAATTTCTCCTCCACTTTGCTCTCAGTTATTACAAAATCATTAAGTATCCTGCTACAATTTGATAACCTTCTGCCATTTTCAAACCTTAATAATTCCTCATGTGTGCATGTAGATGCAAAATACTCATTCAGTTTGTTTGCTATCTGAGCAGGATCATCAACAATCGAACCATCGATGTCAAGTGGACCAATCAGATTCATCCCCTTCCTTTTAGAGTTTATATAAGTAAAGAAATCCTTGCTGTTTTTCTTAGCATCCTTTGCCAAAGATTTCTCGTAATCTGCCTTCGCCTGCGTAACCTCCTTTGTGACCTGATTACAGACTAGCTTATATCTGCCATAGGCTTCTGAGTCGCATGATAATTTATATGCATCCCATGCATTTTTCTTCTCTGTTACGAGTTTCATTAGTTCATTAGATAACCATTTAGGCCTAAACCTTGAAAAATATTTCTTAATAGGTATGAAACTTTTAGTAGCATCCACGATTAATTCCTTGAATGCTTCACACTTAGAATTTACTGTTGGTAACATTAGCATTAGTAGAGGCATTTGATGCAAGAAAGCAAGCTTATGCAGCATCAGCCAAAAAAAAAAAAAAAAAAAACCACTTCCACTTCACCCCTCTTTTCGTTCAAAATACCTGTCCAGCTGAGCCTTAAACGTATTTAGGCTATCAACCTCCACGACAAGGGATGGAAGTCTGTTCCACCAACCAACCACCCGCTGGCTAAAGGCAAATTTCCGCACGTCTATCCTACATCTGTCTTTCCTCAATTTGAATTTATGCCCTCTCAGGTGATTATTCTGAGCAAGAGGAAGAATCCGATCAGCATTGAGCATGCTCAAACCATTCAAGGCTTTATACACCTCTATCAGATCACCTCGCTGATGCCTAGTCTCCAGACACTGTAATTTGCAAAACTTAAGCCTTTCTTCGTAAGAGCACCCCTTTGTTCCATTCACTAATCTTGTTGCCCTTCTCTGTCCTCGTTCCAGCAGCTCTACATCCTTCTTGAAATGAGGCCTCCAGACCTGTATACAGTACTCTCGGTGTGGCCTGACCATTGCCTTATACAAGGGAATAATCACCTCCTTATCCCTGCTAGAAAAATTCCTATATATCATTGACAATACACCATGAGCTACTCTTGCAGCCCGTCTGCCCTGCTCAGAGAACTTCATATCTGCCTGCACAACCACCCCCAGGTCCCTTTCATTCTCTACCACTATCAGTGTAGTACCACAGAGTTGATACGTTGCTCTGGGGTTGCTGTTTCCCATGTGTAGTACTTTACATTTGTCAATGTTAAACTTCATTTGCCACCTCTCAGCCCATCTGCTCAACCTTTCCAGATCCTGTTGCAGCAGCATAGTGTCAGTAGTGTCCTTGACAACCCTGCCTACCTTTGTATCGTCTGCAAACTTCGACATTAAGCTTGATATACCATCATCAATATCATTTATGAATACAGAAAACAATAATGGTCCCAACACTGAGCCCTGAGGGACTCCACTAATAACATTAGTCCACGACGAGCAGTGTCCATTGATTACCACTCTGTCTTCTCCCCCTCAGCCACCCCTTTAACCACAGCAGCAATTTGCCTCCAATGTCACACTGCTCCAATTTGTGCAGCAGTCTTCCATGTGCAACAGTATCAAAAGCCTTTATAAGATCCAAGTATATAATATCAAAGTTATTCCCTGCATCCAGTTCCTTTGTGACTGCATCATAGTATCCAATCAAATTGGTCAGGCAAGACTTCCCCTTAACAAAACCATGCTGTGTCCGAGCTATAACTGAAGTCTTGTCTAAATGATCCTGCAGTGCTTCTTTAACTAGTGCCTCCTTTAATTTTCCTGGAACAGAAGTTAAACTCACAGGTCTATAATTACTTGTGTCAGCCTTTGATCCTCCTTTGTGAATTGGGGTCACATTTGCACATCTCCAGTCTGTGGGTACCTCCCCTGAGTCAAAGGAAGCTCTCATAATTATGGCTAAGGGTTTGCTTACTTCCTTTGCTGCCTCCTTTAATATAACTGGATAGATCCCATCCAGCCCGGGTGCCTTTCTTGTGTTTATCTTCAACAATTTCTCCTCCACTTTACTCTCAGTTATTACAAGATCCTCTAGCTTACTGCTAGAGTTGAATACACCTCTGGCTTTCCCCTTGCTAAATAACTCCTCATGTGTGAATGTCGATGCAAAATATTCATTTAATTTGTTAGCTACCTGAGCAGGATCATCAACAGTTGACCCATCGATATCAAGTGGACCAATCTGATTCATCCCCTTCCTTCTAGAGTTTACATAAGTAAAGAACTCTTTGCTGTTTTTCTTTGCATCCCTTGCCAAAGATTTCTCGTAATCTGCCTTCGCCTGCCTAACCTCCTTTGTAACTTGGTTTCAGATCAACTTGTATCTATCATAGGCTTCTGTTTCATGTGTTAATTTGTATGTATCCCATCGTCAGTTGATCCCACTGTACAGAATTTAGAAACTTGTACTCACTTTTACGGAAGCAAAAACCCTTTTCTTTACCCCTGATGGTAATTAAATCTTTAAGTAAATCTCACATCAGTACACTTTGATCACTGCCACTTAGTGGTTCCTTTATCTGCAAATTCTTAATACACGAATGATCACTGCTGATAACCAGATCAAGAGTATTACTCTCTCTGGTTGCCTCTCTAACATGCTGCAGAAAACAATCATCCAATAAATCCACAAAAGTCTAACTAGTGTGTGAGTGACCAATCCACAAGTTCCAGTATATATGTGGGAAGTTAAAATCCCCCATTATAAGACATTCCGATTTACTAGCCCACTCTATTTCTCTGTACAATTGTTCATTGTACTCATTCGAGTCATTAGGCCTATAACACACTCCTACTCTTATTTTTTTGCTTTCGCAGTGCTTATGTCACACTAAACTGACTCAACAGTGCACTGTTCATCTATATCAAATGGGTGCACTTCTTTTGGTTTTATGTTTTTCTTAATTAACAGCATAACACCTCCTCCCTTTCTATCCTGTCTATCCTTTCTGTACACATTGTACTCCCCAAATTCCAGTTCTGCATTCCTTATATCTGTGTGACACCACATCTCTGCTATCCCAACAATATCTGCCTTTGATGTCTTGACCAACACTTCAAATTCATCAAATTTATTTACTATACTTCTAGCATTGGTATACATGCAAGCATACATGCTCCTATTCCTATTCCTAGTTACCCTAACAGATCCCATATCCCCACCTATTTCACGATGACTGCCATCCGTCCCTAAAACCCCCAACATCCCTCTCTCCAGGTCGCTACTTATTCTAATAGAAGTTGTGCAAGAATCAACTTCACCTCTGCCTTTGGCTACTGTTAAACTGTTAGTCCTTGTACCCCCCCCAAGCTATCAGTTTTCCGACCCACCTAACACTGCCTCGATAGCATCAGCAAATATTCTTGCACCCTTTCTATTTAAGTGTACCCCATCCCTGTAGAAGCAGTCTCTCCTGTTAACAAGTACAGACCAGGTTGAAAAAAATTCTATCCCTTGAGCCTTGCACAATCTTTCCAGGGCCGAATTGATCGACAAGGCTCTCATCATATACCCCCCTCCTATCGTGTCTGGGCAGAATTGCAGACACTTTCAACCCTAATTCCCGGCTTTTTTTCAACAGTGACCTGTACTTGTTAAGTGATTCTGCCGGTCTCCTACTCTTAATATCATTAGTGCCAACGTGTATCCCAACTATATCACCTTTTGTGCCCTTAAAATATGATATCTGCTCTACAACGTCATCAACCTTTGCCTCTGGCAGACATACCCTGGTCCTGTTCCACCTATTTCGAAAGAATGGAGGGGTGAAGGGGAAGGTTTTTTTTTTTTTTTTTTGGCTGATGCTGCATAAGCTTGCTTTCTTGCATCATATGCCTCTACTAATGCTAATGCTATGCTTTTTACAAAGCATGTTTCCTGTTTCCCTGACAATAGAGTCACCAACAACTACTAGTTCCTGTGGGACCAGCGCATTCTGCCTTGAGGGTTGCCGCTGTGTTGCGTGATGACCAAGTGCAACCTCTGGTGTTGATGTGGGCAGCTGAGAGCTTGATTAGCCCCTCAATTTAGATCCTTCGAGGGCATCCACTCTGTCCTTAAGCCCTCATATAGGCCCATAACAACGCTGAGTTGTCGCCTGATTTCCTTACACTCTTTACATCGCGCGCGCACACACAAAGACATCCCCCACGGCAATATCATGTTCCGTTCTAGAGAGTTCGGCAAACATTTCACAAGTTGCACATTTTTTTTTAGGCTGTGATGCGTTGGAGAATCGCCCCCCTCAGTTCTCACCCGAGTCACAGCACTCCTGCCACTTTGTGCCCGTTGCTTGCTGCTCTAATTTGTGGCATGCTATTTTAAATTAATAAGATCAATAAATTAAATTAATTAAATATCAATACTACGCTATCTAGTAGAAACACTGAAGCGTATTACTGTTTCTATTGTTGGTTACTGACCTACAAAATTATAAAGAGTAAGGCATACCAAGTTATAGTCATCATCAAGTTACTTTATAGCATGCTTTCCCATAGTCCAATCACATAATGTAAAACATTCCAAGTTCCTTTAGAACATAAGTACAGATCCACTAATGAAAGTAAAGTTTGGTCAACCAAATAATGTTTAGCAATGTTTAAAATTAAATGAGAAATGCATATTTATAAAAAAAAAAGAAAAAAAAAACCCTTTATTTCTGAAAAATGACGTTATTGCTGTAAGTTTTCTCTATTCAAATGCTCATTATAGTGAAAATTCTTCATTTTTACATTATTAATTACTACAGGATATTGTTATATATTATTAAAAAATGGGAAATTAACCTTTGCAGTTTCAGAATTATTTTTGCTGTTTTCTCCATGCAGTCCAGATATAAAAAAAAAAAAAAAAAAAAAAAGAATGCTGTAAATGTGATGTTCAAAAATTATTTGTTTATAGTTCAAAACATTTTAGCAAATCTTTAGATTAATTAAAGTCTTAATTTAGATTAATTAATTATCCTTAATTAATCATAATTTAGAATAATAATTATTTATCTATACTCCTAAGGAGAGGTCCCAAAACCTTTAGAGAAGCGAGCCACATATGTATTTTTGGAATATTTGGTGGGCTGGAGAAAATTCCTAATTACTGAAAACTACATAACATTAAAGTTATGTAAAGAAACAAACTTTATACCAACCTATCTCTACAGATTCAAAAATAAATTGATGGATATGTAATATAAAATATATCAGTTTGTTTATATCAAATTTTAATTATTACTTATTTATTGTACTAATCACAAAAATATAGTCAGTAATACAACAAAATTAATTATTACTTATTTATTGTACTAATCACAAAAATATAGTCAGTAATACAACAAAATTATAATTAATGTGATGAATGTGGTTGTAGAGTGCGACTAAGTTTCATAATATCAGGTTTTAAAGTACTAATTAAAAATGCAATTCTTAAAAATTCATGTAAATGCGGGTCAATTAAACATGATCGTATTTTTGATTTTACATATTTTATTTTTGAAAAGGTCTGCTCACATATATGTGTACTTCTGAAAATTGATGTAACCTCTCTTGCAAAATTTTTAATTTTTGGATAATCTGATTCAGATAACGTTGAATAAAATTGATTTAGACTTTCACTTTTAAATATTGTCTTCAGTGCATCATTTGATTCAAGATCTACCAATTCTAATTGTAAATTCTCATCAACATCATTGATGGGTATGTCAAATGGATTTTGAAAAAAGTTCAAACACCTTTGAATTATTTTTAACATCAGAAAATCTAGCCACAAAATTTTCTTGCAACAATCTAATGTTTTGAACAAAATTTTCAGTTGAAAAATTACAACTAGGCATATTTTTAGATAGATTATCACAACATGGAAAATGTGAAGAATTATTCCGAAGTAGTTACTTTTCAATAACTCCAGTTTTGTTTCAAATGCTTTGACATTATAATACAATTCATTGACAAGTTTGTCTCGTCCTTGTAGTTTTTGTATTAAGAAAATTCAGGTGTTCACGTATAGCTGTTAAAAAGGCAAGGTTCCACAACCATTTGAGATCTGACAGTTCTGGAACAGGTTTCAGTTTTTCATTCATAAATAGATCTATTTCGATCCCAAGTTCAAAAAATCCCTTCAATACGTTACCACAACTCAGCCATCATATTTCAGTGTAGTACAACAAATCACCATATTCAACCTTAATAGTTTCAAGAACATTTTTGAATTGCCAATGATTCAGACCAGTCTTGCAAATAAAATTTACCATTGATATTACAGTTGACATGACTGAATCTACGCCCAAAATTTTTCTGCATAAAGACTGCCGGTGAATTATACAATGAAATTGCATTGGTTTTTTTAATATTTTTACTCTCAAGATATTCATGAAGCTCACCCATGAATCAAAATTTAGTACCAACCATATTTTTAGCGCCATCTGTCGTAACCACTGATAGCAAATCCCAATTCAATTTGAGGCCATCAATTGCTTCTGACACACTCAAAAATATATTTTCACCTGTTGTATCTTTCAAGCTTTTTAATGCGACTAGCTCTTCAGTTACTGCAAAATTTTTAGGTATAAATTAGTAATTGAACTGTATGGCTTGTGTCTTCACTCTCATCAATTGCTATTGAAAAATGTGTGAATTCACAAACTTTTTCTACAAGTTTATTTTGAACATCAGCCCCTAAATCTTCAATTCTTCTCATTACAGTTAATGAAGATAAACTTATAGACACAAAGTTCTTTACTTTCTCAGGACATTCTTCTTCTGAAATAGCCAAACAAATTCGTTTTACAAATTCTCCATTCGTAAAGGCCTTTCCTTCTTCAGCAATGATTTGGGAGGCTCGAAAACTAGCTCTGACTCAGATAAATTTTGATGAGTAAAAGTTCTAATCTTCTGTTGTTGACTTTGAAAAGTTTGGGTTAGTTCTTGGAGTTTTTCTGCCACAAAGCTCCTTGAAATTTATCATAATTTGAGGCATATTTTGCGGTGTAGTGATGTTTCTCATTATATTCCTTGAACACCGTCAAGGGGCTCACATCTGGTGAGTATGGGCTTGGCACACCCAGTGTCCTGAGCTGGATATCATCATTATTCTCTTCCTTGGTGATTCCCTTCTCTCTCTCTCTCTCTCTCTCTCTCTCTCTCTCTCTCTCTCTCTCTCTCTCTCTCTCTCTCTCTCTCAGGGTAATTAGAATTTTTTTTGACTGGTATAGCATAAGCCTCAGGCTTCCTTGCACCATATGGCTAATTATAATAATAATAATAATAATAAAAGGCTTCGTTGCAAATAAGACATGTGCAAGTATCATTGAGCAATGCAAAAAATTAATTAATTGGCCCATTAAAAATGTGACACTCAGCATCAACTTTTCTTTTTTTTCGACATCAACTTCAACATAAGTTTGCAGACGATACAAAGGTTGACAGGGTTGTCAAGGACACTACTGACACTATGCTGCTGCAACAGGATCTGGAAAGGTTGAGCAGATGGGCTGAGAGGTGGCAAATGAAGTTTAACATTGACAAATGTAAAGTACTACACATGGGAAACAGCAACCCCAGAGCAACGTATCAACTCTGTGGTACTACACTGACAGTGGTAGAGAATGAAAGGGACCTGGGGGTGGTTGTGCAGGCAGATATGAAGTTCTCTGAGCAGTGCAGACGGGCTGCAAGAGTAGCTCATGGAGTATTGTCAATGATATACAGGAAGTTTTCCAGCAGGGATAAGGAGGTGATTATTCCATTGTATAAGGCAATGGTCAGGCCACACCTCGAGTACTGTATACAGGTCTGGAGACCTCATTTCAAGAAGGATGTAGAGCTGCTGGAACGAGTACAGAGAAGGGCAACAAGATTAGTGAATGGAACAAAGGGGTGCTCTTACGAAGAAAGGCTTAAGTTTTGCAAATTACAGTGTCTGGAGACTAGGCACCAGCGAGGTGATCTGATAGAGGTGTATAAAGCCTTGAATGGTTTAAACATGCTCAATGCTGATGGGATTCTTCCTCTAGCTCAGAAAAATCACCTGAGAGGGCATAAATTCAAATTGAGGAAAGACAGATGTAAGATAGACGTGCGGAAATTTGCCTTTAGCCAGCGGGTGGTTGGTTGGTGGAACAGACTTCCATCCCTTGTGGTGGAGGTTGATAGCCTAAATAAGTTTAAGGCTCAGCTGGACAGGTATTTTGAACGAACAGAGGGGTGAAGTGGAAGTGGGTTTTTTTTTTTTTTTTGGCTGATGCTGCATAAGCTTGCTTTCTTGCATCAAATGCCTCTACTAATGCTAATGCTAATAATTTTTATATGGTCACTGGAATAAAAAAAAAATACTCATGAGTATTGAAGTAAGCAAGCACTGACGTGTCTTAAAATTTCATGAAATATTTTAACATGAAGGTTATTATTCTATTCATATCACTCATATCACGGGAAATTAATAATATAGTTTATTAGGCTGTTTACCTAATAAACTACATTATTATAATATAAAACTTATAGTTTTATATTATAATATTAAACTATATTATTAATTATAATATAGTTTAATATGGTGATGTTTCAGATATCTTACCGATACCCATCATCAGACCATCCTGTGGGGAGAACAGAAAGAGCTACAAATATGAATATTTTAGGATATTACAGTTACCAATAATACAATTGCAATTACCAATATTACAATTTGAAAATTACGATTCTAATTAAGTTTTGAATTGCTTTTACAGTAGAAAACAGGAAATCTAAGGTAATACAAAGAGATTAAATTCATACCTCTTGCCAGTGGTACCAGAAACTTTATGAGCATACAGGCTGCCAGCGGTTAATTTATAGCAGAGGGATTAACTCCATTAACCAATAGGATAGTGTCATGTTGTTATCCTGGAACCGGGGTTCTTGTATAGTAGAAGCCAGGGGTGACCTTTGCTCCCATATCCTGAACATCACGGTTCATGTGCAGGCTGGTTCAGGATCTTACTGATATCAATCATCAGACCATGTTGCTGGTGCCGGGTTTTATCCTGGATCTGGGATTCTTGTGTAATGGAAACCTAGGGTGACCTTTGCTCCCATACTCTGGCCATCAGGGTTGGTGTGCAGGCTGGCAAGGGATTGAAACTCATTTTTTCCTATTGCTATTTAATGACAGGGTCAAGATTAACAGATTATTTTAACGATGTTTCAAAGAATAGCTTTGAGTAGAAATAACAGAATTAATTTCTAACAGACTAATCTGACACACAGAGGCATCAATACTATTAATCAACTGATGAATGTTAAAATAATCTGTAAAATGTGTTTTTCATAAATTTTATTGTGATATAATATAAACATTAATTTTTATGATCTAATTGAAATATCTGTGGGCCGGATAAAATTCTTTCACAGGCTGGATCCAGCCTGCGGGCTTTAGATCCCTGCTCTTTAGTAATTATTTTAGTATATCTTAAATATAATATAATAATTAATTATTTCATTTTATCTTAAATTTATTATTTATATGATTACTTTAGATACTTACTTTGAATTCCTTTATTTTCTAATTTTTGAAACTTTCAAAAACCAGCAATCAATCCTGGTTTTTTGGGAGTATTTTTTGCAATAAAGACTGTTTATTTTCTCTCACTGCACTTTTGTCCACTATATAATGCACGGGCTTTCTTATTATTTGAAATCTCACATATCATCACAAAATGTTTGCATTCAGTCTTTACATCTGAACTTGATTGCTGTTTTCTGCAAGGAATGCTCTTATTTTTTTCAAAATAAGTTGCTTATAATGAAAGTTCTTTTGAGGTGGATCTGCTGCCCCTTCATCAAGGTGAAACTATATGTAATTGAGTCTTTTAAAAGCTAGAAAAACAACTTAACTCACCATCTCAACCAGACAGTACTGAAGGTAATATTTAGATGAGATGGTGTGTTGAAACAGTTTTTGGATGAGATGGTTTGGGTTAAAGTCAATCCTACTCTTATCAAGTTAATAGGCTATCCAAAATATGGCATCATAGCTGACACATAACCTAATTCTATTCAACAGAATAAATACATAAATTCTATTTTGTTGGCATGAAATTCTACCCTTAATTAGTTTTTAAATCAACAGTAGTTTTGTCTAATAATTCTTCCTAGAACAAAATATTCACAAAGCTTTTTATTCAGTACATCAGAAATACTTTTTTACTTTTGATACCTATGTTGAATTCTTTTACTTTCTTTTATTTTTTTTTTTTTTTAGTGGCAGAGATACAACATATAAAATATCTGCAAATATCTCTTCCTGATAATTACATTTTTGAGAAGAATTCTGTCTGTCTGCTCTACAGACAAGTATTTCTTTATATTTGTTTTTTCATTTGGTCCAATGTTAACACCAAAAAAGTATCTTTAGTTTATTCAAATTCTAAATCAGAAAGCTCTAATAATTTCTCACTTCCTTCTTAAGAATAGCTGTTACAAGATGTGGACACCATGTCTAAATACTGCACTTCTAACACTGAGATTGAAACTCATTTTAGAAACTCTGTGGTTTTTAAAATGAAGAAAAACAGTTACTACTGCTGTTAATGATTGAATATAAACACTACTCTAATTTTTTACATTGTTTATATGAATTTTCACATTGTTAACATTGTATTGGCATCTATTTAAGTGTAAATTAATGGCAGTAAGTAATTATGAGCAGTACAGTGGGAAAACTGATTTGATAACACCGATCATCTCAGTTACTTTGACATTAGATAGGAAGGAAATTTTTATGGTGTCACTGACCACAAAAGGTTAATCATGGTTATTGTAGTGAACTTTTTTGTTATAAACTGCATTTATGAAACCTCACTTTCTTTATATATTTGAATTCGTGAAACTGATTAAACCCCAGTTAATATGTTTTTTTTAAATTCTTTTTAGGATTTCTTTGATTGGCTAGAAGACGAACAAACAAAGACTTTGAAGTTTCTTGTACATCAGTACAGATCCACTGTTTCATTACTAATGAAGGTGGAGAGTTTGGTCTGCCATGCTAATACCGGAAAGGCATCCCAGTTGCAACATTATTATTATTATGTTGAAAGAAGAGTTTTTGATGCTCTTGTACAGGTGCTTTTGTTCTAATACTAATATAATAATACTAATATGTTTATCTTCCTGTTGATCTTTATATGGTTTAAAATATATTTTTTATAATTAATGCAAGTGGACATTTGTTAGCTTTCTTATATTTATAAGAAAGGACAGCAGGACATTTTTTTGCAATAATGAGTAGGGTTTTTTTTTTGCTTAACAAACATTGTAATCTGTAGTAAAGGAGAAGGAATAAATTTCCTTAATTACAGAGATTTGTTTAATTTTGTATTTATCTAAGTATTTATCTAAGTTAAACATAAAAGGCTGTTGCCATCATGAACAGCAGTATTTAAGCAGAACCAGAGGATAAATATAATTCTTGAATATTTTCTTTTGTGATATTCTGTGGGCATATAATTAATATAGTGGTGTTTTATAACTTTGATATAATACATATATGCTCTGTGTGTGTGTGTGTGTGTGTGTGTGTGTGTGTGTGTGTGTGTGTGTGTGTGTGTGTGTGTGTGTGTGTGTGTGTGTGTTATGTAACCCCAGGGGCTCACAACCGGTGAGTATGGGCTTGGCACACCCAGGGTTTCTCTTTCTTGGTGATTCCCTTCTACTTCTCTCTCTCTCTCTCTCCGGGCGCCTTCGTAGCCAGGTGAGCAGGAGCAGCAGTGCGTAGCACCCTTCTTGATTAGACCGGGGTTCGATCCCGTGACCACCAAATACGGAGGATGCGGGAAGGTCAGGGAATGACCACCGCGTATCCCCGGAGCAATATGGCCTTAGTTGCTAATGCTCCTAAAAACCAAATAACAAACTCTCTCTCTCTCTCTCTCTCTCTCTCTCTCTCTCTCTCTCTCTCTCTCTCTCTCTCTCAAAGTAACTCGGGAATTTTTTATTTTTTTTGGCTGATGTAGCATAAGCCTCAGGCTTTCTTGCACCATATAGCTAATAATAATAATATGTTTTGACTTCATTGTAGCCAGCTTAATGCCACAAGAGATGGCTTTGTGTGTGTGCTAGGTATATGGAGAGTGAAGAAAACTTAAGTGTACATTTAGTGTCTTGATGGAAAAATTTGAGTGCTTGAACAAAAGTGTCATTGGTCTGGAAGGAATTAAATCAGGAAATTCATCAAGCACTCATCATCCACCTCAGTGTTAAGAGCCTACCTTATGTATTTGGTTGCACAGCAAGAACACCTCAACAGGATTAGCTAGCCTCCATGAGTGGTAGTCATTCTTGCTGACACTAGACAGGTTTCCACTGTGATATTGAGTCAGAGTGGTGTTTATCTAGATCCTTCAACAGGATCTAGATAAACTTCGCTGGTGGGCTGAAAAATGGCAGTTGGGTAATAATTCCAGAATAACACCATTTTTCACAAATTTGTCTCTTTCTCCAAGATAGTGGAGAAAGAGGAAAATTTTCTTTATATAAGGCAGAAATTAGGCTGCATCTGGAATGTTTCATGATGTTTGCACACAATTTTAGGAAGGAATATAGAACTGTTGGGAAAGATGCAGAGAAGAGCAAGACACAAAATGATATTAGCATTATCTATCAGTGGGAAATGATGCAAGATAGCAAGCTTAAACAGCATCAGCCAAAAAACAAAAAAGAGACTCCTCCCTTTTCACCTATTCATTCCCTCTAATAGTTTGTCAATTTGGCTTCACAAAGGGTAAATCCAATGTGGATACCATAAAGTATGTTATGGATTTGATTGCAAGTTCTACTAGTAAATATGTCCTTGGCCTCTTCGTGGACTTCAGAGGGGCCTTTGTCACTGTTTTGTGGCATTTTGTCCTGGTGAGGTTCCTGGAGGCCGGGGTCTCTCTGCCCTTATATTGTCTTTTAACTGATTATTTCCAAAATAGGTTGTTGTTAAATCCATGTTGTCTCACATGGATTTAGTTCTGTTATGATTCTGTTCTGTTGGAATGTGGTCCTTGATGAGTGGCTGGCTAATGAATATAATAGTGAATTATTAAGGTGGCATATGCCTGATGACCTTGTTGTCCTTGTTCTTGGAGATTCTAGGCTTGAACTTGAAACTCGTGCAAATGATTTGCTAATGGATTTAAATGATTGGTGTCAGACACACAAACTTGAAATTTCAATTACAAAAATGATAGACTAGACCAGAATAGACCCCCTAAATGTGAGATTACTTGATTAGCCCATAAAATTGGTAAATACTTACAAATGTTTAGGTGTCAATAAACACCTAAATATTTGTAAGTAAATTTGTATGACAATAAATCACAGTTTATCTCCCATGCAAAGTTTATATTACATAAGGTTAAAACTCTGACTGGCTTGTTGATCAAAATTACAAGGGGTTCGTGGGGTATAAAATCTTCCATGCTTAAACAGTATTATAAGAATATTTTTATTCCTATTTTATTCTGCAAGTGCATGGGCCCCAGCATAAGTCTATCTTTTGGTAAATAGATAGTTAACACAGGCACAAAGGTTCTTTCTTATGGCTATGTCTAGTCTTGCCGGACAATATCGGCTTCGGCAATTCAGGTTATGTCTAGTAAATTTCCGATTTAGTACGAGGTTACCTCTTCAATTACTTACAGTATCACAGAAGAAAAGGGCTACCTGTGGTACTTAATTAGTAGTCCATCAATTTAGACCTCTCTCTCTCTCTACAAAGGATGACATATCTAGAATAAGGAATCAATTTATGGGAGAATGGCAAAACAAATGGTCAAACACCATTACAGAAGCAGAAATTTAATAAGTACCAGTTGCTGTGGTTAAATCCAGGTTTAAACTTGACCCTTTTGTTGTTCGAACATGGCAGTTTAAATTCAGTTATTTTCTTTGGGTTTGGCTCTCTCTCTCTCTCTCTCTCTCTCTCTCTCTCTCTCTCTCTCTCTCTCTCTCTCTCTCTCTCTCTCCCCCCCTCCCTCTCCCCCCCTCCACTAGCATATATGATGAATGTGACCTACCAAAATTCCTTGAAAATCAGGAGAATTACCTTGCTTTGGCAAGTTTTTCTGACATGGTTTTTCAACTAGAAAGAGAATTGTTGACACAATATCTTGAGTTTCCTTTGAAATTGGAGGTGATTGGGACTGTTTTGCAGTTTAAAATTTTCATTTTGGGGCAGTTCATGATAACAATCCTGTTATTATTCCACTGTGTATATAGTGTAGATAACTTGATATTTTGGTGTATATGGTTTATGTTTAGTTATATTCTCAGTGTATATTGTGTATAATGGGTATTGAATTGTTGGTTGAATTGCTTTGTTGAATAAAGGTGAGGTTGATCATAAGATCAACGGGTTGGATTTGTTTCTCACTATGGTTCCAGTTCTAGTGTGGCAGGACACATATTTTGACTTGCACTATAGGTGTTTATTCAGTTAGTTTTAGAACTTGGACTGCAATTATATTTGTGGTTTGACCTTGGACTGTAATTTAGTTAGTTTTGTCCTTTGACATTGCTAACTTAGCAATGCCCAGGAATTGTATATAGTAATTGTTATTAGTAATGTAATTGTATATAATTAATTATTGATTTTGTATTGTCCACTAGTACTATCTCTATCTCTCTACTTCTATTTTCTTCTTTTCGGGGATGCCTCTTCCTTTCATCCCCTTGCTTTCTATCCACTTTCCTACCTTAACATTTCCCATACTATTCCTTTTATTTTCCTCTTTTCCTTTCTTTGAAAATTTGGGGCTCCCAGGCTTGCTAATAAGTGTCTCAGGTTGATAGTGGACACTGGCATGTCTCCTCATGGTCAAGGTTTGGATTTAGGGGGCAGGGGCTCTGGTGTCCCCTGCCCCCGACTGCAAAGTCACCAGGTGCGAGCACTCAACACTCAACATAAAAATACACATACATACACTTGCTGACCTTGGCATTTTGCTTTTCAGATGCTAGCTGTATATAGGAAAAACCCTGGAGGCTGCAATTAAACATACGCACCTTGACCTTGCAGTTATATTCTACCTATTTCATGACTTACAATTAACATATAAGAAAAAAAAAAAAAAAAAAGCATTTTTGCAAGTAAATGAAACTTATTATTCTGTTTTTGCATCCTATTTTAATGTTTTTGGCCTGACTTTATTGGACAATTCGTGAGGGGTCTGGATTTTTTTCCAGAAAAAGTCCCAAAAATATTTTGTTTTATATTTCTTGTAATATATTTAATTAGCAAAAATATTATTCATAAATAGTTGTTCTATAAATATATTAAGATTGTGTATAATAATTTACCTCACACCCCCATTTGCATTTTGAAATACAACATTGTGAAATACATTGCATAAACCACTCTAAGTGTCTGAGAAGCCAATTTGGCATCACTTTTTTTTGTACAACAATTATTAGTTAAATTTATAATGAGTCATAATGAGAATTTTTTCCTGAGGCATTCAGCTAATTAGTTTTGAATTTTGAAGTTTATATTTCATGAAAAGTTGGAGGGCTTCTTCATCCTCTCTTGTTTATTTATGGCTGATCAAGAGTTTAAACTGCCCATTGAATGCAATGATCTTAATGTTCACTGGAATGTGGTCCTTGATGAATTGCAACAGTGCATTGCAACAATGTTCTGTGGTATTGCACTATTTTTAAGCAATTAGCATCAAAGCTTAATTTGCCATTTATTTAAAGACTAGCTGTATCCTTTGAAAAAATTTTGCAATTGGTAGCAGAGTTTTTCTCTAGCTGTCCTAATAGAAATGTAGTCAGTGTTTTGTCATGAGCAGATAAGCCAGCACACATCGAATCCTTTCTCATTTCTTGTATCTAAGGAAACTTATAAATTTTCTTTCGTTTCGCCATCTTTCTGATTATTCAAAATATGCATGTTGCGTAACAATTTCACACTTACAAAATGTAGTAGTCTCTATAATACATCTTTGAAAACAACATTTTTTATATTCTTGTGCCCTTTGGTAACCTTATCTTAACATGCGGGAATGATCTGACCCGAGACATTGCTACATACAATTGGCCATGACTAAATACAGGGTTAGTAAGCGAAATTCTTACTCGATAAAACGTTTGCCCTTGACTTTTATTTATGGTTATTTATTGCAATAGCCAGCTGAATAGGAAACTGCCAGAATGGCAAAGTCGAATCGGATGGAGTCAAATCTAGACTCGGTAAGAGTACACGTTTTCCTTTAGCTTCTCCTGTTATTATTTCCAGATCCAAATAATTCTGATGCATAACTTTGACTATAAGTCTCATACCATTGATCTATCCTGCTGAAATTGCCATATTCCACAGTAAAATAAAATGATCCCCACCTTTTTCACACTTAAAATGAAAGGCTTGACAATGAACACATCTTTTACTAAGTAAGCCAATACTGTGACATATTAAATCTTTCAGATCCTTAAATGCACATTCAGACCAATCCTGGATGCATTTGCAGGAGAACAAAAATGCGTGTTTCTTCTTTGCCACAAGGTATGTTCAACATGACCAGTCAGAGTAGCATGGTGGCTTAGCTGGGCTAAGGTAGGTAGCACTAGTAGACAAAACTGGCCCATTCCATAAAATAAAACTATTTGGAATTTTTATATTTTTTCATTTTTCTGCACACCTAGGAAGAAATATCTTCAGTTGAGACCACTTTCAGCCCGTTCAGTTATGCCTGTTGTTCACAGTGGCCATCTCAAGAAAACAGCTTCCGTATTAACATATAGATGAGAACTCCTATGATAGATGATTTTGAGATTTTCTAGTCCCTGATCAGAGAAGTTCTCTAATGGGAATTCTCCGACTGCACTGTGGTAATTAAGTTGTGTGATGTGAGCTGCCATGCAATATCTGAAGTTAATATTGAAATTATGAAATAGCTAGTGCTATTTTCTGAGATTTGTTTTATAGTTTCAATCAATTTTAGTCATTGTGGTTTTGTTTACTGTTTTTTTTCCCCCCTCTAATTGCACATTGGAGATACAGTGGTGGACAGAAAAACTGTATCACTGGCGAAATTTGCAAATAATGTTTTGTGCTGCATTGTGGGTTGCAGAAATGTTCGAAATGCATTTGATAGATGGGATATATATCTCTGTGAATGAAATCCAATAAAAAGACTACCTGATATACCTAATTGCCATAAATATGTTCCCAAATGCATAATTAATGGAAATATGAGAATTCATGCAAATGGCAATCATCACAACCAGACATACATTTTATTGCATTTACGTGTATAAACTGAAATGTCAAGTTAATGTAATGGTATTATGTACTGTAGATCAGCAAAATAAGTCCTCAGTATTTTGTTGTTCCTCCTCGAGCTGCAATTACAGCCTTGCAACAATCTGGCATAAAGTTAATCAACTTCTGGATATACGGTTGCCCAATTTCGTGGTACCACACTCTTACAATGCTCTCCTGCAGCTGAATCTTACTTCTTGGCTTCTTCTGAGCAATTTTAGATGACATTATGTACCAGCAATTTTCAATAGGGTTAAATGTGGACTGTTGCTGGACCATTCCAACACTGTAATGCCAGCATTTCTGAGGTATGATTGCACCTTAAGGGAGAAAAACATTGGTGTAAGTATGTTTTCAGCCTTGTGAGACAAGAAGACAAACTCATCATTAAATCTAAATAGCATAAAACATACCAATTTTGCTGTGTGGCAAGGTGCCGAGTCCTGTTGAAAAATGCAGTTTTGGACGTTGTGTGGTGATCCCTAATAACAGGTTTCAGGCACTCCTCCAAGTTAGCACTGTTCCATTAGTAAACTTAATTTGCCCCACCCCTTTTCTTGTTATGCATCCCCAGACCATCTGACCGGCGGGGAACTTTACAGTCAGTGTTATGCAGTCAGGATGATATGCCTCTAATTTTCGTCTTCTGACATGTCACTTCCCATCGAGCCATGCAGGTTGAATTTCGATTCGTCAGAAAAGATGACAGTGTGTCTCATTGCTCTTTTGTCATGAAACATGCATTTTAGCCCAAGCAAGCTGCTTTCTCATTTGTTGGATCAACAAAGGCTTCTTCTTGGGCTGATAGGCATGCAGACCACATTCCGAAAGCTGTTTTTGGATAGTTTGTGCACTTGTTTCAACACTAGAGACCATCTCAAAGTTCAGTTTTAGATCAGGAGCACTAGCATAGCGATTATGAAGGCATAACTGTTTTTCAAATATCGATCTTGGGAAGGTGTAGTCACTCTCTTATGGCCTGATCCAGATCTTCTCTTCATATCACCAGTTCCAAGCTTTAATTTCAGCACCCGGGATAGTGTTGACTGGTGGCAGCCTATTTTATCAGTGATAGCATGCACAGAAAGCCCTTTCTGGGACAGAGCAACAGCTACACTTTTTTCCCTTGGTGTCAGCTGAACATATGGAGCCATGCTTACACCTCCGCAAAACAGGATACTAATGAGCGTGTATACCCTTCCAAACGCCATATTTATAGAAACAGTGAATACAATACCTTGCAATTACTGTCTGCTGAAATAGAAGCATTATCTTAAGCAATACCTTTTCTTTGTGACAAACAAAATGACTGTAATCAAACAATATCTTATACGTTTCACTACAAATGTTACTTTTTTTAAGGCGATGCAGTTTTTTTTTTCTGCCACTGTATATCTCAGCTTATTTGATGACATCCTATTTAGGTATGAATTTTATCTGAGTTATACAGTGTATTTTTATATTTAATTTGTTTTTTAAAGGCACAGTAGCTTATACAGATGATAGTTATTAGTTTATTACCCCCAGAATATCAAATTTCCTTATATTAAATGGTGACCAGTTTATTTAGGTACACCAACTAATAGTGAGTATCACTTCCTTTTGAGAACAGTCTCACATCATCAGCGCATGGGATTGAGTGTTTGGGATGTTACTACTAATGTGAAAGTGGGCCCACTCAGACTAGATTGCATCCCACAGTTTGCTTTAGATTGTTCAGTGGCACATTTCTGCTGTGAACAGCTTCTACCTCATTCCACATATGTTTAATCTGGTTGAGACCTGATGATGACTAAGCAAACCATGGTAAAATCACCCTCATGCTTTTGAACCATGCCCAAATGATCCACCTTTTGGAATGCTGCATTATCTTTCTGGAAGTAACCATTACCGGATACAAACTGCGAGAATGAAGAAATACACCTGGTAAGCAACAAAGTTCGATTAGGCTGCAGTGTTTAGCCTTTAATCAGAGACTTAATGGGTGCCATGTGAACCCTCTATACATCTTTGCATTTCCACCATCTCCATACCCTTCTTTTATGGGACCAGTATTCATTGCACCAGGCAATATTTTCCCACTACTTACATGTCCAGTTTCAGTGTTCCTGTGTATCTGCTTGGTTTTAGCTAAGACAAATGGAACATCATGAGATCATCCGCTGCTATAACCTGTCTGTGACAGGGTTTGATGCATTGTGCATTCCACTATATCCCCTTTACACATTGCTTTTCTACTCTGCTGCTATTTGACTGATTGTACTTAATCTTTTGGATTGATAAGCAGTCTCCAGCTACAGAACTGATGCTGTTATTGAGTGTTGTCTGGTTGTTGGACCATTCTTATACTCAATCCTATTGTAGTTGTGTGTATGTACCTCATTTGGGCAGCAGATGTCTGAGATACTTGCACCAGCATGTCTCATACCAATTGTACTATCTGCTGGTTGATTTGTATCCATTCACACACACCTCTTTATATCACTGCCTGCTTTATATAGCCTGATATTGGCATATAACATAGTGATGGAATGGTTAATTTTGGTTGGGCTTAAATAACCATATGTATAATTAGTATATCAAGTATTATACTGTGATTATATATCTAAATGATACATTTAATATATTGTAGATGGTAGAATCAAGCCTTCAGTATCTCAATCAAACAGTGATCAGTGATAATCCCTTGTTTTATGTTAGAGCTGTGTTGCATAAAGGAAATGTTACCATTGAACCTTCTATTAATGAACTTTATAAAATGATTATGCGTAACCTGCAGGAAACTGTTGAAGGGTAAGCTGAATATATTTGTTGCTTTAACTTTTGAACACAACTGGTAATTTGCAATTAATTGTGTATTATTTTTTGGAAAATGTCTGTTCTGGTTAATATGAGTTTCATATCAACAAAAAAATATGAAAAAAATTGCAAAGGTTCAATAAACAACACCAAATGAACTATTGAGACATGTGACAGAGAAGAAATGTGCATGGGATGCATGTAAATTATTAGGTGATACAGTAGCCTATGATAGATATAAATTAGTCTGTATGTGATCAAGTCACAAAGGAGGTTAAGCAAGCTAAGGCAGATTATGAGAAGTCTCTGGCAAAGAATTGAAAGAAAAACAACAGACTTCTATGCTTATATTAACAGTAGAAGGAGAGGTTGAATCACATTGGGACACTTAATATCTATGGGTTAACTGTGATAACCCTGTCTGGGTTGTGGACAAATTGAATAGAAATTTTGCATGTATATTCACAGATGAGGAATTGTCTAGACAATTTCTCTGGAAGGATGCCCTTCTCCTCATTAGAGTTTATCAAACTCTAATGAGGAGCTAAAGGGCTGTGATAACTGAAAGGAAAGGAAAGTGCAGAAGAAATTGTTGAAGGTGGACATAAAAATGTCCTTCTTCAACAATTGTGGGGGATGGAATCTTTCTAATTATATTAAGGGAAGCAGCAAAGGAGATAAGCAAACCCTTAGCCATAATTATGAGAGCATCCTTGGAATGGGAGGTTCCTATGGACTGGAGATTAGCATTAGCATTAGTAGAGGCATTTGATGCAAGAAAGCAATCTTATGCAGCATCAGCCAAAAAAAAATAAAACACTTACACTTCACCCCTCCGTTCGTTCAAAATACGTGTCCAACTGAGCCTTAAATTTATTTAGGCCACCAACTTCCACAACAAGGGATGGAAGTCTGTTCCACCAACTACCCGCTGGCTAAAGGCAAATTTCCGTACATCTATCCTACATCTGTCTTTCCTCAATTTGAATTTATGCCCTCTCAGGTGATTATTCTCCAGATACTGTAATTTGCAAAACTTAAGCCTTTCTTCGTAAGACAACCCTTTGTTCCATTCACTAATCTTGTTGCCCTTCTCTATACTCATTCCAGCAGATGTACATCCTTCTTGAAGGATGTAGAGCTGCTGGAATGAGTTGCACATCCTTCTTGAAGGATGTGCAATACATCCCCAATTCTTAAAGGAGAATCAAAAGGTGACATGAGTAATTACATATCTGTTAGCTTAATGTTGTTCCAGGAAAATAATGGAAGGAAGAAGGTTAAAGAAGTAATGCTGTAGCATCTGGACAAGCATGCAATTATACTGCAATCACAGCATAGATTTGTTAACAGTCTTCCTTATCTAACCAATTTGTTAGGTTACTATGATGCAGTGACCAAGGAACTGGATAGATGCAAAAAATAATTTTGACATCATATACTTGGATTTCAGGAAGGCTTCTGATAATGTTGCACATAAAAGACTTCTGTACAAACTGGAGAAATGCCGGCATTAAGGGTAAGTTACTGCTATGGATAAACTGGAAGAAGGCCGAGAATAGTAATCACTGGGCACTGCTCTTCATAGACTAATGTTATTAGTGAAGTTCTCCAGAGTTCAGTGCTGGACCCATTGTTGATTTCAATGTTTATCAATAATATTGATGAAGGTATATCAGGCTTAATAGTCTAAGTTTGCAGATAATACAAAGGTTGGAAAAGTTGTGGTTAATGATGGTCATCAGGGTGAGATTCTGCAACAAGATCTTGGAAAATTGGGTCGATGTGCTGAGAAATGGCAGTTGAAGTTTAACATTGACAAATGCAAGGTACTGCATGTGTAGCAGAAACTACACAGTGACTTTTCAACTGTGTGGTACTAAACTCAGGGTTGTGGAGAATGAAAAAGGCCGGGATGGGAGTAATCGTGCAATCATACATGAAATTCTCTGAAGAGCATCCAGACTGGTTGGAGGAAACAAAAGGGTGCCCTTACCTAGAAAGGCTTCAGTTCTGTAAATTGCAGCATCTTGAGACTAGGCATCTGTTGGGGAGATCTGATTGAGGTGTTTTAAAGCTTGAATGGATTGAATAAGCTGAATGTTAATGGCATTCTTCCACAAAAGCCGAGAATTCGGGTTGAATTTGAAAGTGTCTGCAATTCTGCCCAGACATGATAGAAGGGAGTATATGATGAGAGCCTTGTCGATCAATTCGGCCCTGGAAAGATTGTGCAAGGCCCAAGGGGTAGAATTTTTTTCAGCCTGGACTGTACTTGTTAACAGAATAGACTGCTTCTACAGGGATGGGATACACCTAAATAGAAAGGGTGAAGAATATTTGCTGATGCTATCGAGGCAGTGTTAGGTGGGTCGGAAAACTGATAGCTTGGGGGGTACAAGGACTAATAGTTTAACAGTAGCTGTAGGCAGAGGTGAAGGTGATTCTTGCACAACTTCTATTAGAATAAGTAGCAACCTGGAGCGTGGGGTGTTGGGAGTTTCAGGGACGGATGGCAGTCATCCTGAAATAGGTGGGTATATGGGATGTGTTAGGGTAACTAAGCATAGGAGTAGGAGCATGTATGCTTGCATGTATACCAATGCTAGAAGTATAGTAAATAAATTTGATGAATTTGAAGTGTTAGTCAAGACATCAAAGGCGGATATTGTTGGGATAGCAGAGACGTGGTGTCACACAGATATAAGGAATGCTGAACTGGAATTTGGGGAGTACAATGTGTACAGAAAGGATAGTCAGGATAGAAAGGGAGGAGGTGTTATGCTGTTAATTAAGAAAAACATAAAATCAAAAGAAGTGCATCCAGTTGATATAGATGAACAGTGCACTGTTGAGTCAGTTTGGTGTGACATAAGCACTGCGAAAGCAAAAATAAGAGTAGGAGTGTGTTATAGGCCTAATGACTCGAATGAGTACAATGAACAATTGTACAGAGAAATAGAGTGGGCTAGTATATCGGAATGTCTTATAATGGGGGATTTTAACTTCCCACATATTGACTGGAACTTGTGGGTTGGTCACTCACACACTAGTCAGACTTTTGTGGATTTATTGGATGATTGTTTTCTGCAGCAGCATGTTCAAGAGGCAATGAGAGAAAGTAATACTCTTGATCTGGTTATCAGCAATGATCATTCGTGTATTAAAAATTTGTAGATAATGGGATTTACTTAAAGATTTAATTACCATCAGGGGTAAAGGAAAGGGTTTTTGCTTCCGTAAAGGTGAGTACAGCTGTCTCCGACAGTTTTTAAATTCTGTACAGTGGGATCAACTGACGATGTTACCAACAGTAAATTCTAAGTGGGAAGCATTCAAAGAATTAATCGTGGAAGCTACTAAAAATTTCATACTATTAAGAAATATTGTTCAAGGTTTAGGCCTAAATGGTTATCTAATGAACTAATGAGACTCGTAATAGAGAAGAAAAATGCATGGGATGCATATAAATTATCAAGCGACTCAGAAGCCTATGGCAGATATAAGCTAGTCTGTAATCAGGTGACAAAGGAGGTTAGGCAGGCGCCTCCGTAGCCAGGTGGGCAGGAGCAGCAGTGCGTAGCACATGCTTCTTTGTTAGACCGGGGTTCGAGCCCATGAGCCACCAAATATGGAGAATGCGGAAAGGTCAGGGAATTGACCACCGCATATGCCTGGAGCAATATGGCCTTAGTTGCTAATGCTCCTAAAAACCAAATAAAAAAGAAAGAGAAAGAAAGGGGAGGTTAGGCAGGCGAAGGCAGATTACGAGAAATCCTTGGCAAAAGATGCTAAGAAAGACAGCAAGGATTTCTTTACTTATATAAACTCTAAAAGGAAGGGGATGAATCTGATTGGTCAACTTGACATCGATGGTTCGACTGTTGATGATCCTGCTCAGATGGCAAACAAACTGAATGAGTATTTTGCATCTACATTCACACATGAGGAATTATTAAGGTTTGAAAATGGCAGAAGGTTATCAAATTGTAGCAGGATACTTAATGATTTTGTAATAACTGAAAGCAAAGTGGAGGAGAAATTGTTGAAGTTAAACATAAGAAAAGCACCTGGGGTGGATGGGATCTATCCAGTTATATTAAAGGAGGCGGCAAAGCAACTAAGCAAACCCTTAGCAATAATTTATGAGAGCATCCTTGGACTCAGGAGAGGTTCTCACGGATTGGAGATGTGCAAATGTATCCCCAATTCACAAAGGGGGATCGAAGGGTGACACGAGTAATTACAGACCAGTTAGTTTAACTTCTGTTCCGGGTAAAATAATGGAGTCACTGGTTAAAGATGCATTGCAGGATCATCTAGACAAGACTGCAGCAATAATTCAGACACAGCATGGGTTTGTTAAGGGAAAGTCTTGTCTGACAAATTTCATAGGATATTATGATGTGGTTACAAAGGAACTGGATGCAAAAAATAATTTTGATATCATATATTTGGATTTCAGGAAAGCTTTTGACACTGTTGCGCATGGAAGACTATTGTACAAATTGGAGCAGAATGGTATTAAGGGTAAGTTGCTACAATGGATAAAAGGATGGTTAAGTGGGAGAAGACAGAGGGTGGTAATCAATGGGTGCTGCTCTTCTTGGACTAATGTTATTAGTGGAGTCCCACAGGGTTCGGTGTTAGGTCCACTGTTGTTTTGTGTATTTATCAATGATATTGATGAAGGTATATCAGGCTTAATATCGAAGTTTGCAGATGATACAAAGGTTGGCAGGGTTGTTAATGACAGTAATGGCAGTGTGCTACTGCAACAGGATCTAGATAATTTGGGCAGATGGGCTAAGAAGTGGCAACTGAAGTTTAACCTTGACAAATGCAAATTACTGCATATGGGTAGAAGTAACCCCAGAGAAACGTACCAACTGTGTGGTACTACACTTAAGGTGGCAGAAAATGAAAAAGACCTGGGAGTAATTGTGCAGTCAGATATGAAGTTTTCTGAGCAATGCAGACAGGCTGCTAGGGCAGGTCATGGGGTTTTGTCAATGATATATAGGAATTTTGCTAGCAGGGAAAAGGAGGTGATTATCCCTCTGTATAAGGCAATGGTCAGGCCATGCCTTGAGTACTGCGTACATTTCTGGAGGCCTTATTTTACTAAGGATGTAGATTTACTTGAGCGTGTACAGAGAAGGGCAACAAGATTTGTGAGGGGAATGAAGGGATCCTCTTACCAAGAGAGGCTTAAGTTCTGCAAATTGCAGTGGCTGGAGACTAGGCACCTGCGCGGTGATCTGATTGAGGTATATAAGGCCTTGAATGGGTTGAGCACGCTGAATTCTGATGGGATCCTTCCACTTGTTCATATTACGAACCTAAGGGGGCATAAATTCAAATTAAGAAAAGATAGGTGTAGATTAGATATGCGGAAATTTGCCTTTAGCCAGCGGGTGGTTAATTGCTGGAACAAACTCCATCTGTTCTTGTGGAAGTTGATAGGTTGAATAAATTTAAGGAGGAACTGGACAGGCATTTGGAGGGAATGGTGTGATTTTTTTTTTTTTTTTTTTGGCTGATGCTGCATAAGCTCATACACTTGCTTTTTTGCATCAAATGCCACTGCTACTACTACTACTACTACTTGCTGAGACTACACACATGAGAGGGCATAAATTCAAGTTGAGAAAGGATGGTTGCAATATAGATGGGTGGAAGTTTGCCTTCAGCCAGCAGGTGGTTGATTGTGAGAACAGGCATTTATTTGTTGTGGAAGTATTTTGGTTGAATAAATTCAAGGAAGAACCGGACAAATTCTTGGAGTGTATGGATGGGGGAACTGTGTAAGGTTGTTCTTTTTTTTTTGCATGATGCTATATAATGAGCTTGCTTTATTACATCATTTGCCATTACTACTCCTACTACTACAGATTGAGAATTCCCAATCCGTAATTCTGAAAACCAAAAAACTCCAAAAACCAAAACTTTTTGAAAAATACTGGAAACTGGGAGCCTTGGCAGGAAATAGTTGTGGTGCGGCTTGTTGACATTGGTAAAGTGCCAATTTTTAACAACAAAAGGTGTCTGTCTGTCTATTGCTCACCATTTGTTTAGTTTGTTCTCTGCTCTGTTGTGCAAATATATTGTTGAAAATATCAAAAAAAAAAAAAAAAAAAAAAAAAAAAACAACAACAAAAAAACCTGATACTCTGGGTAACAGTGATAAGAAGAAGAGGAAGCATTTAAGTGTATCTATAGAACAGAGAGTGAATTTGTTGAAGAAACTGGCCAGCAGTGTAAGTGTGAGACATCTTACAGAAGAGTTGGGTGTTGGAACAACCACCATCTATGACCGGAAGAAAGAGATTGGTTTGGTTTATGTGCCAAAACCAGGTGAAAAGAAGAAAGAGAAGGATAAACTGTTCAAGTTTTATGCTCAAAGTGATGAATAGAAATTAATGAAAAATAGAAAAACACTGCATAAAGCTAAAAATGAAGATCTTGATTGTGTTTTGAAAGAGTGGATCCATCAGTACCGCAGTGAACACATGCCGCTTACCAATCAGCTGATCATGGAACAAGCAAAAATCTATCATAAAGAACTGAAAATTGAAGTGAACTGTCAATATTCAACAGGCTAGTTATAGATATTCAAGAAAATACACGGCATTAAAATTTTAAAGATTTGTGGTGATAAAGCATCTGCTGATCACGAGGCAGCAGCGAAATTCATTGACGAGTTTGCCAAGGTCATTGCGGATGAAAATCTGATGGCAGAACAAGTCTGTAGTGCTGATGAAACATCATTGTTTTGGCGTTATTGCTCCAGGAAGACACTAACTACAGCTGATGAGACAGCCCCTGCAGGAATTAAGGATGCCAAGAACAGATTAACTATGCTGGGATGCACTAGTGCAGCAGGCACGTATTAGTATAAACTTGATGTGATAGGCCAAAGCTTGCATCCTCGCTGTTTTAAAGGAATTGATTTCTTATTGTCCATTATTATGCTAACAGAAAGTCATGGATCACCAGGAACATCTTTTCTGATTGGTTTCACAAACATTTTGTACCAGCAGCTTGTGCTTACTGCAGGGAAGCTCGACTGGATGATGGCTGCAAGATTTTATTTCTTAACAGCTGTTCTGCTCATCCTCCAACTGAAATGCTCATCAAAAATAATGTTTATGCCATATACTTTCTCCCAAATGTGACTTCATTGATTTAGCCATGTGACCAGGGTATCCTTAGATCAATGAAGTGTAAATATAAAAACACTTTCTTTAACAGCATGCTGGCAGCAGTGAACAGAGCCTGTGGGTGTGGAAGGTTTCCAGAAGGAGTTTAATCTGAAGGATGCCGTATATACTGTTGCAAACACTTGTATCTTAGTGACTAAATACACAGTTAAGCATGTCTGGTACAACCTGTGACTGTGCTCAGTGATGATGATGATGATGATGAAGAATTCACAATTTGGCCTGCGACTATGCTCAGTGATGATGATGAAGAAACTAATGATTTTGAGAAAAAGATGATGCTGAACTCCTTAGATATGCAAAAAAAGTACTGAGGGTGAAACAGCTGAAATGGTTTTGAATCAAGCCAATCATGGTAAAAGGGACGATGAAGATGATATTGTTAGCACTGCAGTAAAAATGCCTATAGACAACATGGTGAAAAAGTGGGATGAATGTGTTGAAGGACTAGAGCAGTGTGTATAATAATGTAAAAAAAAATATGTCAGTTAAAAAAAATAAAAGGGAAGCTCTAAAAAAACTTCCCTGAAGGCCCCAGTTCCTGGTCTCTCAACTGCTTGTGATGTCCTTCTCAAGGTGATAAATATAAAGGAATTTTTTTGCATGAAATATGAATTTTGAATTAGTATTTGTTGCATTTATATTCTTTTGGAAGCAGACCATGTTTTTTTTTGGTAAATAAAATGGAATTTTTTTGCATGAATTCTAAATTTTATTTCCACCTTACTTCAACTCCACCATGTCATGTATTCCAAAATCCGAAAAAATCTGAAATCCAAAACATTTCTGGCCCCAAGAATTTTGGTTTAGGGATATTTAACCTGTACTACTAAAATCACCCTCTCAGTCAGTTACTTTATTGTCATTTTAATGGTGGTTTATATGCTGACACACTTGTTGAACATTGAGTATGATATATGATATTTTGTTTCATTGGCTGAAGTTTTGAGATATTTTGCTAATTGCTAGTGACCCTAACCCATAAATTTCTCCTATAATTAATAAATATTTGGAGGATCACCCAATTTTTCTTTGTCACACAAAAAAAAAAAAGAAGAAGGCTCTGGTTTAATGGAAGAATGCAAGTGCTGACCTGGCTAATTTTGATAACGATTTAAGGGTATTCCTACATATTGGAAAAGATATTAGCATTAACCTTAGCATTAGTAGTGCAGCAAAGCAACAAGCTTACACAACATCAGCAAACACACACACACACACACACACACACACACACACACACACACACACACACACACACACACACACACACACACACACACACACACACTCTCTTGGGCGCCTCCATAGCCAGGTGGGAAGGAGCAGCAGTGCATAGCACACGCTTCTTGATTAGACCGGGGTTCGAGCCCGTCACCACCAAATATGGAAGAGGCAGAAAGGTCAGTGAATGACCACCGCATATCCCGGAGCAATATGGCCTTAGTTGCTAATGCTCCTAAAAACCAAATAACAATAACCTCTCTCTCTCTCTCTCTCTCTCTCTCTCTCTCTCTCTCTCTCTCTCTCTCTCTCTCTCTCTCTCTCTCTCTCTCTCTCCCATTTGTTCCAAATGTTTGTCCAGTTCTTCCTTGAATTTATTTAAGCTATAACTATAACTGCGTTTCCTCGAATTTGAATTTATGCCCCATCAGGTTCATAATCTGAGCAAGAGGATGAATCACACAGCATGGTTTTGTTAAGGGGAAGTCTTGCCTGACCAACTTGATTGGATACTATGATGCAGTCACAAAAGAACTGGATGCAGGGAATAACTTTGATATTATATACTTGGATCTTAGAAAGGCTTTTGATACTGTTGCACATGGAAGACCGCTACACAAATTGGAGCAGTGTGACATTGGAGGCAAATTGCTGCTATGGATAAAGGGGTGGTTGAGGGGGAGAAGACAGAGAGTGGTAATCAATGGACACTGCTCATCGCGGACTGATGTTATTAGTGGAGTCCCTCAGGGCTCAGTGTTGGGTCCATTATTGTTTTCTGTATTTATAAATAATATTGATGATGGTATATCGGGATTAATGTCCAAGTTTGCAGACGATACAAAGGTTGGCAGGGTTGTCAAGGACACTACTGACACTATGCTGCTGCAACAGGATCTGGAAAGGTTGAGCAGATGGGCTGAGAGGTGGCAAATGAAGTTTAACATTGACAAATGTAAAGTACTACACATGGGAAACAGCAACCCCAGAGCAACGTATCAACTCTGTGGTACAACACTGACAGTGGTAGAGAATGAAAGGGACTTGGGGGTGGTTGTGCAGGCAGATATGAAGTTCTCTGAGCAGTGCAGACGGGCTGCAAGAGTAGCTCATGGAGTATTGTCAATGATATACAGGAATTTTTCCAGCAGGGATAAGGAGGTGATTATTCCATTGTATAAGGCGATGGTCAGGCCACACCTAGAGTACTGTATACAGGTCTGGAGGCCTCATTTCAAGAAGGATGTAGAGCTGCTGGAACGAGTACAGAGAAGGGCAACAAGATTAGTGAATGGAACAAAGGGGTGCTCTTACGAAGAAAGGCTTAAGTTTTGCAAATTACAGTGTCTGGAGACTAGGCACCAGCGAGGTGATCTGATAGAGGTGTATAAAGCCTTGAATGGTTTAAGCATGCTCAATGCTGATGGGATTCTTCCTCTAGCTCAGAATAATCACCTGAGAGGGCATAAATTCAAATTGAGGAAAGACAGATGTAGGATAGACGTGCGGAAATTTGTCTTTAGCCAGCGGGTGGTTGGTTGGTGGAACAGACTTCCATCCCTTGTGGTGGAGGTTGATAGCCTAAATAAGTTTAAGGCTCAGCTGGACAGGTATTTTGAACGAACAGAGGGGTGAAGTGGAAGTGGTTTTTTTTTTTTTTTTTTTTTTTTTTTGGCTGATGCTGCATAAGCTTGCTTTCTTGCATCAAATGCCTATGCTAATGCTAATCCCATTATCATTGAGCTTGCTCAAACCATTGAAGGCCTTAAACACCTCAATCAGATCACCTTGCAGGTGCCTAGTCTCCAGATGTTGCAATTTGAAGAATTTAAGCCTTTCTTGGTAAGAGCACCCCTCTGTTCTCATCACCAGTCTTGTTGCCCTTCTATGTACTCATTCTATCAACACTACATTCTTCCTAAAATGAGTCCTCCAGAGCTGTACGCAGTACTCAAGATGTGGCCTGACCATTGCCTTATACAAAGAGATAATAACTTTATTATTATTGTTATTAATATTGCTCATATTATTTCTCCCTGATTGGGGATTCCACCTCGTGACAGGTATTGCTACCAAGTACCTAGGGTGGTTGTTGTTATGTCTGGTGTTACTATTGGTTAAGGAACTCTCTGACTGTCCTACAGGTGTTCAGGATTGCGACTTTCTGAAGTTCCTTGTAGGTGTTCGCTGGGAGACCTATTGCTGCTAGGCTGTTGTTTAGGGTCTTCGACATCATACCGGTGGTTGACAGGATAATCGGGATGGTCGTTACTTGTTGCATATGCCACATCTCTTTGATCTCCTGTCTTAGGTTCATGTACTTGCTGATTTTTTTCCCCATGGGTTTTCTGCAGGTTGCCAGTGTTGGGTACCGCTATCAATCAGTTAGGTAGCCTTTTCCTTCTTGTCCACAAGGGTTATGTCCATCTGATGTGCAGGATTGTCTTGTCAGTTATGGAACAGGCCCAGTACAGCTTGTGGGTTGGGGGTCTCTAGTACTGCCTGGGGTTCGTAAGTGTAGTGCGGTACTTTCATTGATCAACTGGTATTTCTCTGCTAGCTTCTGATGTATTATCCTGACTACCTGGTCGTGTCTACAAGTGTACTCAGTCTGAGTGATCACCTTGCATCCCATGGTGATGCATTAGATTATTTCTGAAGCCATGTGGCATTGTCAACATGTGTCATTGGACACTCTGGGCTCCTTGATGATGTATTGTCTATAGTTTCTGGTGTTGATTACCTGGCCTTGGATGGCGAGCATGAAGCCTTCAGTCTCGGGGAAGAGCTTCCCCTCTCGTGAACCATGCATTGGAAGCAATTTTATCTGTATGATCTTGATGGAGATCATTGTAGTGTCTTCTTTGCCCATCTTAGTAGCTTTGTTAGTGCTTCCTGGTTGGGAGGGGACTCCTTTCTTAGGTTGATTGAAGTATACCGCTTGTCTATCTTCCTTGTGGAGTGCTGCTGCTGTGTGTTTCTGGAAATAATCCTTCAGGTTAGCAATTGCTGTTTTCTGTTGCTTGATGAGGTTTATCAGGCCCCTTATTTCCGAGCAATTGTCAGTCTCTCCACGGCTGACTTGGGGTGATGTTGGCAACTCTTGGTCATCATTGTCTTTGTCTTTCTCATGATATCCTTCAGCTCGGTGTTAGTCCAATCTGTGACCCCAAAGGAGTATGTTAGCACTTGGACTGCGTAGGTATTTATGGCTTTAACTGGACTCCTTCCATTAAGCTTTGCTTTCAGCAGAATTCTGAGTCTCTGATGGTATTTTTTGTTCAGTCAGGCCTTAATTTTCTTGTGCTGTAACTGCTGAGCCTGCATCATCCCCAGGTATTTGTAGGCTTCTCCCTCTGCCATAACTTCGATCTTTTTACCAGTCTGCAGCTGGTAGTTTCAGTTTACTAATTTTCTCTGGTGCAATCCGTAGGTCTTGCATTTGTCAAGACCAAATTCCATCCTAATATCATTGCTGAATTCTTCGGTGATCTGGAGTAGTTGCTGGAGTTGCTTCTTGTCTTGTGTAGAGCTTCATGTCATCCATGTATATGAGGTGGGTGAGGGTGTACAGGTTCTTCCTTCCTTCTTTGAGGTTACATTCATACTTGCTGCTGTTGAGCATGGTGGATAGCAGGTTAAGTGCTAGACAGAGTCACAGTGGGCTCAGGGTATCTCCCTGAAATATTCTTCACCTGATGGGAATTGGTCTGGTTGTGATGTTGTCGACCTTAATGGTGGTACTCCATTTTGCCATTGTTTCTCCTAGTAAGTTTGTCACTATCGTATTGACTTTGTAGATGTTCAGCACTTCTATTTCCATTAGCCAGCTATGAGGCATGGAGTTGAAGGCCTTCCAGTATTCAATGTTGGTGGTATACATGTTGTGGCGCTTCTTGTATGCTAGCTCTATAACTGCAGCATCTATGGTAAATTGCTCCTTGCATCCTTTGTGCTGTTTGGCCATTATGTTCTGGCTCTCCAAGTGGTCTGATATCTTTTTGGTTATGCAGCTGGTTAGGATCTGGTACATCTTTGGGAGGCAGGTGATTGGCCTGCATTTCACAAGGTTTCTTGTATCTTCGTCTTTGGGCTTCAGATATGTGATTCCTTGAGTGAGAAACTTAGGGATTATCTCTGGGTGCCTTATCATTCGGGTGAACTGCTCTGCCAGGTGCTTGTGTGTGCGGGTGAGCTTCTTGTACCAGTGCTTGTGGATGTTATCTATTCCTGGAGTTCGCCAGTTGTGAGAGTTCTTGTTCATCTGTTTTACTTCTTCCTCTCGAATCTGCCACTCTTGTATGTCCCTGGTTTTTTCCCGTTCTAGTTCTGTCCAGGGGGCTTGGCTGTTATGTCTTACTACCCTGCTCCATGTGTTGCTCCAGCGCTCCCAATCATCTTCTGCTCAGGTGGTCTATTCCCTTCTTTCCTGTCCTCTCTGAGATTCCTCTAGAAGGCTCTTTGGTCCTCATTGAAGATTCAGTTGTTTATTTTCCTCTGGGAGCTCTCTTTGTATCAGTGTAATGATACAAATGACTCACCCTTGTTGAGTGTGAGGAGGTTCTGCTAAGGTGTGTCCAAGTACTCTTCTGTTCTCTGATTTTTTTTTTTTTTGTCTCGTGTTTGCTGTGGATGCTGGCTCTCTTGAGGATGCTCTTCACTTTTCCAATCAATTTCTTACTCCTATTACTCTGTTGGTACTGGGTCAATTGGCCTATCTTGACTCTTAATTCTTTTATCTTCTGCTGAAGTCTTCTTTCCCAAACTGGCGATTATTTCTGTTTTCGGTTCTTCTGCTTTCTGGTCTTTCGTTTCTGTTCTATTAATTCTAGTTGCTGCTCTATCTATATCTATCTATATATATATATATATTTGAGTTAAGTTATAATGTATAACATGAAATGAAAGCTAGTAAGATCGCTACTCAAGAAAAACCAAAAACCTATATGGGTGCTAAACGTAACCTGGAAAAAATATATATATGCCAAAAAAAAAAAAAAAAATAAAAAAAAAAATAAGCAATATAAATGTACAATTAAAATGTTAATTATAGGCGATCAGATACATTGAAAGGGACTTTTTCAAGGGCTAACCCTTTCAATGTATCAACCATAATTAACAAGCTATCCGTTTCTGTAGTCATCGTCCAGCATAACTTGTCCAAATGATAGTTAAAATTAATGAGATAGAGGGCCATAAATATAAAAATAAAAAGATATTTTCGTTGATACATTCCAATTTAGCAGTATGCTGGCGAGATGACTGTTAGCCCGACGGATAGTCAAAAAATTTTTAATTAGAGAAGGAGATATAACTAATTATAGGCTTATGTGTGTAGTTAATAATATATGCAGTCTAAGCGATTGCCAAGTAAAGTAGAAGCTTGAGCTAACTAAGGCAAACAGAAAAAGTAAAAGTATAGGTATAGTATAGTACCTCAATCCCCCTCGAATACTCTAATAGTTCATGAGATATGAAAAAATAGGGATAAAAAAGAGAAAGTTAAAAAGAATAGAAAAGCTGAATCATAAACTAACTTAGGATACAACCGGGAGCGTAAATTCCCGACCCTTATAGTAAGGGATCCTGGTTATGGCAAGCGATGTAAAGACAATAGAATGCGTTAACATTACGTTGAAAATATAAATGCTTACCACGGTATGGCCAAAGTACAAAAAACCCGCGTGAATCATCACATGTAGGTTATATACATGCCTACCGACCGACGCCCCCTAGGTGGATGACCGAATTACTATTACAGATTATAAATAATATTATAAAATAGATATAAATTAACTATCCTATTTTCTTTTTACATACTTGGATATATATATATATATATATATATATATATATATATATATATATATATATCCATTATTTTAAATTAAATAAAACATAAGCCAGTAGTATGGCAAAAACTGTAGAGCGAAAATTAACATAAAAATAACCCAAATAAACAATCGAACGAAAAAAAAAAAGAATAGATATTTTTTCCGTTCGATTGTTTATTTGGGTTATTTTTATGTTAATTTTCGCTCTACAGTTTTTGCCATACTACTGGCTTATGTTTTATTTAATTTAAAATAATGGATGTATTTCAGCTTCATATGGAGGAATTGCATGTCGCTGCCTCTAATGAATGCTTAATTATTTATTCATTTATTATAATTTAACTTTATTTAATATAATTCAATGATAGTATATATATATATATATATATATATATATATATATATAGTCAAGAATAATGATATGGAGAAGCTATATGATATGGGAGGAAAATTAAGTTTAAAATTTGATAAGTCTGAATTACAATAACATAACTTATGGATCAGGGACACTGCTATAGCAAAACATACCCTACAGCCATAATGTGGTACATGTATATATAAAATATTGTAGATAGAACATGTTAACGAGCTTTATGTAAAAATTAAAACTGATGAATATACGGTATACCCTGGGAGCGATATATGTTGTGAAATAAAGGGGGGGGTGAAATGAACAGGAAAATAAAACGATAAGATTTGCACCGATTGAAACAATACTAAATAAATTTTGAAAAATTTTAAGATTTTGAAAAAACTTGAAAGATTTTGAACGAACGATCAAGGTGGAAATAACATTGCAATGTCTTTCATAATTTTTGTGTCTTCATCAGAGGTCATCCACCAAAATAATGAAAAAGACAGCAATGCTCTTACTTCTGTTTCCGAAATGCTCTGTATGCATAGGTACACGTGCGAAAAGACACTCGGTAATTTACAAATTTAATTTTAAATTTTAAAATTTTGAATATAATTATACTAAATTTGATTTAATGTTAGTGTGCTAATAGAGGTGTTGCATACAGATCATGGATGACCTTACAGAAGTAAGTGAAACAATAAGACAATGAAAAAAGTATAGCCAAAAGTAAGGAAAAACAGTATATACCGTAAGACGAGGACCTGGCGTTAAAACATCAGCGACTCCTGGCGTTAAAACATCATGCATTTAACCTAGTGCATTACCGCACATTTAAATCAAAAACATGCACCTTTTTTTTTTTTTTTTTTTTTTTTTTTTTTTAACGCCAGGAGCCGCTAGCGTACCCACACATAAATATACGGGTAACCCGCGAAATCAGTCTTTTGTTCAGTTTGGCTAGTAATGGTAAGTCCTTGCCTTATGGTATATACTGTTTTTCCTTACTTTTGGCTTTACTTTTTTCATTGTCTTCTTGTTTCACTTACTTCTGTAAGGTCATCCATGATCTGTATGCAAAACTCTATTAGCACACTAACGTTAAATCAAATTTAGTATAATTATATTTAAAATTTTAACAATTAAAATTAAATTTGTAAATTACCAAGTGTCTTTTCGCATGTGTACCTATGCATACAGAGCATGTTGGAAACAAAAGTAAGAGCATTGCTGTCTTTTTCATTATTTTGGTGGATGACCTCTGATGAAGACACAAAAATTATGAAAGACACTGCAATGTTATTTCCACCTTGATCGTTCGTTCAAAATCTTTCAAGTTTTTCAAAATCTTAAAATTTTTCAAAATTTATTTGGTATTGTTTCAATTGGTGCAAATCTTATCGTTTTATTTTCCTGTTCATTTCACCCCCCTTTATTTCACAACATATATCGCTCCCAGGGTATACCGTATATTCATCAGTTTTAATTTTTACATAAAGCTCGTTAACATGTTCTACCTACAATATTTTATATATATATATGTATAGATAGATATATATATATGGCTTTGTGGATGGCCTTCAGTGTTGCACCATTGTTATCGAGGTAATGTGGTATTATTTGCCAATTGAGGTGGTCTGTGACTCTCCACAAGGTTCTATTGGGTCTCTGCTTCAGTATTATGTGGGGTCCATTCCTTCGAATTCTGTTAGGGCCTTCTTCCACTCATCTTCAATTCTGGATACCATGACCCCGTCTCTTTCCACTTCAGCTTCTGTTGGTTGTATTTCTTCTTGCTCTTCTTCCTCTAGTTCAGTAGTGTTATGTTCTTCCTCCTCTAGTTCCGTATTGACCATATTCTTTATCCTTTGTAGTTGATCACTCATGTCCTGCTTGATTTTTTCTAAGATTGCCGGAGCTATCAGGTTCTTTGTGACAGTGCTCCTTTTCTGGTCCACTCCTCAGTGGCCTGAATATCTGGTAGTCATTCCAACCATTTGGTATGTAGTCTCACCCTGTACATTGTCAAATCGGTCTCTAGCTTTGTTATTTCGTAGTATGCTTGCATGATGTTCGTATTCATTTCGATGCTCCACTTCATGCATTGGCATTTTCTTTCTTCCTGGATGGTTACTAGTGCAGTTGCACAGGAAGCACTTCCAGTTGGTGGGACTTGGTGATCTTGCCCTTCTCTTGTGGTAGCCATATTAGGGACAGCGCCACCTGCTCGACTGTCTTTCTCGAGAGACCATCTCTAACTTTTCGAACTGACCTCTCTGCCTGAGGCCTGAATGTCAGTGACTTTATCCTGCGCCACACTCTATGCAGTATGATTAATATTTCTCTGCAACATGATCCATCTATGGAGGTGGACCTGTTTAGCTTCTGCTTGTGTCCAGTGGTAGTTCTCAGGAGTGACACCAGATGGCGCCACAATCTGCCTTAGCTGCCATCTGACCTTGGGGTAGGCAGGTCCACTGGAGCAACTTTCGCAATTTTTATTTAATTTATTTATATTTTATTATTATTAATTTTTTTATTATTATTATTCTAATTTATTACTCTTATTATACTGGTGTCACAGCGTGATTGAGCTGCGTTTGCTTCCACCAAGGTGAGACTTGAGCCTGGTTCCATCAGGCTGGTAGTCCAGTGTCATGACCACTGGGCCATTATGCCCCTTTTATTATTATTATTATTAGCAATATGGTGCTGAGGCTCGTGCTGCACCAGCGAAAAAAAAATTTCCGAGTTACCCTGAGAGAGAGAGAGAGAGAGAGAGAGAGGAGAGAAAGAATCAGAAGTAGAATGGAATCACTAAGATAGAGAATGATGATATCCAGCCCAGGATATCATCATTCAAAGCCCATATTCACCAGATGTGAGTCGCTGGGTTTATCCTGCTAGAAAAATTCCTGTATATCATTGACAAGACCCAAGGACCTGCTCTGGCAGTCTGTCTACACCACTCAGAAAATTTCATATTTGACTGCACAATTGCTTCCAGATCTTTTTCATTCTCCATTATCCTGTGTGTATTATCACACAGTTGGTACATTTCTTTGGGGTTACTGCTACCTGTATGCACTGAAGTTTAACATTAACAAATGCTTTGCATTTGTTAATGTTAAAATTTTAAACTAAAATTTAGTTTCTAAAAAATTGACAACTAAAAAAATTGAAAATTAAAAGGACATGAAAAGTACAGTACTCTAAAAAATTATGTCCTTATATTGTTACTTTAATAGTAATGTTTTTGGAATAAGAAGAACAAATTAGTGTATTAACACACATTAATTAAGTATATATAAAAATAATTAAAATGTGTAAAAAATGAGTAATAAGTAAAAAATAATAAGTAAAAATTATTAAAAAAATAAGTGAAAATAATTTCTTAATAAATGTTTTATAGAATATTCCAAATTTTTATTGCATTCTCATCCAACACACACTATGGCAACTTATTTTCTTATTGTTTGTGTCTGTTGCTGAATGACATTTCCAGAGCAGCCATGAATCGTCATATTTCACTGGATCAAAGTGTGTCAGCAGTAGGCCTACAATTTTAACAATTAGTAGTGAAGAAATTGTTTTTTGTCCTCAACCAAGCTTGGGCTGACTATCAGCTTCATTTGTGAAAATCCTCGTTCACATTCACTTGATGAAATTGGTATCGTAATCAGAACGTTCATCAGATGCTCTTCAATTTTTCCGAAACCGTCTTGTCGATTAGGTATTCCTGAAATGCACGAATTGTATCTCTTTCATTTAACTGTAGCTTAATTGACAATTTTTTAACTTCATTCTCACCAAATGCCAACATTTCATGTTTAGAAGGTTTAATAACCACAATGTCCTCATTTTACTTCTCTCGTCATCGATATTGTCACTAGTTCTTAAATTTGAATTTTTTATTTTTTCTTTCTTTCCTTTTTTTTTTTTTTTGAAAAAAGCATCAATATTTGACAATATCGATGTTGTTGCCTCTCTAACATGCTGCAGTAGAAAAATCAGTCATCCAAGGAATCCACAAATGTCTTGCTAGTGTGTGAGTGACAAACCTACAAATTCCAGTCAATATTTGGAAAGTTAAAATCTCCCATTATCAGACATTCTGATTTGCTGGCCCACTTTATTTCCCTGTATAGCTGTTTGGTATACTCATCACAGGCATTAGCCCTATTACACACTCGTCCTCTCAGTTTTGTTTTCTTAGCATTTATATCACACCCAAATGACTCAACATTGCACTTGTCACCGAAGTCAACTAGACATGCTGCCTTATATTTATGTGCTTCTTAACTAATAGCATAACAATATCCCTCTTATCCTGTCTTTCCTTTCTATACAAACTGTTCTCCTCATATTCAAATTCTGCATCCTTTATTTCTGAATGATACTGCATCTCTGATATCCCAACAGCACCTGCATTTGATATCTTGACCAGAACTTCAAATTCATCAAATTTGTTTACTGTGCTCCTAACATTGGTGTACATGCAAGTATATATGCACTTATTCTTTCTCTTAGTTGCCCTGACACAGGCCATGTATTTACTTGTTCCATGATGACTCCCAGCAGTCCTTGAAATCCTCAGCATCTTGCTTTCCAGGCTGCTGCTTGTTGCAATAGAAGAAAGGCAAGAATCACTTTCATCCATTGTTAATCTGTTAGTTTGTGTATCCCCTCAAGCTAGCAGTTTTCTGCACTTGTGTGACATAAGCATGCTTCCAGGCAACACTGCCTCAATAGATCAACAAATAGTCTTGCACCCTTTTTATTTAAGAGTATCCCACACCTTTTGATCTATTTCTATCCCAACCTATCAACTTTTATCCCTGGCAGGCATACCTTGGTCCTGTTTCACCTATCCTTTTTGCACAAAATATTTCCTGTTTCCCTGACTATAGAGTCACTGACAACAACTATCTTCTCTGGCACCAGCACTTTCTTTCAGCTTTGGGGGCTGCTGTTGTGTTGCCTGATGATGTGCAAGCTCTGTTGGCACCTCCGTAGCCAGGTGGGCAGGAGCAGCAATGCGTAACACACGCTTCTTGATTAGACCGGGGTTCGGGGATCGGGCCACCAAATACGGAGGATGCGGAAAGGTCAGGGAATGACCACCGCATATCCCCGGAGCAATATGGCTTTAGTTGCTAATGCTCCTAAAAACCAAATAACAACAACAGCAAGCTCAGTTGTTGATCTGGGTAGCAATTAACAGGTTTTAAACTTTTGGTTGGCAGAACTTAAACTCTCAATTTAAATTATAGATTTAAACTGAGAGTTTAAATCCCTAATTTAAATCCTTTGAGAACATCCACCCTGTTCTGCAAGCTTTCATCAAGGCCCATAACAATACTGACTTGGTGCCTAATATCCTCACACTCCTTACATCAAATACACACAAAAACATCACCCTTTGCAATATCATGTCTCCTTCCAGAAGGTCTGTAGGCATCTAACAAGCAGTACATAGTGTAAGGCTATGATTTAGAGCAGTGGTTCTCAAAGTGGCACCCTAAGGTGCCACTTACTCTTTGTAGGGATGCCGCAACGTCAAATTTAGCATTGGCTTACATTGTGGCAGTCACTACAAAAGGTCGTTGATTTTCATGCAACAGTGAAAATTAGAAGTTGTCACGAAATAATTGCTGGCCGCATCACAGTGTTTATGTACATACATCTACATATACGGAACAGCTGAGCCGAGCCATCCGTCGCATACACTGTATTTGAAACTGCACCACCTTACAAAATATTCTACCAGCGCCCATTGCACCTGGGTGCTGGGAATTTTTCATAATGGATTTAGGGTGCCTTCACATTAAAAAGTTTGAGAACGACTGATTTAGAGGATAAGAGTACTGCATACAGGTCTGGAGGCCTCATTTTAGGAAGGATCTAGGGTTGCTAGAACGAGTACAGAGAAGGGTAACAAGGTTGGTGAGAGGAACAAAGGGGGTGTGCTTATGAAGGAAGGTTTAAGTTCTGCAAGTTGTAGCATCTGGAGACTAAGCACCTGCAAGGTGATTGGATTGAGGTGTATAAGATCTTGAATGGTTTGAGCAGACTCAGTGCTGACGGAATACTTCCCCTTTCTCAGATTAAGAACCTGACGGGGCATAGATTCAAATTGAGGAAAGACAGTTGTAGAATAAATGTGCGGAAGTTTTCCTTTATCCAACAGGAAGTTGACAGCTTAAATGAATTTAAAGCTGAACTAGACAAACATTTGGAGTGACCTGATGGGTGAAATGGGAAGTGTTTTTTTTTTTTTTTTTTTTTTTGGCTGATACTGTATAAGCTTGCTCCTGGTGCAATGGGTGCTGGCAGAATATTTTGTAAGGTGGTGCATCATATGCCTCAACTAATGCTAATGCTAAAGATCCCAGGTAACAGGATAAGGATAAGTTTGACCCCTTTGCTTTGCTGCTCTGGTCTAAGGCATGATTTTCATTCAAGGGTCAGTACAATTAAAAATATTATACTAAACTAATATAACTAATGCAGTAATAACACTATGCACTAGTTATGCTATGAAGTTTACGTTATTAATTATATGTATATATTGCAATATTGAGCTTTCGATATATGGATATTATATTAGCATTAGCATTAGCATTAGTAGAGGCATTTGATGCAAGAAAGCAAGCTTATGCAGCATCAGCCAAAAAAAAAAAAAAAAAAAGTAACATAAATAAATAAAAATAACCACTTCCACTTCACCCCTCTGTTCGTTCGAAATACCTGTCCAGCTGAGCCTTAAACTTATTTAGGCTATCAACTTCCACGACAAGGGATGGAAGTCTGTTCCACCCACCAACCACCCGCTGGCTAAAGGCAAATTTCCGCACATCTATCCTACATCTGTCTTTCCTCAATTTGAATTTATGCCCTCTCAGGTGATTTTTCTGAGCTAGAGGAAGAATCCCATCAGCATTGAGCATGCTCAAACCATTCAAGGCTTTGTACACCTCTATCAGATCACCCCGCTGGTGCCTAGTTTCCAGACACTGTAATTTGCAAAACTTAAGCCTTTCTTCGTAAGAGAACCCCTTTGTCCCATTCACCAATCTAGTTGCCCTTCTCTGTACTCGTTCCAGCAGCTCTACATCCTTCCTGAAATGAGGCCTCCAGGCCTGTATACAGTACTCTAGGTGTGGCCTGACCATTGCCTTATACAAGGGAATAATCACCTCCTTATCCCTGCTAGAAAAATTCCTATATATCATTGACAATACACCATGAGCTACTCTTGCAGCTCGTCTGCACTGCTCAGAGAACTTCATATCTGCCTGCACCACCACCCCCAGGTCCCTTTCATTCTCTACCACTGTCAGTGTAGTACCACAGAGTTGATACGTTGCTCTGGGGTTGCTGTTTCCCATATGTAGTACTTTACATTTGTCAATGTTAAACTTCATTTGCCACCTCGAAGCCCATCTGCTCAACCTTTCCAAATCCTGTTGCAGCAGCATAGTGTCAGTAGTGTCCTTGACAACCCTGCCAACCTTCGTATCGTCTGCAAACTTGGACATTAAGCCTGATATACCATCATCAATATCATTTATAAATACAGAAAACAATAAAGGCCCCAATACTGAACCCTGAGGGACTCCACTAATAACATTAGTCCACGATGAGCAGTGTCCATTGATTACCACTCTCTGTCTTCTCCCCCTCAACCACCCCTTTATCCATAGCAGCAACTTGCCTCCAATGCCACACTGCTCCAATTTGTGCAGCAGTCTTCCATGTGCAACAGTATCAAAAGCCTTTCTAAGATCCAAGTATATAATATCAAAGTTATTCCCTGCATCCAGTTCTTTTGTGACTGCATCATAGTATCCAATCAAATTGGTCAGGCAAGACTTCCCCTTAACAAAACCATGCTGTGTCCTAGCTATAACTGAAGTCTTGTCTAGATGATCCTGCAGTGCTTCTTTCACCAGTGCCTCCATTAATTTTCCGGGAACAGAAGTTAAACTCACAGGTCTATAATTACTTGTGTCAGCCTTTGATCCCCCTTTGTGAATTGGGGTCACATTTGCACATCTCCAGTCAATGGGTACCTCCCCTGAGTCCAAGGAAGCTCTCATAATTATGGCTAAGGGTTTGCTTACCTCCTTTGCTGCCTCCTTTAATATAACTGGATAGATCCCATCCACCCCAGGTGCCTTTCTTGTGTTTATCTTCAACAATTTCTCCTCCACTTTGCTCTCAGTTATTACAAGATTCTCTAGCTTACTGCTAGAGTTGAATACACCTCTGGCATTCCCCTCGCTGAATAACTCCTCATGTGTGAATGTCGATGCAAAATATTCATTTAGTTTGTTAGCTACCCGAGCAGGGTCATCAACAGTTGACCCATCGATCTCAAGTGGACCAATCTGATTCATCCCCTTCCTTCTAGAGTTTACATAAGTAAAGAACTCTTTGCTGTTTTTCTTCGCATCCCTTGCCAAGGATCTCTCGTAATCTGCCTTCGCCTGCCTAACTTCCTTTGTAACTTGGTTACAGATCAACTTGTATCTATCATAGGCATCCGTGTCACGTGTTAATTTGTATGTATCCCATGCATTTTTCTTCTCTGCCATATGCCTCATTAGTTCATCTGACAACCATTTAGGCCTAAACCTTGAACAATATTTCTTAGTTGGTATGTAAAGCCTAGTAGCTTCCACGATAAGTTCTTTGAATGCTTCCCATTTTGAATTTGCTGTTGGCAATATCATCAGTTGATCCCACTGTATAGAATTTAAATACTGTCTCAGTCCATTGTAGTCGCCTTTACGAAAGCAATACCCCTTCCCTTTACCCCTAATGGTAGTTACCTCTTTGAGTAACTCCCACTTCAGCACACTGTGATCACTGCCACCAAGTGGTTCATTTATCTGCAGATTCTTAATGCATGAAGAATCACTACTGATAATCAAATCAAGAGTATTACTCCCTCTAGTTGCCTCCCGAACATGCTGATGTAGAAAACAATCATCCAATAAATCCACAAAAGCCTTGCTACTGTGTGAGTGACCAGCCCCCAAATTCCAGTCAATATCTGGGAAGTTAAAATCCCCCATTATAAGACTCTCTGATTTACTGGCCCACTCTATTTCTCCGAACAGTTTCTTATTATACTCATCAGAGTCATTAGGCCTATAGCACACTCCTACTCTCAATTTTGATCTCCCAATGCTTATGTCACACCAAACTGACTCGACACTGCACTGTCCAGCGATGTCGACTGGCTTCACTTCCTTGGATTTTATGTGTTTCTTAATTAATAGCATAACCCCTCCTCCCTTCCTATCCTGTCTATCCTTTCTGTACACATTGTACTCCCCAAATTCCAGTTCTGCATTTCTTATATCTGTGTGACACCACGTCTCTGAAATCCCCACAATATCTGCCTTTGATGTTTTGAGCAATACCTCAAATTCATCAATATGTCCTATCAAGTGTAAGTGATATATATTATGCTACACCATTGCATTTTTAAGTTCTACTAAGTAATTATAATAGATAATACATTTATCCAACTAATGCCAACCTATGTGATTTGAACTTTTGAGCTACCTATTTGCCACTATTAAAGCATCAGAATTTCTCCTACTATGCACTCAAAACTATAGCAGTGGCTGCAGAAGTCAAATGTGTTTCCTTAAGTATCAAACAAATTCACCAATTGAATCAGACACAATTAATAACTACAATTTTAATTCTGAATCAGAAGTTAAATGCAGTAATAATCCTGCAGTTTACCAGTTACTGCATTTTTCTGAGTTCACCAGTTACTTTGACTTCACCAGTTATGCAGCAATAATACTACCACACTATCACGTTTGCATTATATGTATTAGCTATACCATTACACTTGAAATTTTAAGTTAATTATAATATACAGTGTGTTTCAAAAGTGATGGTCAATAATTTTAAGGTGAACTGTACAGACTACAATATGTAAAAAAAAGCCTAGTAAACATGGGTCCTTAAGTGAATTGTTTTTGAGATATTGCACATTTCTAGTTGGGATCCACCACTGACTTGTTTGTTTAGGTTAGGTTATGCTCATTCTCTCCCTTTCCCTTCTCTCAATGCTCTGAGACGTAGCAGGCATACTAGTACTTATCAAAGGATAGTCAACATGGAAAGAAGTTACCGCAACGAAAAGTATGTGGACATGCACTTCATGTATGGTAAAGCCAACAGCAGTGCACTCGAGGCTACATGTTTGTACCAAGAAGCATTTCCCCACCAAAGGCAGCCAAACAAGTGCACATTCATCAGGGTACATCAATGCCATAGAGAACATGGGCACTTCGCACATGGAGTACGAGCAGGTAGGCCCAGAAACATAACACCTGATGTTGAAGAAAGAGTGTTAGAAAGAATAGAACAAAATCCAGGAATTTCGACAAGGAGGGTTGCTCTGCTAGAGCATGTACTGAGTCATAGCAGTTTGTGGTGAATTTTACATCAGCAATTACTGTACCCCTACCATATCCAGTGTGTCAGCAATACAGACTACCCTCCCAGAGTGAACTTCTACCAGTGGATGCAAAAACAGTGTGTTCTGAACCCCCAATTTTTAAACAACATTTTGTTCACTGACGAAGCTGGATTTACTTGTGATGGTATTTTTAATTTTCATAACTGTCACATTTGGTCCGACGAAAATCCTAATGCAATTCATGAGTCACAACATCAGCAATGTTTCTCTTTGAATGTCTGGGCAGGACTACTAGGAGACCATCTAATTGGACCACACTTTCTGCCAAACAGGCTAACTAGAGAGCTGTACCTTCAGTTCCTGCAGAATGTTTTTCTAGACTTCCTTGATGATGATGATAATGTTCCACTTTAGCAATGCCAGAAAATATAATTTATGCATGGTGGTGCACCGGCACATTTTGCTCGAGTTGTTGACTCAGCATCTAACTAAAAGGTATGGTCAACAGTGGATAGGTAGAGGTGGGCCTGTAATGTGGCCTCCCAGATCACCAGACTTATATCCTATGGATTTTTTTATCTGGGGTCATGTAAAAAGCTTGGTGTACACTTTTGACATTAACACAGGAATTGCAGTGTCTGGTTGAAGGAGCCTTTCAGCAAATCAGAAATGACCCAGGAATGCCTGAGAGGATTCGCAACTCAATGCAGAGAAGACTACAAAGCTGTGTACGGATGCAAGGACAGCATTTTGAACACCTTTTGTAACATCCTGTCACATCTGTGAAATCCTGTGGTGTTGAAACCAAAAATTAAAAATGTATTATCTTATGTTTAATAAAACCACTCTTAGCAAAGGATTCACAGCTTTTTGCTAAACTAGTGCTCCCATAATCAGTGGCAGATCTTTACAGAAAATGTGCATTATCCCGAAAATTTTATTGCTTATTTTGGTTTGTACTTTTTACCTTTAAATTATTGACCATCATTTTTGAAACATCCCTTATAATAAAATTATCCAACTAATGCCAACCTATGTGATTTGAACTTTAGAGCAACTATTTACTATTGTTAAAACACTAGAATTTCTGTACTATTATAATACTATAACAATGGCAGAAAAATTTGAACAATACAGAGGTTCTACATATATTAAATAGTAACCTACAAAATCTATAGCTAAATTAAAAATAAACTAAAGAGCATGACTAGGACTATAAAGCTACTTATAGAATGCAATTTAATATGTTAATTAGGGCAATAAAATGGCAGAATTTTTCAAAAACTTATACATTCCCTGGACTCCAAAATTCTTTGCCTAGCACATGGATATTCTTGCTCAAATTAGTGAGAGAAAATATTATATGTCACAAAGTATAAGTTATTTTATTATTTTATTTGTTATTTGGTTCTTTTTTAGGAGCATTAGCAACTAAGGCCATATTGCTCCTGGGATATGCGGTGGTCATTCTCTGACCTTTCCGCATCCTCCGTATTTGGTGATCACGGGCCCAAACCCCAATCTAATCAAGAAGCGTGTGCTACGCACTGCTGCTCCTGCCCACCTGGCTACAGAGGCGCCATATAAGTTATACTCTATACTAGATACAGATATATTGTAATGTTAAACCATATTAATTTTTATGTGTAGTGTGGAACTAAATTTGATTTGACAGTGTCCTTCAGTAAGAGCTATAGAAATACAGTGTGATGTTTAAGAAGAATAAAAACTTTCATTTCAACCTCTGCTCATTGTCACATGCTATTTCTTGTGAAATAGCATTACAGATGTCCATAATCACAAACTATTTCTGATTAAATCAGAATACAAATGTACTGCTACACCTGTTAACAATGCATGACCAGATCATATGTTTTCAGTTTCATTTTCACAGTTGTTAAGCGACTAGAACGCCTTCAACGGTGCTCTAACTCACTATTCATTATACAAATGGTGTTCATTCTATGTATCACAAAATTAAAAATGCGTATAAGTTATATATATTTTGTATAAAGCTTTTCTTACACAAGTTATTCTCATAAAGTACGTAAATAGCATGGTTCGGTGCAGTCTAAACCTGAATGACATTCCGGTTAATCACAACACACATCACTGTCACAATGTAGCACTCATCCTCCTCACACTGGGTGAAAAAGACTTGAGTTCGAAATCCCATCAATGACGTGAAGAATTTTTATGAACCTTAATCAGAAGATAGCTGAGTTATTCAGTCTTAAGCAAGGGTGGAATAGTTTTTATTTCTGGAAACTCAGGTTTTTTACATATTTTAATTTTGTGGTGCATATAAAAAAATGTGAAAATAGATACAGTATCTCAAAGTGAAGATGGTAGTGCGCTGAATGGTTATTTTCCAGGTTTATCATAGAGCATAATCTTCCTATAATTGTTGTAATCATGAACCTGCATGATTAGAACAACTACATTCACAATCATGAAATAGAAAAGAAACAAAAATTGTTATGGAAGCACATTGTCAGTGAAATTGGACAGAGAGGGAAAGAAGAGGCAGTTTTGGTTTTGAAAATGAGCTATTTTCATTCTGCAGATGGGAGCAATCAAAGTGATTCCATTGTGGAACCCCTTTTAGTCTCCAGAGCAATGCACAGTACTAAGTACCATAGGTTTTGATACCTTTCATCTTTGGGTTTTTGTTAAAAAACAAACAAACAAACAACTATATTCTGGTTGTAGTGGGGATACAGCTTGGAATCACCTTTTCTAACAAAAAATAAAAAAATTATGAAATCAAAAGTACTTTACTCCAGGACCAGTTTTGGAAGATAATTTAAATGTCCAAGGCATTGCTTTAATTAATGGTATTAGATAAGCTTCCTGAATATTAATTTTCTCCAGTATATTCCAGATAAATAGCTTTCCAAAAGATGTAATTAAAGTTTAAAAATATCCACATCAATTTAATGCTTTGTAAAGATGAAAAACAGCTTAAGAAATATTTTTAGGTGAAACTTCTTAATGTTTTGAGTAACGAAAAAGAATAGTGCAGATATGAAATTTGTTTTACTGTTTCAAGCAGACAGAAATATTTTGTGGAAGATTATTACTGTTGTTGAAATATTAGTGGGTCAGAATTCCCAACTGACAAAGCATTTTTTATCTTTCATGAAATGTACTTCACTCTCCAAAAACCAAGAAAATATTTTTGTTAAAAGGCAAATTATTGTGGACCTAAGTACAATAGTGGCCGGTTAGTTTTTAAAAAACACACTTTTTTGAATATCAAATCACAGAGATAGCATCTACTCGTGCTTATTTATAGATTCTACTTACAGTCTGATATTGAGACAGCCTTGACAATTGGTGTTGCTGATTATGAAATTTGTTTTATCACTGTGTTAGCATAATTATTGTATAGACATCTATTTATACTTCATATAAACAGCGTTAAAAATCAACTAATATTTATATTCAGTTTTAACAGTAGGCAGCAGTTGTTTTCATCATTTGAGAAGTCAGAATATCTTATATTAGTATTGGCATTAGCAGAGGCATATGATGCAAGAAAGCAAGCTTATATAGCATCAGCCAGAAAAAAAACCAAAAAAAAAAAAAAAAAAAAAACCAAACCTGTTTCACCCATCCAATCACTCCAAAGGTTTGTCTAGTTCTGCCTTGAACTTATTTAAGTTGTTGACCTCCACTACAACAGATGGAAGTTTGTTTCAGCTATCAACCACCTGCTGGCTAAAGGCAAATTTCTGTTTATCTATTCTACAATTGTCTTTCCTCAATTTGAATTTATGTCCCCTCAGGTGAGTAATCTGCACAAGAGGAAGAATCCCATCAGCATTGACCTTGCTCAACCCATTCAAGTCTTTATACACCTCAATTAGATCACCCCACAGGTGCCTAGTCTCCAGAAGCTGCAATTTGCAGAACTTAAGCCTTTCTTGGTAACAGCAACGCTTTGTTCCACACACCAATCTCATTGCCCTTCTCTCCTCATTCCAGCAGAGCTTCACATCTTTCCTAAAATGAAGCCTCCAGACCTGTGTACAGTACTCAAGGTGTGGCCTGACAATTGCCTTATACAAGAGATGGAAGAATTCCTGTATATCATTGACAAGACATGAGCTACTCTTGCAGCCTATCTGCATTGTTCAGAAAACTTCATATATGACTGCACAATTATACCCCAGGTCCTTTTCATTCTCCACTACCCTGAGTGCAGTACCACCCAGTTGATATGTTACTCTGGGGTTACTGCTACCCATAAGCAATACTTTGCATTTGTCAATTTTAAACTTCATTTGCCAATTCTCAGCCCATATGCCCAAATTTTCTATAATCCTGTTGAAGTAGCATACTGTCATTAATGCCATACTGCTCCAATTTGTACAGTAGTCTTCCATGTGCCACAGTATAAAAAACTTTCCTAAAATCCAAGTATATGATATCAAAATTATTTTTTGCATTCAGTTCCTTTGTGAGCACTTTATAGTATTCAGTCAAATTTGTCAGACACAACTTCCTCTTAATAAACCCATGCTATGTCTGAACTATAACTGTAGTCTTGTCTAGATGATCCTGCATCGCTTCCTTAACCAGTGACTCCATTATTTTCCCTGGAACAGAAGTTAGACTAACAGGTCTGTAATTACTTGTGTCACCCTTTGACCCCCCATTTGTGAATTGGGGATACATTTACACATCTCCAGTCCATGGGGACCTCCCCTGAGTCCAAGGATAGGCTAAGGGTTTGCTTAGTTGCTTTGCTGCCTCCTTTAATATAACTGGATAGATCCCATCCACCCCAAGTGCCTTTCTTATGTTCAACTTCAACAATTTCCCGTCTAACCTGCTCTCAGCTATTACAGAATCCCCCAGCTCCCCACAGAGTGTGATAAGCTTATGGCCTGGGGTTTGTCAGCTACCTCAGTAGGTAGCTGACAAACCCCAGCTAGGCAATCAACTATTGAACTGTCAATGTCAAGTGGACCAATCTGATTCATTCCTTTCCTTCTAGAGCAGCATTTCCCAAACTTTTGTAGTCACAGAACGCTTTTCATCTCACAATATATTTACGGAACACTTACGAAACACTTTTGTTTTGGTCTTTTATTAGTTGATTTCTGTTTTTTCACTTCGGATTTTTGGGGAACAAAAGGCTGTGATTGTTCATCCTCACTTTGAAGTGTGACAATATTATGTTCATTTTCATCGGCCACAGTTGCAATACTAAAAGTACTTTTAGTATTTATTTTACTAATAATAATATTTCGAAATACTGATAATTATCAAAAAAATTTATACAAGGAAGCGAGTTTAGTTATGATATTGGTTTGCTTCCCCCTCTTCTTCAACCTGTGTACTCCATGCTAAATTGCATACAAATGGCATATTAGATCATTGCCAGGGCCAAATTTACAAATAAGCTAAACAAGCTACACTTAGAGCCTCGCTCCATCTTAAAAAAAATCCTTTTTTAATATTATCACAGGTGATCTGTAAGAGAGAAGGGCCTCATACATGTTATAGCTTAGTGCCACAACAAATTTAAATCTGGCCCTGAACACTGCATTGCTACTTTTTCGTAGATGTTATTACTTCTCCACATATGTCTATGCAAAAGCCCACCAAAATAAAGTGTTACGTGGTCTATTTGATTATTAGTCTGTGCCAATATATTAATAACTGAAAAAAAAAAGTTAAAAATTATAATGATACAAAAGTTGTGTAGGCTACAAATATGTAAAATTTTTAAAATTTTGTTTTATGTTTTTAATTATTAATTATGATTTTTCATGGAATACTTGTTCACATCTCATGGAACACTAGTGTTCTGCAGAACACAGGCATCTGTGTCTTCTGATAATTTGTGTCCCACGCATTTTTCTTCTCTGCCATGTGTCTCATTAGTTCATCTGACATCCATTTACACCTAAACCTTGAACAGTATTTCGTAGTTGGTATGAAAAGCCTAGTAGCTTCCAAGATTAATATTGTCGTCGTTTGGTTTTTAGGAGCATTAGCAACTAAGGCCATATTGCTCCGGGGATATGCGGTGGTCATTCCCTGACCTTTCCGCATCCTCCTTATTTGGTGGTCACGGGCTCGAACCCCTGTCTAATCAAGAAGCATGTGCTATGCACTGCTGCTCCTGCCCACCTGGCTATGGAGGCACCTCCAAGATTAATTCCTTGAATGCTTCCCATTTAGAATTTTCTCTTGGTAACATTATCAGTTGGTCCCATTGTATAGAATTTAAAAACTGTCTGAGACCACTGTAGTCACCTTTATGAAAGCAAAAACCCTTCCTTTTACCCCTGATGGTAGTTACATCTTTAAGTTAATCCCACATCAGTACATTGTGATCACTGCCACCTAGTAGTTCCTTTATCTGCAGATTCTTAATGCATGAAGAATCATTGCTGATAATCAGATCAAGAGTATTACTTTTGATCTGATTCTAACTTTTGTGGAGTTATACAAGAGTATAACTCCACAAAAGTTAGTGTGTGAGTGACCAATCCACAAGTTCCAGGGCCGCCTCCATAGCCAGGTGGCAGGAGCAGCAGTGCGTAGCACATGCTTCTTGATTAGACAGGGGTTCGAGCCTGTGACCACCAAATACGGAGGATATGAAAAGGTTAGGGAATGACCACCGCATATCCCGGAGCAATATGGCCTTAGTTGCTAATGCTCCTAAAAACCAAATAACAACAACAACAACAACAACACAAGTTCCAGTCTATATCTGGGAAATTAAAATCTCCTATTATAAGACAATCTGATCTACTGGCCCACTCTATTTCCCTGTACAGTTGTTCATTGTACTCATTAGAGTCATTAAGCCTGCAACACACTCCTACTCTCAACTTGGTTTTCCTATTGCTTATGTCACACCAAACTCTCTCAACAGTGCACTGTCCACTCATTTCAACTGGATGCACTTCTTTAGATTTTATGTGTTTCTTAACTAACATCATCACGCCTTCTCCAATTCTATCGTGTCTATTCTTTCTGTACACATTGTACTCTTCAAATTCCAATTCTGCATTCCTTATCTCTATTATTCAGAAATTGTTGGACTCTGATTCATAATTTGAATGACCTAAAGGTATTATTGATGTTATCATGGAACATATTAAATTCCACACGAGACAGCATGAATTTAAATTGAGGAAGGATGGTTGCAGGATAGATGTGGAAAGTTTCCTTCACTCAAGTGGGTTATCGAATGTTCCATTGGGTGGAAGTAAATAGACTGAATGAAGAATAAATTCAAGGAAAAACTAGACGAATTATTAAGGATTGGGGAATGGACAGGTGATAATGGAAGTAATTTTTTTTTTTTTTTTGCCAATGCGGTATAAGCTTGCTTTCTTGCAAAATTTTCCTCTACTAATACTAAAATATTCAGCCCTGAAACACCTGCCTTGTAATTATTCCATGTATTTTTGCTTCAGCTTTCCACAAATTTGTTACTTTTGTTATAATTAAATATAATCCTGTATTGGTAGTTTATTAATGAAACCTATTGCTATTTTCTTCCTAGAACCAAGTTATTTGTGAGATGGATGGATGGCACGTGCATAGAAGCTCCTTCACTGAAAATCGAAGGACAGAATGAACCCTATGTATTTTCATTTTTTAACGATATTTGTCTTCATCCCAGAATAAATGAATTGGGCTTATATATTCAGAGAAACGTTCAGTTACTTCTTCTGGCAGTGTATAAAATATTGGAACAATGGAAAAAATTTCATTCATTATGGAGTGAAGATAAGCAAGTCGTCTGTGAGGAATTTGTTCATAGCGATCCTTCAATTGTAGATTTTGATAATAAATTTCAGTACTATTTACATATTAGAGAAGAGGTATGGCTAACTTAATAAACTGGAAACTTGAAAATATTAATGGCAATTTTGGTATGGTGATAGCAGTATCACGATATTAATAATATTAATGATGTGTTGAGAAAATGACATAATGTGGTTGTTCATAGTGAATTAATTAAATATGAGTAACACTAATTAAACTGTGTGATTTGTTTAAATGAATTTTATTGTATAAAAAAGTATTACAGAAGTAAATTAAAACTCACACAGTATAGATCTACTTAATAACTGGTGACATGTCTGGATTATTTATTGATTCTTTTCATCAGGCCTTATCAAGAAAGATTTAGTGGCTGTTCCAAATAGCCAATGCTCTGTAAAGTAAGAACACTAGTTATTAATTAGTTTTATTCTGATTAAACTTTTGTAATACTTTTTTATTTTGTTTATGTGAACTTTTTAAAGTTCACATAAACAAAACACATCACATCACATGGTTTAATTAGTGTTGTTGACATTTAACTAATTTGTTGATGATGGTAATTGTTAGTTGGTTGATATTCCTTGGAACCACGAAACAATGACAGAAGTAGTCACTACTTCTGTCATTGTTTCGTGGTTCCATATGGTATGCCATTTTGAATAGTTTATTGTGTACTGTCTTTATAGTTGGATGTTTACAGGCTGATTTGCATGTTGAATAAGCTTGAAATTACAAAATTAATATTAATAATTGTAATTTGAGAATTATATTTATTTGATATTATAATATTTAATAAAACACTTATTTCAATATGGAAATCTAAAGCGTAGCCTATTTATTTAATTCTCTCTTTTGGCTAAGTGATAGTCTTCTTCTAAACCAAAATATTTTGCTGATTTATTTAGAAATTTATAAATATTTAATTAATTTTCTTGGTATATAAGAATAAATTAATACAAATACAAAAACATAGAAAATTAATACGAAAATTAAAACTTGTTATATCGAAATCCATCTTCAGTTTGACTTTTGGTTTAGAAGAAGACTATCACTTGGTTGTAAAAGAGAATACCACACACTAAGAAACACTAGCTACAGAAAAAAAATCTTGCACATATACTTGCTGTGTTTTTCTGTAGCTAACATTTCTTAATATGGTATAGTTAGCTTTTCTCTTGTAATCAAAAACTTGTAATCTTGCAATCTTCTTCAAAAACCCATAATCATTTTTTCCCCAAAACATCGAAAAGCCTCTATATATATATATATATATATATATGTTGATAAAAATAATTAAGTTACTGAATGACAAAGTAAGCAAACAAAGTATTAAATCAAAATTATTAACCTGTGTTATGGATCTGGGGTACTACTAGTTACATTAGAGAAACCCGGCAACCATAATGAAATATAGACAAATGTTTATATTCAATGTATAGGGAAGGGATGCTGACCACCTGTCAATTGTAATTACCATGGAAAAATTGAGAAGGCCTGTAAGGCGAAGGAGATAACCTGAAATAAATTGATTAACATAAAAATATAACGAAGATAACAATGTTACCTAAAGTAGTGGGTCCTAGAGCTTTAACTACTTCTTCATAGGATTGGCAGCCAAAACCGTAGGAGCCACCACAATAAGCAGGGTTTCTGTTTCTGTTATGATGTATGCATGCAAAATGTATAAATGATAACCGACCCGACAGAGACCAAAAAGAAAGGAGTAAAATTTAAAAAAAAAAAAAAAATGCCAGTAGAACTTTTAGGAAAAAGAACTTTAAGAATAAAAATTTCTTTTGAAATCAAAAAGACAAATACATTACAAAAATTAAATAAAATAACTGTAGATTATGGGATAAAATCAGGTTAACACCAACTTACTGTGTTTGGAATGAAATCGGTGCTTGTTGTTGTTGTTGTTGTTGTTATTTTGGTTTTTAGGAGCATTAGCAACTAAGGCCATATTGCTCCGGGAATATGCGGTGGTCATTCCCTGACCTTTCCACATCCTCCGTATTTGGTGGTGACGGGATCGAACCCTGCTCTAATCAAGAAGCTTGTGTTACACACTGCTGCTCCTTCCCACCTGGCTACGGAGGCGCCACGAAATCGGTGAAATACTTGTGTGTGGTGTTTACAAAGCAATGTTGGAGAACCAAGGATGAAAGTCGATAGATAGCTGTCCAGAATGTTTATATCAAAGTGAATTGTCCCGTGTTACCGGGAAATAGGTAAATAAACAAATGAGGCAAAGTGCCAGCAGAGAGAGACTATGACTTATCACTGACAAAATAGTGTAGAAAAGACACTAAACTTTGTATCAGAAGAAAACAAGAAGCGATAGCAGGGGAACAGCATCTTGATATTGCTTTCGGCCAGTCTAATTGCGCACAAGAAATAAAATGTAGTAAATACTTTCCTTAATTACTTACTTTCCTTAATTCCGTTCCAAACACAAAGTAAGTTGGCGTTAACTTGACTTTATCTTGACAAGTTTTTCCAAAACCATTTCACCTACTTGTTTTTATTAACAGTAGCTGACTCACTTGATCTCTTTGAGGCCATTTTAAAAAAAAGAGAAATTGAAATACCCACATGGTAAACTAAAATCAATCACTACACAAAATGCACATGAAAGATATATAAACCAGAACAGAAAAGAAACCAAATTATAAACTTGAAACAACACTGCTGAGCAGTGTTACTGCTCAGCAGTGCTGTTTTCAGTTTATAATTTGTGGAAAGTTCTTAAAGAGAAGTTTTATAAACAACACTTTGATAAACTTTGGTTAATTAAAACACCACAGCAGACGGGCCCATTCCCAAAACACCACCGGGCAGGAAGATGTATATAAACTTCAAAACTGAAAACCCTGCCACCATCAGTGAATACACAAATAGTGACTCTAACATCATCATCATCATCATCAGCCATTTTCAATCCACTGCAGGATGAAGGCCTCTCCAGCAACTTTCCAGTTCCTTCTGTTTTGAGCACTGGCCATCCATTTACTACTCAAAAACTCATGAATTTCATCTATCCATCTCCGCCTTTGTCTTCCAGGTTTTCTTCTAGCTCCTCTTGGGTACCATTCTGTTATTTTCTTAGTCCATCTGTCATCATGTCTTCGAGCTATGTGTCCTGCCCAAGACCATTTTAGTTCTTTAGTTTTGATAAAAATGTCCGTTACTTGAGTTTGCTGCCTAATCCATGTGTTTCTCTTCTTATCTAACAGTCTGATTCCCAATATAATTCGTTCCATTCTTCGCTGTGTAGTTCTTAGCTTCTCTTCCATTCTTTTGGTGAGTGCCCAAGTTTCACTTCCATAAGTCATGGTGGGGAGTATACATTGATTCATTATTTTACGTTTCAGACAAACTGGGATATTGCTCTTCAGTATGTGACTATATTTCCTGAATGCTATCCATCCAAAATTTATTCTTCTCTTGACTTCCAGCCATTTATCATTATTACAGCTAATAACTTGTTCCAGATAAGTATATGACTCCACCTTTTCAATTACTGCTCCTTCAATCATTATTTCCCTTTCCGTGGCATACTTGTTCATCATTACTTTTGTTTTAGCCATATTCATCTTTAGTCCAAAATCCTTACTAACTGTGCATAACTGATTAAGATTTTCCTCTAATTCTTTGGGATCGTGGCTTATGACCACAATGTCATCTGCAAATCGTAAATGGTTTAGGTACTCTCCATTCACATTGACTCCTTTCTGCGACCAGTCTAATCTTCTGAAAGCTTCCTCAAGGGCAGCAGTAAACAGCTTCGGAGATATTGTGTCTCCTTGTCGAACTCCTTTCTCGATTTTAAATTTGCTACTGTCTTTGTCTAGTCTAATAAAGGATGTAGCACTCTCATATATTTTCTTCAAAATCATAATATATGGAGTATCTATGCCTTGTCTTTCCAGTGTCTGAAACATTGCCTTATGCTGTATGGAGTCAAATGCCTTTTCATAATCCACAAATGCTAGGCATAATGGTGTTTTATATTCATTTGCTTTCTCCATTAGCTGTGATATTACATGAAGGTGATCCATAGTTGAGAATCCTGTCCTAAAGCCAGCTTGCTCTTTCGGTTGATTCTCATCAAGTATTCTTTCTAATCTGTTAGTAATGACCCTTGTGAACAACTTGTAGATTAGCATTAGCATTAGCATTAGTAGAGGCATTTGATGCAAGAAAGCAAGCTTATGCAGCATCAGCCAAAAAAAAAAAAAAAAAAAAAAAGTAACATAAATAAATAAAAATAACCACTTCCACTTCACCCCTCTGTTCGTTCGAAATACCTGTCCAGCTGAGCCTTAAACTTATTTAAGCTATCAACTTCCACGACAGGGGATGGAAGTCTGTTCCACCCACCAACCACCCGCTGGCTAAAGGCAAATTTCCGCACATCTATCCTACATCTGTCTTTCCTCAATTTGAATTTATGCCCTCTCAGGTGATTTTTCTGAGCTAGAGGAAGAATCCCATCAGCATTGAGCATGCTCAAACCATTCAAGGCTTTGTACACCTCTATCAGATCACCCCGCTGGTGCCTAGTTTCCAGACACTGTAATTTGCAAAACTTATGGGATAACAAAAGATATGGGATAACAAGCTAATTGGTCTATAATTTCCAATTTCTGATTTATCTCCTTTCTTATGCAGCAAAACTATGCTTGCATTATTCCACTGCTTAGGCATCACACCTTTTCTAATGCACTTTGTGAAGAGCCTTGCCAGTTTTTGTGTTATGTCTCTTCCTCCCAATTTTAACAACTCTACAGTAACTTCATCTTCCCCCGGGGCTTTCCGATTCTTCATTTTCTTCAATGCATGTTCTACCTCATCAGGAAGAATATCGGGTATGTCGTATGTGTTGCTACTTTGCAATCCATCTTCCCCATTGCTGGTATCATTCCCTCGCTCCTTGTATAATTCTCTATAGTAGTCTTCTGCTATTTGAATTATGCCTTCTCTGCTGTTTATAAGTACACCATCTCTATTCTTCAGTTTCAGTATCATTTGTCTTTCTGTATTACTGCTCATGGCTGCTGATTTAAATCCTTTGTTTTCCCTTAATGCTTGTTCTACTTTTCTTGTGTTAAATCTTCTTATGTCCTCTCTGAGTCTCTTTCTAATGGCTTTGCATAACTCAGTATACTCAATTTTCTCCCTGACAGTGTTTTTCTTGCTCTTCATTTGTCGTCTTTGGTTCATCATGACAAGTGTTTCTTGACTAATTTTTTCTTCTTTGGATTTCTGTTTCCCTATAGGTTTCTTGGGCTTTATCACTTTCAGAAAGTTGTAATATTCCTCGTCGATATCTTGGTCCTGAGCAGTCTGCAGAAGCTCAAACTTGTTCTTAAGTTCCAGTACATACTGCTTTTTCTCCTCCTCTGTTATTTCAAAGACCTTTGTATTATTTACTCGAGTCAGTTTTTTCCTTTCCTTTCCTACATCTATATCAAGTGTACATCTTACCATTCTGTGATCACTTCCAACATTTACCTTATTCAGGACGGTAACATCATTCACAATATATCTTCTGTTAGTGAGGATGAAGTCGATTTCATTAGTTGTTAATCCATTTGGACTCTTCCATGTCCACTTTCTGTTCACCCTTTTCTTGAAAAAAGTGTTCATTACTGACATTCCTTGAGATTCTGCAAATTCCACAAGTCTTTCACCTCTTTTATTTCTTTCACCAATTCCAAAATTTCCTATAGTTCCTCTTTCTGCGCTGTTTTGCCTTTTTCCAACCTTAGCATTGAAGTCCCCCATAATAATAGTGTAGTGGGTTTTCTGCTCATCTAGAAGACTCTCAATTTCAGTGTACATTTCTTCAACCTCTTCATCATCATGACTCGATGTTGGTGCATAAATCATTATAATCTTTAGATTGTACCTCTTAGAAATCTTGAGTATTAGTCTTGACACCCTTGGTGATGTACTTTTGAATTCCAAAATGTTGTTTTTAAAATCTTTATGGACCAGAAACCCAACTCCACCTTCACTCCTTTCACTGTTTCCATTGGTGTACAGCAGATTTCCACTTGATAAACTTATAAGTGATTCATTTCTTCTTCTTGTTTCAGCCAAACCGATGATATTCCAATTCAAATTTCCTAATTCCTTTTCCAGCTCTAATATCCTGTCTTCACCGATGAGTGATCGTACGTTATAACAGGCCAAGTTCAATTTCCGTGCATGGCAGCCTGGTTGTACCCAGAGATTCTTAGCACCCTCTGCTTCCACTCTGATCCTCTCGCTGCCGTAAGAGGGAGAGTGAAAGCTGCTGGGGACTGAGGGCCATTTGTATTGTTGTGCTCTCATTGCTGGAGGGTTTGGTCTTTTCCTCTTCACGCTGACCAGGCGTCTTGAAGAGAACCACTCTACACGTTCGTTGCCACCTAAGTGACGTAACAGGGCTTACCATCGAGAAGGTGTGCATGAGTGGATTTTAGGGAGGCAGGCCAACCGGACTTCTCCTAAATCTTCTGTAATAGAGAGATATTGGATCCATCAGTGTTTTAGGCTGAGTGTCTGATAACACACAGGATACCTGTTCCCCTCTAAGCCCCGTGACTCTAACATTTCACCGATTTTCAACTGAAAATCAGTGAAATGATGGAGGAAGTTATTTTCCTGGCTTTCAGAAGTCTCAATTGCAAATAGTTTCATCTTGATGAAGGTGATAGATACATCTCAAAATAACCATCATCACAAACAGTTTCAAAAGAATTTTATCATTCAGGAGAGATGTCAGAGGCTCATATCTGGTCAGTATGGGTTTGGCACATCCTCGGTCCTGAGTTGGATATCTTCTCTTTCTTGGTGATTTCCCCTCCCCCCCTCTCTCTCTTGCACTATATGGCTAATACATTGTTTAATTTTTGTAATGTATTTGTCTTTTTGATTTCAAAAAATTTTTTATTCTTCTTTTTCCCTTAAAGTTCTATTGGCATTTTTTTTTTTTTTTAAATATTACTCCTTTTTGCTCTCTGTCTGGTCGGCTATGATTTATACATTTCGCATGTATATATCATAACAGAAACAGAGACCCTGCTTATTGTAGTGGCTCTTACGGTTTTGGCTGCTGACCCTATGAAGAAGTAGTTAAAGCTCTAGGACCCACTACTTTAGGTAAGATTGTTATCTTCATTATTATTTTTATTTTTATGTTAATCAATTTATTTCAGGTTATCTCCTTCACTTTACAGGCCTTCTCAATTTTTCCATGGTAATTACAATTGACAGGTGGTCAGCATCCCTTCCCTATACATTGAATATAAACATTTGTCTATATATATATATATATATATATATATATATATATATATATATATGTACACTTTGGCTAAACAGTGAGATATAGAACAGAAGAGATTTAAAGTAACCACCCCCAATGGAAAGTGAGGTTGTGACAAAATTGGAGCATCAGGCCATCATCAATTTGACAAAGAAAAAAGAAAGAAAAGGGAATGAATCAGAAGTTATTCATGAAAACATGAAATTTGTATATAGTGCTGTTCCCTTCTGAATACCAGCTACAGTTTTGGCCTAAACAGTTTAAATATGATCAAGAACTCATAGAAAATGATCCTAACTCAGAACAACAAGTGGAAGTGAAAACTCCAGAAATGTATAAAAATAGTGAAGGTGTTAGGAATGCATGTGCATTCTTAACCTTCAAAATAGTGCAGGACAGAATTTGTGAGGAAAATTTACATGTGCAGTTATGCAAATCTATAAGGTTTCTTTCAAGAATTTTAACTGGAGATGAAATGTGGATTTATCACTGGTATCCAGAAAAAAAAATGAGTGCATGCAATGGAAAAACCATGGGCCACCACTACAACTGAAATGATTCACTCTAATTCGAAGAAGATCATAGCTGCCTTTTTTTGGGATATGGAAGGAATTGCTTTGGTAAACTACATGTCACATAAGAAAACAATTATTGGAGATGCATATGCTGTTCTCAAAAATTTAAGAGAGGCTATAAAGGGACAGAGAAGAGGAAATTTACATGAGGTGGTTCATTTTCCTTCATGAAAATGCTCCTTTATTCACAAGTCCCATAAAGCAATTGCAGATTCCAGAAGTTAAACCACCAGAAGTTAGATTGCAGATTCCAGAAGTTAAACCACCTATCTTACAGTCCAGACCTAGCTTCTAGTGATCACTTCTTCAGAAATCTTTTGAAATTGTGCAAATTTCTGAACACCTATGTGGGTATCAGTTTTTAAGTGATGACAGTCTTAAGGAAGCCATAAGCTTAATAAAATACCCAAAGGCTTTTTTTTAGGTATTTTCTCTTTGCTTTAAAAAAAAGTAACTTTGGGCTTAAAAAAAAAATAAAAAATTAAGCTGTGTTATTTCATTATTATGAACGTATATATAACTTTTGAACCACTTTCTCATAGATGAGCTGGGTTAGAGTTACGAAGAGCAGAAACAGACAGACAGACAGACAGACACTTGCTTATATCCTAATGCTAGGAGCATAGCAAATGAATTTGAAGTGTTGGTTTAATCATCAAATTCTGACACTATTGATATTCGGGTATCACTCAAGTCAAGTGGACTCAATTTCGGCGAAGTCCATACGGTCTGTGACAGCCAAATCCTCTGCTTGCACCTTCACTATTGTGGGACGGTTAGTAATCCTGGGTATAACCCCCCCCTTGTACAAGCACACTGTGGGTGACGACCCAGGTGTGAACCAACATAAGCAGGGGTCGCGGTGTGGTGCCCACACCACATGGAGGAATGCCGCCCCTCTGTGTTACCAGGCAATACTAGGTGGTAGATGACTCTCATCAACTGGTGCAAATTTACCACTTTGCTTATTGGAGGCTTGAAGTGGTGGAACCAATGTTTACTCCCCAGAGCTAAGTTCCGGTCAACCCTACCCCATCTTTTCCATCTTATGACGGACATCATGGCGAGAACCAATCTTCCTTACATTTCGAGGTTACAGCTCTAAAACGGTGTTTACAGGTCAACCGCTAGTTAGTACACCGGACTGAACCTATTGGTAATAGGAGGCTTCTGTATCAGCTAGTGTATAATCTTGCTACCTCTACTCTGCCAGATAATGACTGGAGAGAGTCCGAGTAGTAAGTATGGCTGGGGGTATTGTCGCAGCCACATTATGTCAAGGACCTGGGTATATTCTTACCATGTGTTTTTTTTTTTATGAAAATCCCAAACACGAGAGGTATTAGAACCTATAGTACTTAGTACCATGCTTGGGTTGGAGGTTACTTTTCTTCCAAACAGCTGTTCACTCTGTACAAATTGCAAATCCCAGCTACCATGGAATATTGTTCCCACATCTAGGGCGGTGTCCACAAAACCTCTCCCAGGCTTCTAGATTCCATTCAGAAGAGGGTAGTTAGGTTAATTAACGACTCAACTCCAACAGAGTCTCTCCACTCGCCATCTCATAGACGTACTGTTTATGCTGCATGCCTTTTCTATAGATACTTTCATGGGCATTGTTCTTCTGAATTGGTTTCTATAATTCCTGCTCTCTCTCTTTTCGAAAACAGTCTGAACACGTGCCGCCGCCAGCAGTCAACCTCCATTTACTGTCCAACTTCAAACTCGCAGAACCAACTTTTCGTCTTCCTCGTTTATTCATTCAACTGCAGTTTTCTTGAACAACCTTCCTTCATATGTCTTTCCTGAAAATTACAGTCTGCAGAAGTTCAAGTCTAATGTTTGGTTGGTTTGTTGTTTGTTTTTTTTTAGGAGCATTAGCAACTAAGGCCATATTGCTCCAGGAATATGCGGTGGTCATTCCCTGACCTTTCCGCATCCTCCATATTTGGTGGTGACGGGCTCGAACCCCGGTCTAATCAAGAAGCATGTGCTACGCACTGTTGCTCCTTCCCACTTGGCTACGGAGGCGCCTAGTCTAGTGTCAACAAATGTCTTGTCTCGTCTTCTCAAGCTCCAACCAAAGCATGGTACTAAGTACTATACGTTCTAATACCTCTCGTGTTTGGAGTTTTCATAAAAAAAAAAAAAAAAAACCACAGGAATAGCAGAAAACTGGTCATTCTGATATTATGAGATGCAGAATTTGAATATGCTGAGTGCAATGTTTAAGAAAGGACAGACATGACAGAGAAAGGGTGCATGGGAAGTTGTACCTAGTAGATAATACACAGGCTTTCAGTGTGATAATAAATTTACATCACACAAGAGTAAACTCAGTATGACGTAAACATTGTGAAATCAAATATGAGAGTATGTATATGCATACTGTCATATTTCATTTTACTCATCAAAGGCCAAAGGCAGCAGACAACTGTACTAGCAATATGCTTTCATACTTTTAAGTTAATGTGATACACTTGTCCTTAACGTAACCACATAAGAAAAAAATCCAGAGCATCTGGCAAGTGGGGGCGGGGACAAAATTGGCTCTCTTCATCAGCTAGAAATGAGTTATCCTAGATTCTCTAATTTTCCTGGTTCCAGTATGCAAAAATGAATAATACAGATGAATTATTCTCTAAATTTCTTGGTTCAATATGCAGTATCCTGCTGAAAAATAAGAATGATGATCAAAAAAAAGATTGAGGCTCATTTTACTATATAAAATATGAAATGATAATTAATAGAACTATATACATTTAAACCTATGAGATATTTATCTCTAACATATGTTGTTGTTTTTTTTTGTCACTCTTGGCGCACAATAATTCTGATAATGAGTATCAAACTTGAAAAGAATTGAAAAGGAAAATAATGAACAACAAACCAATGTGGAATTCTGTATCCTTGCTGAACAAAAGACCCACAGAAATGTTAGAACTTTTGCAAAATTCTATGGGGAATCTGATACATCTGGATCCACTGTATTTAGATGGCTTAGGCAGTTCAAAGACAGAAGAACCAACTAATCCTATCTCATTACATTCATTCATTATCAATAATTGATACGATTATTGATTGGTTGTCTTTGAAAACAGATCAGTTACAGTCAAAAAACTTGCAGAGGTCTTGAGTATTAGTTATGAGCACACGAAACATTTTGAAAGAACATTTAGGAATACCTTGAGTACCTCAACTTCCTACTGCTTCACAAAGGCAGGTTAGAATTGATATCTCACTTAAAAACACCTGTCAACATTAGAAAAATGATATTTTAAGCAGAATAATCACTATGGATGAGTCATGAATCCAACATCATAATCCTCTGCTTCTGAAGAAAGCATGGTCCATAAAGTCTGCAGGAAAGTGTACGAACATCACCTTTTTTGATATGAAAGGCAATATTTACAAATTACCAAAAAACTTTATATGTTTCTGGACAGTATTATACTGAAGTTCTAAAGAGATTGAATTCTAAAGAGAAAACATGGGGCAGAAACAACCTGATGCAAAAAAATTTCGATGGATGCTACACCTGGATAGTGCAAGAGTGTGTACAGCCTCAATTTTCCAGGAAACTGCATTAGTTACACATCAAACTGATTCTCCACCCTCTCTATATAGAGCTGATCTTGACTTATTACATTTTGCTATTTCATAAGCAGGTGAACTAAAAGTTTGCCATTTTCCTTTGGACACTGAGCTAATGAACATCATCAGTGTATTTAAATCATCTTTCTGAAATAAAAACTAAGCTGAAGTATTAAAAAATGTATTGAACTAGGTAGGGTTATGTCAAAAAAGGAATAACCAATATAACAGTGGTTTCTATTTTTAAATCAATTTGTCTTTTCTTTGATTATCCCTCATAACATTTGGTTGCAAATTTGTTCTGCACCACAGCAAATATCTGAAGTATATGCCTATAACTAGCACTTAGTTGTAAGTAAGTAAACACACCACTGTGTATGATAGCATGAAAGCAAGCTGGGCTTTGCACTTTCATTGGGCCTCATATGACAAAATTTATACTCTGTATGAATTTTTCAAATGATATAAGAAAAAAAACTGTATTATTGGAGAATTTTTCCATCAGCAGTCTTTATTCTTTCTGATGAGGTCTTTTATGCCACAGGATTCTTATGAATATAGATATATTAGCATTAGCATTAGTAGAGGCATATGATGTAAGAAAGCAAGCTTATGCAGCATCAGCCAAAAAACACGCTCCCATTTCACCCTTCCATTCGTTCCAAGTACCTGTCCAGCTCAGCCTTAAATTTATTTAGGCTATCAACTTCCACAACAAAGTATGGAAATCTGTTCCACCAACCAACCAACCACCCGCTGGCTAAAGGCAAACTTCTGCACATCATTCCTATATCTGTCTTTTCTCAATTTGAATTTATGCCCTCTCAAATGATTATTCTGAGCAAGAGAAAGAGTTCCATCAGCATTGAGCATGCTCAAACCATTCAAGGCGTTATACACCTCAATCAGATCATCTCGCAGGTGCCTAGTCTCCAGACACTTTAATTTGCAAAATTTAAGCCTTTCTTCATAAGAGCAACCCTTTGTTCCATTCACTAATCTTGTTGTCCTTCTCTGTACTCATTCCAGCAGCTCTACATCCTTCTTAAAATGAGGCCTCCAGACCTGTATGATTTGCAGTTAAAGGAAGATGCTAGTAGGGGTATGTTATAGCCTAAATTTCCTTTAGGCTAGCAATTATGATTGGGATAACTGAGAGAGAGAGAGCGAGAGAGAGAGAAAGAATATACAGAGGATTCTAATGTCCTATATCTACTTCTCACTAATGAGCCTAATGTATCAAAAACTTGATAGTGGGAGAATCAACATCAAGACAGTGCCCAAAACACCATAAATGAGTTGTATCAAAAGACACAAGTAGTAAATTTAAAATTGAGAGATTCGAATTCATGAAAGAGGGTTATAACAGAATGATATTGCTTTAGCTCGATTAACTGGTGTGACTACTGTATGGAGCTGGATAGAACTATGACACAGAAAATGTTCAAAGGATTTAGCATTAGCAGAGGCATATGCAAGAAACCAAGGTTATACAGCATCAGCAAAAAAAAAAAAAAAACACCCTCCCATTTCACCCCTCCATTCATTCCAAATACTTGTTCAGCTCAGCCTTAAATTTATTTTAGCTATCAATTTCCACAACAAAAGATGGAAGTCTATTCCACCAATCAACTACCTGCTGGCTAAAGGCAACCTTCCGCACATCTATCCTACAACTGTCTTTCCTTGATTTGAATTTCTGCCCTTATGGTGGTTATTCTGAGTAAGAGGAAGAATCCCATTGGCATTGAGCATGCTCAAACAATTCAAGTATTTATACACCTCAATCCGATCACCTCGCAGGTGCCTAGTCTCCAAACACTGTAATATGCAAAAGGTAAGCCTTTCTTCATAAGAGTATCCCTTTGTTCCATTCACTAGTCTTGTTGCCCTTCTCGTTCCAAATACATTCTTCTTAAAATGAAGCCTCAAGACCTGTATACAGTACTCAAGGTGTAGCCTGACCATCGCATCATACAAAGGGATATCACCTCCTTATCCCTGCTAGAAAAATTCCTGTATATCATTGACAAGACACCATGAGCTACTCTTGCAGATCATCTGCACTGCTAAGAAAACTTCCTCTCTGCCTGCACAATTACCCCAGGTCCTTTTCATTCTCTACTGTCAGTATAGTAACACAGAGTTGATACATTACTCTGAGGTTACTGCTTCCTATAGGTAGAACTTTACATTTGTCAATGTTAAACTTCGTTTGCCACCTCTCACCTCGTATAGTCAACTTTTCTAGATTCTGTTTCAGCAGCATACTGTCATTAACAACCTTGCCAAGCTTTGTATGGTCTGCAAACTTGGACATTAAGCCTGATATACTATCATCAATATCATTTATAAATACAGAAAACAACAACAGACCCAACACTGAACCCTGAGGTACTCCACTAATAACATTAGTCCACAAAGAGCAGTGTCCATTGATTACCACTCTCTGTCTTCTCCCACTGAACCATCCCTTTATCCATAGCAGCAATTTGCCTCCAATGCCACACTGTTCCAATTTATGCAGCAGTCTTCCATGTGCAACAGTATCAAAAGCCTTTCTAAGATCCAAATATATGATATCAAAGTTATTCCCTGCATCAAGTTGCTCTGTGACCACATCATAGTATCCAATCAAATTGATCAGACAAGACTTCCCCTTAAGAAACCCATGCTGTGTCCAAGCTATAAATGAAGTCTTGGCTAGAGGACCTGCAGTGCTTTTTTAACCAGTGCCTCCATTAATTTCTCTGGAACGGAAGTTAAACTAACCGTCTATAATTACTTCTGTCACCTTTTGATCCTCCTTTGTGAATTGGGGTCACATTTGCATATCTCCAGTCCATGGGTACCTCCCCTGAGTCCAAGGAAGCTCCCATGATTATGGCTGGATAGATCTCATCCACCCCAGGTGCCTTTCAGATGTTTATCTTCAACAATTTCTACTCCACTTTCCTCTCAGTTATTACAAAATCATCTAGCTCACTGCCAGAATTTACTTCAGATTTGGCATTCCCATCCCTGAATAACTCCTCATGTGTGAATGAATATGCAAAACACTCATTTAGTTTGTTAGCTACCTGAGCATCAACAGTTGAACCGTCGATATCCAGTGGACCAATCTGATTCATCCCATTCCTTCTAAAGTTTACATACGTAAAGAACTCTTTCTAAATTGAAGAAAGAGGACTATAACGGAATGATATTGCTTTAGCTCGATTAACTGGTGTGACTACTATATGGAGCTGAATAAAACTATGCCACAGAAAATGTTCAAAGGATTTAGCATTAGCAGAGGCATACGATGCAAGAAACCAAGCTTATACAGCATCAGAAAAAAAAAAAAAATTCCATCCCATTTCACCCCTCCATTCGTTATAAATACCTGTCCAGCTCAGCCTTAAATTTATTTTTGCTATCAACTTCCACAACAAAATATGGAAGTCTATTCAACCAATCAACTACCCACTGGCTAAAGGCAACCTTCACCACATCTATCCTAGAACTGTCTTTCCTCGATTTGAATTTCTGCCCTTATGGTGGTTATTCTGAGTGAGTAAGAGGAAGAATCCCATTGGCATTGAGCATGCTCAAACCATTCAAGTATTTGTACACCTCAATCAGATCACCTTGCAGGTGCCTAGTCTTCAAACACTGTAATATGCAAACGGTAAGCCTTTGTTCCATTCACTAACCTTGTTGCCCTTCTCTGTACTCGTTCCAACAGCTCTAAATCCTTCTTAAAATGAGGCCTCGAGACCTGTATACAGTACTCAAGGTGTGGCTTGACCACCGCATCATACAAAGGGATATCACCTCCTTATCCCTACTAGAAAAATACCTGTATATCATTGACAAGACACCATGAGCTATTCTTGCAGACCGTCTGCACTGCTCTGAAAACTTCATATCTGCCTGCACAATTATCCCCATGTCCTTTTCATTCTCTACTGTCAGTATAGTAACACAGAGTTGATACATTACTCTGGGGTTACTGCTTCCTATAGGTAGAACTTTACATTTGTCAATGTTAAACTTCATTTGCCACCAAAGTCAACTTTTCTAGACCTGTTGCAGCAGCAGCGTACTGTCATTAGTGTCCTTAACAACCCTGCCAACCTTCGTATCATCTGCAAACTTGGACATTAAGATTGATATACCATCATGAATATCATTTATAAATACAGAAAACAACAATGGACCCAATACTGAACCCTGAGGGACTCCACTAATAACATTAGTCCATGATGAGCAGTGTCCATTGATTACCACTCTCTGTCTTCTCCCACTCAACCATCCGTTTATCGATAGCAGCAATTTGCCTCCACTGCCACACTGCTCCAATTTGTGCAGCAGTCTTCCATTTGTGACAGTATCAAAAGCCTTTCTAAGATCCAAATATATGATATCAAAATTATTCTTTGCATCCAGTTCTTTTGTGACTGCATCATAGTATCCAATCAAATTGGTCAGGCAAGACTTCCCCTTAACAAAACCATGCTGTGTCCGAGCTATAACTGAAGTCTTGTCCAGATGATCCTGCATTGCTTCCTTAACCAGTGCCTCCATTAATTTTCCTGGAACAGAAGTTAAACTAACAGGTCTATAATTACTTGTGTTGCCCTTTGATCCTCCTTTGTGAATTGGGGTCACATTTGCACGTCTCCAGTCCATGGGTACTTCCCCTGAGTCCAAAGAAGCTCTCATAATTATGGCTAAGTGTTTGCTTACTTCCTTTGCTGCCTCCTTAAATATAACTGGATAGATTTCTTCCACCCTGGGTGCCTTTTTTATGTTTATCTTCAACAATTTCTCCTCCACTTTCCTCTCAGTTAATACAAAATCATCTAGCTCACTGCCAGAGTTTAACTCACCTCTAGCATTCCCCTCCTGAATAACTCCTCATGGGTGAATGTAGATGCACAATACTCATTTAGTTTGTTAGCCACTTGAGCAGGATCATCAGCAGTTGAACCATCAATATCCAGTGGACCAATCTGATTCATCCATTTACTTCTAGAGTTTCCATATGTAAAGAACTCTTTGTTGTTTTTCTTTACATCCTTTGCCAAGGATTTCTCATAATCTTCCTTTGCCTTCCTAATCTCCTTTGTGACTTAGTTACAGACCAGCTTATATCTACCATAGGCTTCCATGTCACCCATTAATTTATATGTATTCAATGCATTTTTCTTCTCTGCCACTTGTCTCATTAGTTTATCTGACATCCATTTAGGCCTAAACCTTGAACAATATTTCTTACTTGGTATGTAAAGCCTAGTAACTTCCAAGATATATTCTTTGAATGCTTCCCATTTTGAATTTGCTGTTGGTCCCACCGTATAGAATTTAAATACTGTCTCAGACCACCGTAGTCACCTTTACGAAAGGAAAAATCCTTCCCTTTACCCCTGATGGTAGTTACCTCTTTGAGTAAATCCCACTTCAGCACACTGTGATCACTGTCACCTGGTGGTTCCTTTATCTGCCGATTCTTAATGCATGAAGAATCACTACTGATAATCAGATCAAGTTGCCTCCCGAACATGCTGATATAGAAAACAATCACTCAGTAAATCCACAAAAGCCTTGCTAGTGTGTGTGAGTGACCAATCCACAAATTCCAGTCAATATCTGGGAAATTAAAATCCCCAATTATAAGACTCTCTGATTTACTGGCCCACTCTATTACCCTGTACAGTTCCTTATTATGCTCATCAGAGTCATTAGGCCTATAACACACTCCTACTCTCAATTTTGATCTCCTAATGCTTATGTCACACCAAACTGACTCGACACTGCACTGTCCAGTGATATCGACTGGCTTCACTTCCTTGGATTTTATGTGTTTCTTAACTAATAGTGTAATCCCTCCTCCCTTCCTATCTGGTCTATCCTTCCTGTACACATTGTGCTCCCCAAATTCCAGTTCTGCATTCCTGATATCTGTGTGACACCACGTCTCTGATATTCCAACAATATCTGCCTTTGATGTTCTGAGCAATACCTCAAATTCATCAAATTTATTTACCAAACTCCTAGCATTGGTGTACATACAAGTATACATGCACTGGTTACTATTCTTAGCTACTCTAACCCAACCCATGTGTTTACTTGTACCGCAATGACTGCCAGCAGGCTCTGAAATACCCTGCACCTTGTTTTCCAGGCTACTGCTTATTCGAATAGAAGCAGTGCAAGAATCACTTTCACTTCTGCCAATGGCTACTGTTAATCTATTAGTTCTTATATCCCCCCAAGCTAGCAGTTTTCCGACCCACTTAACAATGCCTCGATAGCATCAGCAAATATTCTTGCACCCTTTCTATTTAAGTGTATCCGGTCCCTGTAGAAGCAGTTTCTCCTGTTAACAAGTACAGACCAGGCTGGAAAAAATTCTACCCCTTGAGCCTTGCACAATATTTCCAGGGCCGAATCGTTCGACAAGGCTCTCATCAAATACTCCCTTCTATTGTGTCTGGGCAGAATTGCAGACACTTTCAAATTCAACCCTAATTCACGGCTTTTTTTCAACAGTGACCTGTACTTGTTAAGTAATTCTGCTGGTCTCCTACTCTTAATATCATTAGTGCCAACGTGTACAACAATATCACCCTTTGTGCCCTTAAAATATGATATCTGCTCTACAATGTCATCAACCTTAGCCCCTGGCAGAAATATCCTGGTCCTATATGAAGTGACATTAGATGTCGATCTTGTCAGGTATTGCCTAAAATACTCATTTCTCCATCTTGTCAAAGCGCAGTTAATTCAGTTTTAACAATTTATGCTACTTACTTTGTATATGGAGAGAGAAACTCCAAAAAAAAAAAAAAAAAAAAAAAGTCAGATTGCTGCAACTTATATGATGACATTGGCAAGTCTAGGGCTCAGGGGGATAGTAGGTAAGTGCTCCCTGCTATAAAATACACATACATGGTCTTATGTGGTGTGCCTGAATACAGCAAAAATCTACACTTAACAGGACTGCATGAAGGTACTAAACCAGGGTGGTCCATACAGTCCTAAAAGTTTACTATTATATCCTGCCATAAATGCCATTTTGATTGACCATTGGTATAGAATTTTTATGAAAATAAGTCAAATGAAAACAAGCCTGCTGGAATTATATTACAACATCTGATAAACACCTGGAACATTCATCTTAACAACATTTGCCAAGGAATAGACCAACAAGATCCATCCATCCTTAGAAATATCTTCTTATGACAGCTACTTTGAATGTTTGAGGAAAAATTCATTAGCCACCTGTAACATCCAGCAACTGCAGCTCATTCCTCATTCACCTGGTTATTTTCATTGCTATCAAATTTATGCTGATGGATTGAAAACAGATGTTGTGGATGCAGCAGCAGTATCTGTTTCTCTACCAATAGAATGTAGTATATATATACTATTGAACATGTTAATAACCTGGCCACCTCCCAGATCTTAATATATATACCCACTCTCTGAGCAGAGTATCATCCTTAAAAAACAGTTCCTCTTCTACATATCCTATATGCAACAAATTCAAGCCTATTTATGAATTTTTAGAACAAAAAACTGGACAGTAACTTTCTGCTGGATCCCAGGGAATGAAGTAGCCAAACATTCAACTACATCAAACATAGCTCAATTTTTTGTACTGTACACTGATTATAGAATCATAATCAGTGTACAGTACAGCAAAGAACTTGTAAAGACAAATGGCTTCATATCTGGCAGGCACAAACCATTAACAGACTTTGTCAGATCAAACAGCAACCACAACTACATCATTCTAGTACAGAACAAATCAGAAGGAAGAGGTAGTTTTAGCAAGGGCATATATCGGCCATGCACATCTCACTCACCTGTATCTACTAATGTGTGGGAATCTTCCTCAGTGCATGCAGTGCAATACACAGTATTCAGTTAAATACATCCCTAAAATATTCAGTTAAATACATCCCTGTTGACTGCTGTTACTACCTCAATGCATGCATAGCAAATCTGCACTCTCTGATGAACTTAGAGGAGCTATTAATGTTAAAACATTTTATAGGAAACAATGCAATTTAACTGACCTTGTCAACTATTTAAAACAGATCCAGTTATATCAAAAATCCTGATTTATTATAGCTTCTTCATGAACTGGCTTGCCTCATAAGCAATCTCTAGATAGGAACATTTTGGTCCTAGCAGACCTTGTGCTGTTAAACAACCCTTCCTACAACAACATACAGTGCTCAAGATATGTCCTTTATCTATACCTTCATATTGATTGGTCCAGGCTGTGGGCTTCTGATTTACAATAGTAGTCATATGCATACCTCTGACATATTCCACTTCATGTAAGAAAGGCATTACAGTAAACCCCTGCTATTCGCGGTATCTGTATTCGCGGTTTTGCGTATTCGCGATCGCCGATTTAATATAAAACGAAACCTAAAAAAATGTGAATTTTAAAGCGCCATGAATATTTTCCGCCATAAAAAAACATGGGCGTGGCTAAAATTATCTTTCCCGGTCAAAACAGCGCTCAGTGGGTGGGGGGGTGACAAAATCGCAAACGTGGATGTTTCTCGCTAATCCTTGTTCAGTATGTGTTATGTGCTTGTCATGGAAGGTTTCGTCGTTTGCTTTTAATTTATATGCTTATAAATTGAATAAATAAATTGAATAAATTTATCAATTTATAAATTTATATGCTTACAAAAATGATAAATCTACCGTTTTGCAGTGTAAAACAGACTTTTTCGAGTGTGTTAACGGAAGAAAGTGACTTTATTGTGGACAAGTTCTTTCTAACCCCTACAAAAATATGGCTACGAATAACAAGAGAAATGTGAAAATATCAAAGAAGGTGATGACATTAGCGAATAAAATTGAGTTATTCGATAAAATTTCTAATGGTGAAAGTGTCTCCTCAGTGGCAAAACATAAAATCAATGAGTCAACGGTACGATCAATCAAAAAATCGGAAGAAAAAATCCGCCGTAGTGTCCGTGAAAACGCGCTAACTGCTTCAAAAATTTGCTCTGTAACTCGTGATGTTAAATTAGAAAAAATGGAAAAATCTTTAAATCTGTGGATAGAAAACCGAACTCAAAATAAAATTCCATTAAGTTCACTCATCATTCGTGAAAAGGCAAAACTCCTTTATCAACACTAGCGAAACTGGTGATAGCACTGGCAGGTTAAGTTTTTTGCTAGCAAAGACGCTGGTTTGAAAGATTTATTTGAAATTTCTAATAAATATTACATTTAATATTAAATTGTTTCTTATTTTCATTTCGATGCCATATGCTTGCATTTCACTATGTACTGTCTATGTACATAGTCATATTATGAAGGTACATATAATACATACATAGACAAAATTTTAGACTAGTTTTTCTTATATATTTCATACTTTGGAACGGAACCCCTTTATTACTATGGGAGCCATAATTCAGTATTCACGTTTTCGGTATTCACAACATTTCTCAGGAACGTAACCCCCGCGAATAGAGGAGGTTTACTGTATTTATATATATGCAACCATAATAGCCATTATCATTTCCGTTTGTGTCTTGTCAGTCTCAGTGTATATTTAGTCATTCTTTACACTTACATGAAGTATTATTTTATGGTTAGTTGTATATAATACATTTTAACATATTCACACTATAGCCCTGTGACGGGTGTATTTTGACTAACTTAGACCATTCTGCTAGGAAGTTTTTTTTTTTTATTAACTGTTGTATTTGACCCTAAAATGAGAGTTGGTGTGATTTCAAACTTAATTAAAGCTGATTAGAGATAATTAATTGGAGCTAATTTATATGCAAAATAAGCACTAATTACAGTGACCCACTGGTTTTGCCTTGCAAAGTAAGCAGCCATGGCAAATGATAGGTGGGTTCCTAGTGCCAGCAACCCACCTAACATTTGCCATGTTGTTATTTCTTTGTGATCAGTTCTCTCACACTGTTCAAAAAGTAAATAGACATTAAAGAAGTTCACATGCTTAAGTGTAGTAATGAATAATTAGAGATAATTTCTGTTAAAAATTGCAGCAACCAACTCATAGATGGCTGTTGGCCCTTATGGCATTGATATAAGTGAAAAAGCAACCTCCAAGTGACTCCCTCCCTCCCTACCTTATGTTCTACATAAGGTAGGGAGGGAATAGAAAATGTGATTTGTTTGTCTGTTCAGAAAGAACATCATTGTTAAAAAAAGAAAGTATTGCCTAATTTTTTTGTGTAATAAGAAAATATGAAAAGTTATTTATTAAAAAAAAAAAAACAACTAAAAAATGGGTTTAAGGCTGAAAGCATCAGACTACTGGGAAATTTACTAGATGAAGAAGTTAGTGCAAAGAAGCATTTTGGTTTGTAGTAAATCACCAAAACAAATGAAATGGATTGTTTTTGTTAGATCTCATATTAGCATTAGCAGCAGCATATTATGCAAGAAAGCAAGCATCAGCCGAAAGAAAAAAAATCTTCCCATTTTACCCATCCATTTGAACGAAAAGTTTGTCTAGTTCTTCCTTGAATTTATTTAAGCTGTAAACTTGCACAATGACAAATGGAAGTTTGTTCCTGCAATCAACTAGCCACTGGCTAAAGGCAAATTTCCACACATCTATTCTACAACTGTCTTTCCTCAATTTGAGTTTATCCCCCACCTCAGGATCATAATCTGAGCAAGAGGAAGAATCCCATCAACATTGAACCTGCTCAAATTATTCAAGCCCTTACACACCTCAATCAGATCACCTTGCAGGTGCCTAGTCTCCAGACGTTGCAGTTTCAAGAACTTAAGCTTTTCTTGGTAAGAGCAACTCTTAGTTCCCCTAACCATTCTTGTTACCCTTCTCTCTACTCATTCTAGCAACTCTACATTCTTCCTAAAATGAGGCTTCCAGATCTGTATGCAGTACTCAAGGTGTTGCATTATACAAAGAGATAATCACCTCCTTATCCTTTATAGCAAAATTCCTGTATAGCATTGACAAGACACCATGAGCTATTCTTGCAGACTGCACTGCTCAGAAAACTTCGTATATGACTGGACAATTTCTTCCAAGTTTTTTTCATTCTCCATTACCCTGAGTGTAGCACCACACATTGGTACATTACTACGGGGTTACTGCTACCTATAAGCAATACTTTGCATTTGTCAATTTTAAACTTCAATTGTCAATTTTCAGCCCATCTACCCAACTTTTCTAGATCCTGTTTCAGGATCTAGAACTGCCAACCTTTATATCATCTGCAAACTTCGACATTAAGCCTGTTATTCCTTCATCAATATCAATGATAAATATACAAAACAACAATGGCCCACCACCAAACCAGATGTCACTAATAACATTCGTCCACGAAGAGCAGTGTCCATTGATTACTACTCTCTATCTTCTCCTACTCAATCATCCTTTTATCCATTGTAGCAACTTGCTCTTAATGTCATACTTCTCCAATTTGTATAGTAGTCTCCCATGTGCAACAGTATCAAAAGCTTTCCTGAAATCCAAGTATATGACACCAGAATTATGTTTTCTATCCAGTTCCTTTGTGAGCACATCACAGTATTCAAACAAATTGGTCAGACAAGACTTCCTCTTAACAAACCTATGCTGTGTCTCAACTATTACTGCTGTCTTGTTTAGATTATCCTGCATCACTTGCTTATCCAGTGACGCCATGATTTTTCCTGTAACAAAAGTTATACTAACAGGTCTGTAATTACTCATGCCACCCTTTGATTACCTTTGTGAATTGGAGATACATTTGCACATCTCCAGTTCTTGGGGACCTCCCCTGAATCCAAGGATGGTCTCATAATTATGGTTAAGGGTTTGCTTACTTCCTTTGCCACCTCCTTTAATATAATTGGATAGATCCCATCCACCCCATGTGCCTTTCTTATGTTTGTTTAACTCCTCCACTTTGCTCTTAGTTATTACAAAATCATTTAGCTCCCTTTTAGAGTTTAATAAGCTTCTGTCCTCCACTTCCCTACAGAATTCCTGATATGTGAATGTAGATCCAAAATATTCATTCAGTTTCTCAGCTATCTGAGCAGGATCATCAAAAGTGAAACCATTGATATCAAGTGGACCAATCTGATTCATCCGCTTCTAGAGTTTATATAAGAAGAAGTCTTTTCTGTTTTTCTTTGCATCCTTTGCCAAAAATTTCTCGTAATCTGACTTCGCTTGCCTAACCTCCTTTGTGACTCGATTACAGACTAGTTTATATCTACCATAGGCTTCTGTGTTGCCTCATAATTTATATACATCCCATGCATTTTTCTTCTCTGCCATGAGGCTCGTTAGTTCATATGACAACCATTCCTTTATAATGAGTTGCCGTGATATTGCACTACCTCACAAAAGCAACACTTTGTCAGTAGAGAAGACTAATGTTACTTATTCTCAGCTGATATCACCACCCAGATGTCACCATTTTGAATCTTGTTGGCTTCTCATTGGTTGAAAGTTATTGTTTCTGACTAAAATCCCAACAATAAAAGGGAACTAACTTGTTGAGGACAAATTTCAGAGTTGGTTCAGGTTCATCACACTTGAAGAACTACATTTAGTATATTTTATGCAGAGACATGAAATTTATTGTGTGGTTTTTTTTATAGTTTGTTTTTATTTTATTTTATTTTATTTTTTTTGTGTTTTGGTTAATGCTATATAAGCTTGCTTTCTTGCATCATTTGCCACTGCTGCTACTATTACTGAATGTTGTACATTTTATGCAGAGACAGAATTGAAGCTGCTTGGCTTGTAAACAATATTAATATAAATAAAGTTTTAGACTTAATTATTGATTTCAGGGATTTTTTTATTTTTTTAAATAAATGTATTTTATATTCTAGTCTTGTTTTTTTTAAAGTTATTTTAAAAAAGAGATTTAATAAATTGCAACTAATATGATATTTTACTTTCAGAATAAAATAACTTTGAATTCAAAATTAAGGCAGTAAACTTGATTACAAATGAAATTTATATATATTTATTCCACTAGTGTAACTCCACCTTTTGGCTTTGAACAGCTTTAAACTGTTAATTGTCTTCTTGTGAAAGAAAAAAAGGGCCAGTCACCTAGTGATGAGAATTTGTGCACTATGCATTTAACCTGGGGCTATTGCTATCAAGTTATCGAACAACATGTGGGTTCTCTGCCCCCCAAGTTTTATGTTTTACTCTCTCTCTCTCTCTCTCTCTCTCTCTCTCTCTCTCTCACACACGCGCACACACACACACACATTTCCTCGTCACTAAAAATAACATTGTCCAAGTAGGTGTTATTTTCAGTTTTGCATTATTCCTTATTGCCACCGCCTAAACAGAAGACCTGTCTGCCTTTATATGCTGTATGTGGATAAAGTATATAATTATAGCCAAATGTGGGCTGACACATTATTAAATATAGTTTCAGTAGGTTATTTAAAAGAATCACCTATTACTACCATATCCAGTTGCTTTTGGCAATGCACTATATAATTATAAGCACTTCATACCCATTACTCTATGTGGTTTATCTCCATGAGCTTTTGATTAAAACTGGTTGGGAATGTCATTCTTTTCTAGTCATAATAATTTAAAAAAGTTAGAAAAGAAAGCTCATTTACTGCCAGCTGAGCTGATATCCTAAATGTACTTTTTTTTTCTCCAGTGAAGCATAGTTTTATTTGTCAGGTCATGTTAATACACAAAACGTGTATGCTGTGCAGAAAATCCTCACAAATTCAAAATGTAATCCTCACAAGTTCCAGATGTCTTATATATTCACAAAATGTTGGAGTTTGGCTTGTATCATTATTTTTGGATGTTTATTTTCAGAAATACCATGAACATGTGGGTGTGAAATTTTATTACAATGTGATCTGTCTCTTCTTTCTGTGAAATGTTATTACAATGTGATCTATCTCTTCTTTCTGTGAAATGTTATTATAATGTGATCTATCTCTTCTTTCTGTGAAATGTTATTACAATGTGATCTATCTCTTCTTTCTGTGAAATGTTATTACAGTGTGATCTATCTCTTCTTTCTGTGAAATGTTATTACATTGTGATCTATCTCTTCAGTGCAAAGTTCAATGAAATGGGAATTTTTTAAGCATATTTCAACAAGATGGTACATACTGCAGAAATACAATGAAAAACCTATTGCCCAAAGTAATTTTAGAGATAAGCTCATTTCAAAAAAATTGTGACTGTCCAGATCACCAGTTTTTCTGTTACTAGATTATTACTTGGAGAAGACAAAACACACATACAATGACACTGTCCACAGATGCTATAAGATCTGAATAAATTTGAATATATCTGCAGTATGTTTTCAAGAATATATATGTGCATTGATGCTTGCTTAAATGCAAATGGTTATCATTTCCAATGTTTATTGTGGCAGTCTTTTCTTAATTGAGTAAAGATATATGTAATTATCTTTAAATTGTAACTTCTTTTTAATTGTTATTTAATTAAGCATAGGAACTATATACATATCCCATAGTTCCAAAATACTATCAATCAGTCATTACACTTTGTAATGAAATTTATACATTGCCATAAAAGATTGATATGTTCCTATATTACTTTTATATAGGTGACATTAGTTTTAGCATCACCTTTTTATAGATGTTATTGATATTATTTGTCTATTATTGAAAGTGGAAGTGTGAGATATGTAACTTTTCATAGTAAAAAATTAAACCTTCAAAAACTTAATGCTCATATTTAAAATTTTATTTTAGGTTCAGGATTTTCCTCCTGTTTTTATTAAGGGATTTATTCAACTAAATATGGCACCTTTGGCTGAAGAAATACTCAATCATGTCAATGAATGGGTGATGACCTATGGTTACCATTTAAATAAAAATGCACACACAAAAGTAACAGAGTTAAAATCTCAGTTGAAGGTATGTCTGGCACAGATATTGTAATGTTATTCTCTGCCTTATTGTCTTTTCAGATTTTTTTTTTTTTTTTTTTTTCGGAATTTTGGTTATCTTTAATATTCAGATGAACTTGCTGACTGGTTATTTATCTTTTAATGAAAATACAGAGATCCTTGGCCAACTGGAGGGAATATGTTCCTGACTAGCACTGTGGTGGACAAGACCGAGGTCGGTCCCGCATAGAGTTGTAGTAGCAACTCACCTTTCTTGGTGAGTTGCTGCTGCTCGGTCAGTGTCAATGTGGTGGAGCATTATCATGCAGGTGTATCCAGGCTTGATCATGTATATTTTGGAACACCTCAGCTGTTCCAAAATATAGATGATTGCCTCTTGTTGTTGACACTTGAATTCATGAAGTAAACATAGTGGCTTCAGTTAAAAAGACTTCCATCACTCTGCCATTCAAGCAAACTTGTAGGAACATCTGTGACTTTGGTAGCTTCCACATGGAAGATTATTATTTACCTAGGAATTGAACAGAAGCACCAGTTTTTTTTTTTTTTTTTGGTGATTATCTTTCAGGGTAAACTCTGATTGTTATCTGCCACATTCATAAACCTTGCCATTGGCCCCCTTGTGTCAGTATTCCTGGTATTATATATATATTGGTAGATGCAGTGAATCTTTACTGAAGTGGTTTGGCAACTGCCCACGGAAAATTATGCTTTCTATGTAGCTGTTCTATACTCTCTGCTGATCAGAATGCACAACCTGCTCCAACTGTTTCAAGTTTTTGTTCTGTGATATTATTGGCAGCCTACTTTGTGGTTCATATTCCGGTTTGCTCTTCTCCATAAAATTATGATGGAGAGGAGCAAAAATATGGTGGCCTTATACTAGGACACCATAAACTTGTGATTCCAGGTAAACTGAAATAAACTCTTTCAATAAACACCTTGTACTAGGACACCATTTGTTTGTACTTAACACCATCCAAATTTTATTCTGCCCAAAGTGCTCAGTGTTTCTATTGCCAATTTTTCTAATTTCTGTCAAAATTCAAGGTTTTTCTAGCTCTTGATGATTCATTTCCCCTACTTTGAAATGTTAATGTACTCTGCTTTCTACAAATATATGTCATGCTCATCTAACAGCATTTGAACAATTCCACCATTTGAGTATAGTGCCCATACATATCTCACCCTGTGTGAGCAGGTTCAGACCTGCCTACTTGTAATGATGTACTTATTCACTTCCTTCCCAGAACTTTTTGACTTTTTATTTTATGAATTTTCTTCTAGACATAATAGATTGAATCACAAGAGACATGGAACTACTCTGCTAAAAGATTATGCTGATTTCCCCAAAAAATGAAAGCATTACAGGTGTCTAAAAGTTCAGAGCATAGCTTTAATAAAATTTTAAGTTCTTTCTCCTGTAGGGATGGCTTTTATTTCTGAACGTTCAGGAATTCTTGAACTTTTATACAGACACAGTATTCAGAAAAATTTTTAATAGCAATATCCAGCAGCAGCAGCACATCCGTTAATGAAATTAATATTTCATAAGCTTACAAAAATGGAAAGAATAAACTGTGGCAACCTGTTTGTGCTCTTTACCTTGATGTTTGTTAATAAATCTTTCACACAAGCAGTCTGACTTATGAAACAGTATATTGTCTTACAACATCTTGTGTAATGGGAAAGATGATCTCTCAAGCCTTCAGAGGTGTTGGATGAATCAAAAAGACACTCGTATGCCATTAATAAATCAAGAAAATATTTATCTATAGATAACGTTTCATTTTCTACCTATAAAGTTAGTTAAAATTAACTAATCTAACTTCTGATTTTAAAAATTTTCTTTGCTTTTCTGATGTAAAGTAGGTTAACTTCTACAGTTTTTAAGAGATGATTACAAATATGTAACAGATTATTCCCTGTCATGTCAATATTTTGCACAGAATTAAAAATCAAAAATGAATTACCCATAGCAAAATATGTATACTTTTGCAACATTCAGCAGTTTTCACTACAGAATATAAACAAATGGTATGTATTTAATCATGTCACTAAATTGATACTTTATTTAGCAGTTCAACAGGTTTTTATCACATAAAGTGCAAATTCACCATGTGAATTTGCACTTTATTGAAACTTCTTTGCGATCCTGATATTTGTTTAGATTGGGTCTGTAAAATTATTCTTATAGGGACAAAATCCTTTATTCTTCATTCTACCCTAAACTTTCCATCTTTTATCTAAACTTTGGTTTCTTAATTAAATGTGCCAATGATGTTCAAGTTATGAACATAGCAATTGGCTTGTATCCACTCCAGTTTCATTTTCTGCCTATACTATTGCTCACAATAATTGTAAAAAAGGTTATTAATAAATCCAAACTTAAATTTGAACAGGCTAAGCATAGGAAATTTGCTCCTTGTCCAAAAGGTACTTGAACCATTCTGGTCACTTGCTTTTGCCACAACTTCTATCCATTGCTACTTCCACCTCTGTTGCATCTATATGGGCACTCTTAAGAGTAATCTTATACTAACCTGAATATACTATTATTTCAGAATTATCATATGGAAAGCAACCTCATGCAAAGAAGGAACATGTATAAAGACAGCAAATTTGCAGGCTTTACAAATACACTGCTGCATGCTACAAAGCAAACTGAATTCCAGCTGCTGAGGACTCTTGTTCTTTGACTTGTCAGTAGTTTTGGTATTCAGTTTGCTTTGGTTTAAATTTAGGTTTTATTTGTAAATTTGGCCTTAATTATCAGCTAATGTTATTTTATTATTGAATATGCCAATAACTCAAGCTTTCACGTAATCAGTATAGCGTGATTATTTGTATTTTGCCATATTAGCATAACCACCCCTATCACATGTTGTTTTCAGACTATGTTAAAATTAACTAATCTAACTTCTGTCATTCTGTCAGCAAAGTTATTAATAAACTTCCTATTCCAAGGGCAGTGGTTTTTTTTTTTTTTTGTTTCTCTACAAAACCATCTTAAAAATGACCATTTTTAAGATGGTTTTGTAGAGATTTGCAGACATTTTTAAGATGGTTTTATTGAGAAATCTACTGTTCTTGGATTAGGAAAAGTTTTTAGTTTTTGATTATTCTTCAGTTTTATGATTTTTAGGCGGTTCATATATTGAGTAAGGCTAAGTCATGTGCCTGACTGCTTTCTGGTTTGTACTGCTTCAATGATAATTTTCAGTTGGCTTTTTTTTTTTTTTTTTATTGTCATATGATAATGTCATTATTTTATTAATATCATAGTTATTATCATATTTAGTATCATTGAATAATTATCATATTTAGTATCATTGAATAATTATCATATTTAGTATCATTGAATAATTATCATATTTAGTATCATTGAATAATTATCATTATTCAATTATTATAGTATATTTGAATCTAGAATTGCTGATGGCTTTTAGATTTTCATCTAAGCTCGATTCCTTTTTAATTCCATTTTATATTTCCATCTAAGCATCTATTTTAAAATGTTTTATATATTTATATATATATATATATATTCTATATATAAAAAATTCCCTGTATTCTATCTGTATAATTTTTATATATAAAAATTCTATATTTTCTCTATAAATTCTATTCTATATTCTATATTAGAAGAGGTAATAGAAAAGGAACCAAAATGAAAACCAAAAACAAAATGTAGGAAAGCTAACCAAACCAAATAGCCTTCAAAGAAGACTATTTGGTTTGCTTTCCCACATTTCAATAAGGCCATTGTTGTTTGTGTATATCTTTTTCTCTCATGATGTCAGGATTTGATGAATAAATTAGAATTTGGTTGATATTTTATATGGTGGGTTGTAATTGTGTAACATTGGTTGAAATGTGGTGTCAAACAACAATGACTAATTTTAATTTTCAGGTGACTCAGTATATATATAATACATTGAATAGGAGAAGTGGAGTTGTAATTTTTCAAGGAATCTGAAATGTACCATGGCTAGGTATATTTAAGATTTTGTTATTTGAGGGTGTGCTGGTATATATGTGACAATAAAGCCACATTAATCCATTATTGATTATTGTGATCTATTGTCCTTCTCCAGTTTGTTCTGAAATGTTTGAAGAAATAACGGTGGAAATTTGTCTTTTGCTGTTATGATCAGTGTTGTGTTCTATTGTTCAGTGACCTCAGTTTGACTCTCAATCATTTAACACCCAGTATTAGATAGATTTCTGCCAACCCAATCTAAAACCTCTTTCTGTACAAAAAAGTTTTAGAAATAGTATTGGCATGGGGTTTGTTTTAGAGGCAGGTTTTATCAACAATCTATACAGGGTCATCAACAGTTATACTCTCTGTATCAAGTGGACCAGTGTGCTTTTTTTAGCATTCTTAGCCAAAGATGCCTTGTAATCTGCCTTAGCTGGTATAACTTGTTAACAGGAGAGACTGCTTCTACAGGGATGGGATACACTTAAATAGAAAGGGTGCAAGAAACATTTGCTGATGCTATCGAGGCAGTGTTAGGTGGGTCGGAAAACTGCTAGCTTGGGAGGATACAAGGACTAATAGATTAACAGTAGCCACTGGCAGAGGTGAAAGTGACTCTTGCACTGCTTCTATTGGAATGAGCAGAAGCCTGGAAAACAAGATGCAGGATATTTCAGAGACTGCTGGGAGTCATTGCGGTACAAGTAAACAAATGGGTTGTGTTAAGGAAGCTAACAATAGGAACAGGTACATGTATACTTGCATGTACACCAATGCTAGGAGTTTGGTAAATAAATTTGATGAATTTGAGGTATTGCTCAAAGCATCAAAGGCGGATATTGTTGAGATATCAGAGATGTGGTGTCACACTGATATTAGGAGTGCAGAATTGGAATTTGGGGAGTACAATGTGGTTATGTTATTAGTTAAGAAACACATAAAATCCAAGGAAGTGAAGCCAATCGACATCGCTGGACAGTGTGGTGTTGAGTCAGTTTGGAGTGACCTAAACATTGGGAGATCAAAATTGAGAGTAGGAGTGTGCTATAGGCCCAATGACTCTGATGAGTATAATAAGAAACTGTACAGGGTAATAGAGTGGGCCAGTAAATCAGAGAGTCTTATAATGGGAGATTTTAATTTCCCAGATATTGACTGGAATTTGTGGGTTGGTCAACTAGAGGGAGTAATACTCTTGATCTGATTATCAGTAGTGATTCTTCATGCATTAGGAATTTGCAGATAAAGGAACCACTAGGTGGCAGTGATCACAGAGTGCTGAAGAGGGATTTACTCAAAGAGGTAACTATCATCAGGGGTAAAGGGAAGGGTTTTTGCTTTCTTAAAGGCGATTACGATGGTCTGAGACAGTATTTAAATTCTACACAGTGGGACCAACTGATGATGTTACCAACAGCAAATTCAAAATGGGAAGCATTCAAAGAACTTATCTTGGAAACTACTACACTTTACATACCAACTAAGAAATATTGTTCAAGGTTTAGGCCTAAATGGATGTCAGACGAACTAATGAGACATATGGCAGTGAAGAAAAATGCATAGGATACATATAAATTAACATGTGACACAGAAACCTATGATAGATATAAGTTGATCTGTAAACAAGTTACAAAGGAGGTTAGGCAGGCGAAGGCAGATTACGAGAAATCTTTGGCAAAGGATGCAAAGAAAAACAGCAAAGAGTTCTTTACTTATGTAAACTGTAGAAGGAAGGAGATGAATCAGATTGGTCCACTTGATATCAATGGTTCAACTGTTGATGATCCTACTCGGGTAGCTAACAAACTAAATGAATGTTTTGCATCGGCATTCACACATGAGGAGTTATTCAACTCTGGCAGAAAGCTAGATAATCTTGTAATAATTGAGAGTAAAGTGGAGGACAAATTGTTGAAGATAAACACAACAAAGTCACCTGGGGTGGATGGGATCTATCCAGTTATATTAAAGGAGGCAGCAAAGGAAGTAAGCAAACCCTTAGCCATAATTATGAGAGTTTCCTTGGACTCAGGGGAGGTACCCATAGACTGAAGATGTGCAAATGTGACCCCAATTCACAAAGGAGGATCAAAGGCTGACACAAGTAATTATAGACCTATGAGTTTAACTTCTGTTCCAGGAAAATTAATGGAGGCACTGGTTAAGGAAGCAATGCAGGATCATCTGGACAAGACTTCAGTTATAGCTCAGACACAGCATGGTTTTGTTAAGGGGAAGTCTTGCCTGACCAATTTGATTGGATACTATGATGCAGTCACAAAAGAACTCGATGCAGGGAATAACTTTGATACTATATACTTGGATCTTAGAAAGGCTTTTGATACTGTTGCACATGGAAGACTGCTGCACAAATTGGAGCAGTGTGGCATTGGAGGCAAATTGCTGCAATGGATAAAGGGTTGGTTGATTGGGAGAAGACAGAGAGTGGTAATCAATGGACACTGCTCATAGTGGACTAATGTTATTAGTGGAGTCCCTCAGGGTTCAGTGTTGGGTCCATTGTTGTTTTCTGTATTTATAAATGATATATCAAGCTTAATGTCCAAGTTTGCAGACGATACAAAGGTTGGCAGGGTTGTTAAGGAAACTACTGATGCTATGCTGCTGCAACAGGATCTGGAAAGGTTGAGCAGATGGGCTGAGAGGTGGCAAATGAAGTTTAACATTGACAAATGTAAAGTACTACATATGGGAAACAGCAACCCCAAAGCAATGTATCAACTCTGTGGCACTACATTGACAGTGGTAGAGAATGAAAAGGACCTGGGGATAATTGTGAAGGCAGATATGAAGTTTTCTGAGCAGTGCAGACAGTCTGCATGGTGTCTTGTCAATGATATACAGCAATTTTTCTAGTAGTGATAAGGAGGTGATTATTCCCTTGTATAAGGCAATGGTCAGGCCACACCTTGAATACTGTATACAGGTCTGGAGGCCTCATTTCAAGACGGATGTAGAGCTGCTGGAACGAGTACAGAGAAGGGCAACAAGATTAGTGAATGGAACAAAGGGTTGCTATTATGAAGAAAGGCTTAAGTTTTGCAAATTCCAGTGTCTGGAGACTAGGCACCGGCAATGTGATCTGATAGAGGTGTATAAAGCCTTGAATGGTTTGAGCATGCTCAGTGCTGATGGGATTCTTCCTCTTGCTCAGAATAATCACCTGAGAGGGCATAAATTCAAATGAGGAAAGACAGATGAAGGATAGATGTGTGGAAATTTGCCTTTAGCCAGCAGATAGTTGGTTGGTGGAACAGACTTCCATCCCTTGTTGTATAAGTTGATAGCCTAAATAGATGTAAGGCTCAGCTGGACAGGTATTTCAAACGAATGGTGGGGTGAAGTGGAAGTGTGTTTTTTTTTTTTTTTTGGCTGATGCTGCATAAGCTTGCTTTCTTGCATCATATTCCTCTGCTAATGCTAATGGTAACTCCCTGAGAACTTGATTGTACACTAGTTTGTACTTATTGTGTGATTCTGTATCCCCTGACAATTTATAATCATCCCATGCAATTTTATTCTCTCCTAATAAGCTCATTAGTTCATCTATCATCCATTTTGGTCTAAACCTTGCATATTTGGCATTTCCTTTTTTAGCAACATTAATTGCTGCCATTTTAAAAGAGTTTAAAAAATGATAAAAGAAAACCTGCCCCTTTACCTTTGACAGTAGTTATTTTTTTGAATAACTCCCACATCAATATGCTGTGATCACTGCAAGATTCCTTTATATGGAGATTCTCATTGCACGATGACTCACTGCTGATAACCAGATAAAAATATTGCTTTTACTTGTTGCCTCTCTAACGGATTTGTATAAAAGGTAGTCATCCAGCAAACTGAGAAATGTTTTGCTGTTTTGCTTAACCCATGAGTTCCAATTTCTAAATAAAAACATGATCTTCATTTTATTTTCATTTCTATACATATAATGCTTAGAAATGAAAAACTGCACCCTGTTTGAAATAAGGTTAGTTTTATGACTGAAGAACTGCTCTTAGGAACTTAGTTATAAAATAAAACAATAATACTGAATTAAAATTTAATGAAAAAACAGTAAAAATACAAATAAGAATAATGTAGTAAAATTGGAAATTAATTTTGATGGAGTAGAATTTCGAGCCATGTGTTTTGGCTTTGTACTGTGGAAAAGAAAATGTATTGTACCAAGATAAGCTTTAGAACATATCTTCCTATGTCTATTGAAATTTTTTTGTACATATTCTCCCTTTGTTTCTAATCTGTAGATTGGGGTGCAGTGTTTTTCCTGTAACATATTCATGAAATAGCAGGGAAGTGTTTTTCTTATAATGTATTTTTCCACAACAATATATCCAATATGAGAAGCCTTTGAAATATAATGTATAATTTTATTTCATTTTTGTGTAAAATAATATTTATTTTGATAATAATTTTCAGGAACTAGAAGTAGATCTACATAGATCACCATCAACACTTGAAGATTTAAAATTTGTACTGTCTGTGATAGCAGATGTTCGGGATATTTCGTTAGATGTTGATGAAACTCTGAATGATGTTGAAGAAAAATATCGGACATTGGCAATGTATAAAATTCCGGTAAGTCATTTTCTCATTCAGATTTGTTGCTTATGGAATTTATATAATGTTAAAAAAAAAAAAAATTTTTTTAAGAATTTAGCTGAGAAAGGCATAAATTTTTAGCTTAATTTTGATAATTTTTGATACTCTAATATGAAAAAACCTCTAAAAAATTTAAATGGGAATTCTAGTATATTTGATAAACAATTAATGCACTGCTTTCCATACAAACCATAGATAAACACAAATAAATTTCTGATAAATATGAAAGTATCAGATTTTTCTGCTTCCTCTGAAGGTGAATACACTGCATGTCTGTAATCTCTCTCTCTGTCCATCCGTCTCTCTCTCTCTCTCTCTCTCTCTCTCTCTCTCTCTCTCTCTCTCTCTCTCTCTCTCTCTCTGTCCAGTTCCTTTGTGACCACATCATAGTATCCAATCAAATTGGTCAGGCAAGACTTTCCCTTAAGAAAACTATGCTGTGTCCGAGCTATAACTGAAGTCTTGTCTAGATTATCCTGCAGTGCTTCTTTTACCAGTGCCTCCATTAATTTTCCTGGAACAGAAGTTAAACTAACGGGTCTATAATTACTTGTGTTGCCCTTTGATCCTCATTTGTGAATTGGGGTCACATTTGCCAAAGAAGTTCTTATAATTATGGTTAAGTGTTTGCTTACTTCCTTTGCTGCCTCCTTTAATATAATTGGATAGATCCCATCCACCTCGGATGCCTTTTTTATGTTTATCTTCAACAATTTCTCCTCATCTTTCCTCTCAGTTATTACAAAATCATCTAGCTCACTGCCAGAGTTAAATGTAGTTTTATCATTTTTTTTTGAAAAGAAAAATACAGAAATGCAAAAACTTTTGTTAATGACTTGGCTAACTTAGATTGCACTAGGGTATAATATTCCCATTTCTATCATAGTCTTGGAAACTAAACAGAGTACTGCAAAACATTGTTAATTAGCTTGGCACTACACAAATGTTTCATTGATATCATATATTTGGATCTTAGAAAGGCTTTTGATACTGTTGCACACGGAAGGCTGCTTAACAAATTGGAGCACTGTTGCATTGGAGGCAAATTGCTGCTATGGATAAAGGGATGGTTGAGTAGGAGAAGACAGAGAGTGGTAATCAATGTTTACTGCTCATTGTGGACTAATGTTATTAGTGGAGTCCCGCAGGGTTCAGTGTTGGGTCCATTGTTGTTTTCTGTATTTATAAATGATATTGATGATGTTATATGAAGTCTAAGTTTGCAGACGATACAAAGGTTGGCAGGGTTGTTAAGGACACTAATGACAGTATGCTGCTGCTGCTGCTGCTGCAACAGGATCTAGAAAAGTTGAGCAGATGGGCTGAGAGGTGGCAAATGAAGTTTAACATTGACAAATGTAAAGTACTACATATGGGAAGCAGTAACCCCAGAGTAACTTATCAACTCTGTGGTACTACACTGACAGTGGTAGAGAACAAAAAGGACCTGGGGCTAATTGTGCAGGCAGAGAGGAAGTTTTCTGAGCAGTGCAGACGGTGTGCAAGAGTAGCTCATGGTGTCTTGTCAATGATATACAGGAATTTTTCTAGCAGGGATAAGGAGGTGATTATCCCCTTATATACTCATATTACCTTATATTACTCAAGCCACACCTTGAGTACTGTATTCAGGTCTGGAGGCCTCATTTTAAGAAGGATGTAGAGCTGTTGGAATGAGTACATAGAATGGCAACAAGATTAGTGAATAGAATAAAGGGTTACTCTTACGAAGAAAGGCTTAAATTTTGCAAATTACAGTGTCTGGAGACTAGACACCTGCAAGGTGAACTGATTGAGATGTATAAAGCCTTGAATGGTTTAAGCATGCTCAATGCTGATGGGATCCTTCCTCTTGCTCAGAATAATCACTTGAGAGGGCATAAATTCAAATTGAGGAAAGACAGATGTAGGATAGATGTGCGGAAGTTTGTCTTTAGCCAGTGGATAGTTTCATCCTTTATTGTGGAAGTTGATAGCCTAAATAAATTTAAGGCTGGGCTGGACAGGTATTTGGAACAAATGGAGGGGTGAAATGGGAGAGTTTTTTTTTTGTCTGATGCTGCATAAGCTTGCTTTCTTGCATCATGTGCCTCTACTAATGCTAATGCTATATAACGTTACGATTAATGCAGCAAATGCTACAATGCAACAGATTAATGTAACTTTAATTTGTTGCATTTATTTTGTGATAATATTCCCTTTTCTATTAGTCTTGGATATACAAATAATTTTTCTTCATCTTTAGCTGGTGCAGCAGTTGCCTCTGACTGCATTATTTGGCCACTACTAATAATACTGCAGTTTTATTCTAAATTGCTTTTATAGGCCAGCCATTTTGTATTGTATGAAATGTATAATAAAAATTCCTGGTTTTCCTTTCAGTAGCTTTCAAAGGTTTTCCTTTGAGTAGTTAATCCTTGACCTTGCCATTCTGTGGGAAATTATCAGTTCTTCATTTCTGTGTAGTGTAGAGATTTATAGTATGGTGAATGCAACAACTGTACATTCTGGGTTTTTTCCCTTTCATGTGTTTTATTCTTGTATATTGCTTTTGTGATCCTGTTGCTCACAAAACCTAGATTTGTGTGATTCAGATATGAAACGTGAATTTATTGTGATATGTGATTGTAATTTGTAAAAGAATAAGAGAAGTTTAACTCAATATGATACGTAGAACACTTCCGTATGATACTCTCCAGAAATTTTAAATTAAAACAATTAAAAATGAAAAAATTAAATTTTTTACTTAATTTTTAATTGTATTAAATTGATTTTTAATTGTTTTCATTTGATTTTTAATTATTGTTAATTATTTCTTACTGTAATGTAAGATTTTCGATTTTTTAATTGTTTTCATTTTAAATCTCTGGAGAGTATCATACGGAAGTGTTCTACATATCATATTGAGGTAAACTTCTCTTATTCTTTTACAAATATTGATATCAACATAGAATGTATTGAGCATTATAGCTCTGGTTAATATTATCAAATTCAGTTTTAATCTCTTATCGATATTTCATTTGCTTCTTTTCTCTTCAGGTATAACCTATCGATACACACATTTATGGTGGATTTTTTGAAGACCTTGGTGCAAAGTTACATTAGATTAACACTAAGAAATATGGCCAAAGTTACCATATTTCTTTTCTAAAGTATAACCTTCAAAACAACATCGTTCCGAAGTTTACTGGGGTCAATTTAAATCATAAAATTTCGGGCGTAAAGCAACTAACACTTGCCACATCACGTAATATAATTAAGCTCGCCTTAAGATCTCGGTATTCTAATAAAGAAAAATATCTTTTCCAAGTTAGGAAACTTCACGACAAATTAAAGAATTATCTGCATCCTAACGATTGTTCTATATTGAAGACCTCTATAGATTTGAAACTTGAAGCACAAACCTCAGAAATAAAAAAGCAGACACGTTGACAAATTGAATACATTACCGGAAGGGTCAAGACACGTTTATACGAGTTGTGTGACGACCCCCCCCCCCCACATATTATTATTAGTATGAGTAATGGCCACATGGTGCAAGAAAGCCTATGGCTTATGCTGCACCAACCAAAAAAAAAAAAAAAAAAAACACCGGAATAAAACAATGATAAAAAAATAATAATAATTAATAAAAGAAAAGGAAATTCAACCTATCATCCTCTACGCTTCCCTCACCGGGAGGTACTATCCAGATGAACTTTGAATTTCCCTAAACTCTCAGCCTCTACCACCTATGTAGGCAATTATTCCAGTAATTTATAACTCGCTGGCTAAAATAAAACTTCCTGTAGTCCAATCTAAACATTTCCCCCTGTAACTTGAATTTATGTCCCCCAGTTCTAGCATCATTTATAATCTTGAAAATTTCATCCTCATTCATTTTACTGATGCCTCTCAGAGCCTTAAACACCTCAATCAAATCTCCCCTAAGGTGTCTAGTTTCCAAACTCAGCAGCCCACACATTCGAAGTCTTTCTTCATAACGATGCCCTTTTGCCAATCTCACCAGGTGAATTACCCGTGTTTGCACCCTTTTGAGAAGCTCAATGTCATTCTTTAGGTGCGGTCTCCGTACTTGAACACAGTATTCCAAGTGTGGTCTAACAAAAGCTTATATAATGGGATTATCACGTCCCTATCTCTACTTGCAAAAGTTCGATAGATCATCGATAGGACACCATGGGCCTTCCTTGCAACCTGTTTACAATGCTCAGATAATTTCATGTCTGACCATATTGTAACACCCAAATCCCTTTTCTCTAGTATTGGGTTTAGTTGAACTCCACCAAGTGTTTAATCCACTCTGTTGGATTAAAGCATAGCTGCCATTTTTCTGACCATTCCTGAAGTCTATCTAGGTCTCTCTGAAGAAGCTCAGCTTGACAGTGATCATTAACTACTCTACCAATTTTAACATCATCTGCAAATTTAGACATCACGCCCTCTATCCCTTCGTCGATGTCATTTATGAAAATTAAAAACAACAGTGGTCCTAATACTGATCCTTGGGGAACCCCACTTCTTACATCAACCTAATCTGAGGAATAGCCATTTATCACAACCCTCTGCCTCCTGCCCGGAAGCCATCCTGCTATCCATCTAAGGATTTCCCAGTGATTCCAACCTGTTCCAGCTTAAAAAGCAACTGCTCATGTGGGACTGAGTCAAAAGCTTTGCTGAAATCTAAATAAACAATGTCGAAATTATTCCCCAAATCCTGCTTGTGAGTGACCCTTTCAAAATAGCGAACCAGATTTGTTAAACATGATTTTCCTTTTACAAAACTATGCTGAGTATCCTGGAAAATTTCAGTTCTATCCAAATGATCTTGAATTCCACTCTTGATCATTGCCTCCATGATATTCCCTACCACTGAAGTCAGACTAACAGGTCGATAATTTCCCACTTCACTCTTAGAGCCACCCTTATGTATGGGAGATACATTGGCACTTTTCCAATCCAACGGAATCTCTCCAGAGTCTAGTGATGCTCGCATAATTAGCCTTAATGGTTCAATGCACTCACTTGACTTCTCCCTTAAGATTATAGGGTATATTCCATCAACTCCAGGAGCCTTACTGGCCTTTAGGCTCGAAAGTTTTTTCATTAAATAATCTTGCGAAATTTCAATATCATTAATTACATATTTTTTAACTTCGCGCCCACAATTTCCCATTGCCATAAAAGGTTTTTCATTTATAAATATCGATGCAAAATAACTGTTGAGTTCATCTGCAACGGCAGCTCGTGTATTTAATACTATCCCCTTTCCCTTATGTAAAGGTCCGATCTGGTTTGTCCTGCTCTTCTTGGCATTTATATATGTGAAGAATTCCTTATCCACCCCCCCTCCTCTTTGCTCTGTTTGTTAGTGCTTTCTCATAAACTGCCTTTGCCTGTCGAACCTTTTCTGTGGCTCTATTACAGATCATCTTGTAGCTGTTATAGGCTTCAGTATTTTTTATTGCTCTGTAACCTTTCCATGCCACCTTTTTCTGCTCAAGTAATGTGGCAACTTCACTATTCATTCAACTTGGAACCCTCCTCGTGGAGTATTTTTTTAATGGTAAATACGCATTCAAGGCATCTGTGATTAATGTTTTAAAAGCATACCACAGTTCAATTGTTTTCGTTCTCTGTGCGATATCTACCCAGTTAATAGAGGCCATGTAGTACCTTAAGGCATCTTAATTTCCTTTTCTGAAATTAAAACCCATACCTTTGCCTTTTACTGCTGCTACCTCTCTCATCATCATCCACCGTAGAACTCCATGATCACTTCCTGCTACTGGTTCTTCTACTCTCAGCCCTGTTATGTCATCTGATTCATGGGTGATGATGAGGTCTAGGATATTCTTTTCTCTAGTACTTTCCCTGATATGTTGATACAAATAACAGTCATCTAGTTGATTTAAAAATTTTGTTCCCCATGTCGAGTTTCCTTCCTATTTACTCCAATCAATTAGAAGCAAATTGAAATCACCCATAATAAGACTTTGACGCTTACTTGCCCATGCCATTTGCATGTAGAGGCTTTCTTCATAATCTTCACAATCACCTGGTCTGTAGATTACTCCTACTCGCATTATATCTTTGTTTCCAACTATTTCACACCATACAGATTCTATACTAGCATGTGAAACGTCTGAATCCGGTGAAAGCTATTGTCGCACTCAGGCTGCTTCTGATAAGAAGCATTACCCCACCACCCCTTTTATCTACCCTATGTGATAATTATACAATTATCACATCAATATACGTACTACGTAACTTCTAAGGACTTAAAAACTAAGGGGGGATATATATATATATATATACACTCTTTTTGCAGAATCATTTAAACATTTAAAATATTTATAATCTAATTTGGAATGTTCATATTTTATATTCAATAGAATCAGCCTTATCAGAAGGCTGCTTCTGATAAGCATTACTCCACCACCCCCTTCTATCTACCCTATGCTTCTTAAATACATTATACAAGCCATACTGAAACTCATCATCCCCAATTTCTGTGTGGCACCACATCTCCGCAAGCTCTATTATGTCTGCATTACTTGTTTTAACCAGCAGTTCGAATTTGCTCATTTTATTGACGACACTTCTAACATTACTATATAAACAATTAAGACTTACTGTTCTTGTTTATTTAACTACCCTAACACAACCCTTGAAGTTTTTTAGGCTCTCTTCCCTGGCATTAGCTACCTGCTCACTTGAAACGTTTCTGCCCCCAGAACATCTAGATAATATGTCCAGTTGGGGTAACAGATAAGAACACTTGAGGTATGTGCAAGAGTTACTTTGATCAATATTATCAGATAAACGCATGTCAGTATTACCCACATCCCCCCTAACTAGCAGTTTCCCTGAACCTTTAAGGTATCCTCAATAATACTGGCAAAAACTTTTGCACCACCTTTGTTTAAGTGTATCCCGTCTCTACAAAACGAATTCCTTTTACCTACAAGTGTGGGCCATGCTGATAGAAATTTTCCGTCTAAAGCCTTGCAGAATCCTTCAAGTCTTATGTTAATCCACAAGGCTTTTAACATATAATCCCTCCTATCATGTCTGGGCAGAATTGTAGACACATAGACATTGTGGCCTAGCTCGCGGCATTTCCTCAGCATGGTCCTGTATTTTTCCAACAAATCGTCAAATCGTGTATGTTTAACGTCATTAGTCCCCACATGAATAATAATATTTTCTTTACCCCTTTAAAATCTGATAATCTGTTGGTGACACCATTAATAGTTGCTCCCGGCAGACATACCCTGGTTCTACTCCACCTATCCTTATTACAAAAAATATTCCCCGTTTCCCTGACAATGGCGTCTCCTAATAAAACAATGTCCTTTTTAACCAGAGTAGTTTGCACTTGGTTTTTCTGTTTTTAGGCCCGAATCGGGTTTGCATCACTTGGTAGATTGCTGGAGTCTTGAGTCCCTGATGAGCTCCCAGATGCATTATTCTTGAGGGCAAGCACCCATGTTTTCAGTGACTCAGATTGGTCCATCAGTGCACCAAATTGTAATTTAAGATTGCTGCACTCCTTACATCGATCACAAAGAAAAGAATCCCCAGGCGAGCTATGATTAGTCACCAGTTCGACCTTGGAAAACATTCCACAGGTTCCGCAATGGATTAAATCATGACTCACCTGTAAATCGCCATCGGCTATTTCCGTGTGAGTCATGATACCCTGTGACGTGTTTAAGATAGATTTCGTAACTACAATTATAAAGTTAGCTAAATATCAATGGAAATTAACTTTAAAAAATTATATCTATAATATTATAAAAATCAAACTGTTACAGGAAAACCTATAACAAAATATTTAAAAGCACTAATCAGCAGTAATCAATCCACTTAACTGAGCAGCCCTGACGAAGTGCGTCCGCTCACCTCGAATGCCAACACTCGAATGCACAACAGTCTACTGCAGAATACTTCATGAATATGCACAATGGTCTACTGCAGAATACTTCATGAATATGCACAATGTTCTACTGCAGAATACCTCATGAATATGCACAATGGTCTACTGAAGAATACTTCAGCTAGTTTGCGAACACCCCCTTGCCCAACATTCAACAAACCGACATATCAACAGGTTACAAATCTTTCCTCATATATGCTATTGCAGGACCAGCGACCACTCTTATCCAAAGGATTAAATTACAATTTACCACCTCGAAAACTACCTGAAAGACAGTGCATAATTAATATTGAATTTGGACTTTGTAATGTTCCACAAAAATATTTATTTATTCAACAAGTTAAGGTGGTGAATAACATTAAAGAAACGTGACTTCCTAAAAGGAAGGAAAATCACTTTGCAATTTCTTTCGTTAAATTAATTTTTTAATTGTGTTAAATTGATTTTTAATTGTGTTCTTTTGATTTTTAATTATTTATTATTGTAATGTAAGATTTTCGAATTTTTAATTGTTTTCATTTTAAATTTCTGGAGAGTATCATTCCTAAGTGTTCTAAGTATCATATTGAGGTAAACTTCTCTTATTCTTTTAAAAATATTGATATCAACGTGAGAACGTTATTGAGCATTATAGCTCTGGTTCATACTAGATTCACTACTAGATTTTCAAAAAAAAAAAAAAAAAACCTTTCAGCACACAGCTTTGCTCCTAGACAAAAAAGAGAAACTTATTCCAAAAGTGTCCAGGATAAAATAGTAATACAATGATACAACCAAGGCGGGCCCTGTTCAAGAATTACTTGTGGGCCCTTGGGGCACTACGCAAAACATATATGGGGTGTTTTTGTAATAGTGATTTTTTAATCTTTTTTTTGTTTCAAATTTTACAGTAACTAAGAAATAATTAAATAATTTTATATTATGCTGAACACAGATTTTAAATAGAATAATATTTAATACAATCAACAATATTGTTTAACAGTTGCAGTCATCTTATTAGCATTAGCATTAGCATTAGCAAAGGTACATGACGTAAGAAAGCAAGCTTATATAGAATCAGCCAAAAAAAAAAAAAAAACCCTTATTTCACCCATCCACTAGCTCCAAATGTTTGTAAAGTTCTGCCTTGAATCTATTTAAGCTATCAACTTCTACAACGAAAGATGGAAGTTTGTTCTACCAATCAACTACCCGCTGTCTAAAGGCAAACTTCTGCACATCTATCCTACAACTGTCTTTCCTCAAACTGAATTTTTGCCCTCTCAGGTGATTATTCTGAGCAAGAGGAAGAATCCCATCAGCATTGAGCATGCTCAAAACATTCAAGGCTTTATACACCTCAATCAGATCACCTCGCAGGTGCCTAGTCTCCAGACGCTGTAATTTGCAAAACTTAAGCCTTTCTTTGTAAGAGCAACCCTTTGTTCCATTCACTAATCTTGTTGCCCTTCTCTGTACTCATTCCAACAGCTCTACATCCTTCTCAAAATGAGACCTCCAGACCTGTATACAGTACTCAAGATGTGGTCTGACCATTGCCTTATACAAGGGGATAATGACTTCGTTATCCCTGCTAGAGAAATTCCTGTATACCATTGATAAGACACCATGAGCTACCCTTGCAGACCATCCGCACTGCTCAGAAAACTTCATATCTGCCTGAACAATTACCTCCAGGTCCTTTTCATTCTCTACCACTGTCAGTGTGGTACAACAGAATCGATACGTTACTCTGGGATTACTGCTTCCCATATGTAGTACTTTACATTTATCAATGTTAAACTTCATTTGCCATCTCTCAGCCCATCTGCTCAACTTTTCTAGATCCTGTTGTAGCAGTGTACTGTGTCATTAGTGTCATTAACAACCCTGCCAACCTTATTTAAAGGCTGATATGTTTAGATGGGGAAATAGTTAGCAGTTCTTAAATTAGGGCCTTTGGAACCATAATCTTGAATAATAATATACATATGGTGTTTATCATGCTCATATAAGTTGCACTCCGCACATCTATCTTACATTGACAGTTGTAGGATAGATGTGCGGAAGTTTGCCTTTAGCCAGCAGATAGTCGGTTGGGGGAACAGACTTCCATCCTTTGTTGTGGAAGTTGATAGCCTAAATAAATGTAAGGCTGAGCTGGACAGGTATTTGGAATGAATGGAGGGGTGAAATGAGAGTGGGGTTTTTTTTTTTTTTTTTTTTGTCTGATGCAACATTTGCTTTCTTGCATCATATGCCTCTACTAATACTAATACTAATGCTAATAAGCCAAATTGTTTTGAGTATATAGTATATTATTTATTATATAGAGAGTGTTTTTTTTATTATGTGAATGTCCTGTTTTGTATTATCTCAGGTAACTAAAGAAGAGTCACTGTTGATGGAATCCATGCGAAAAATATGGTCTGACCTTGAATATGAATCAAAAAAAATAAATCATAGTTTGATTCCTGTAAAGAGAAAATTTATTAAGGTTTGTTATATATATTTGTTTTTTTCAATAAACATATGAATTTTGTGTTTTTCAGAGGCATCGGTAAATTTTATTTAAATATTTTTAATAACTAACATTTGGAGTAACATGATGTCTATTTACAAGTTTTCATGTAAGTCACATTTAATTATAATGAAAATACAAAAAAAAGTAAAAAGTTTTAATTAGTTTAGAAATGTTTGCTCAGCGTTCATTGTTTTTAAATATTCCTTCACTGTGTACAGAGCCGTGCAAAGGGTGAGACAAACAAGGCTCTTGCCTCATGTGAAAAGCTGAAAGGGGTGCCAAAACAAAGATTAAATAATGGCAAACTTTTTTGATTTTTTTTTTGATCATTCCAATCCATTTATCATCTTTGTTGTGCCATTGTATAGATACCAAGCTCTGCATGCCAGCGTTATCTGGGACACCACCATGGTTGTCACCCCACTGGTTGCCATTTTTATAACCTAAATTTTAATTTTTTATTAAAACATATACCAGAAATGTATTTTAAATAAGTCATATTTTTTTAAATAAAATTTTTTTTTTAGATGGGGAAATAGTTATTTCCCCATCTAAAAAATTTCTTGCCTCAGGTACTCAAATGGTCCTGACTGTGTATTTAGAAATGTTTGTGTTTTCAAGAGTGTTGCAAAGTGTTAATTTTAGTAATTGATTATATCAGTGAATTGCATTGCAATGCATGTAGCACAAAGTTCTGTGAGATTCCAGCACATTTGGAGGCTAGTGGGAGCCAGATGTGTTCAAAGCCACTAAGTGGATTTTCTTATTTATTGATATGAAATTATTGTTTTTCTAAAACTTTTAATTTAAATTTAGTAGTATAGCATTATTTTGTGATTTTCTGATTAATCTGGTGTATTTATTCTTTACTCGGCCTTGTAATTGCATAAAAAGTATCGTTAAGGGTATCAAATCCACGTGTTACAAGTTGCAGCTCCACTGAACGAGAAGTTTTTTAGCTGCTTTATTGACCAGTTGTTACATCAAATTATTTTCTAAAGGTAGCTTATAGACCTAGTCAGGATCGTTAGTTTATACTGAATTGAGACAGCGAGATTTGGAAGTTAATTAATACTTCTCCGTAGCCAGGTGGGAAGGAGCAGCAGTGCGTAGCACACGCTTCTTGATTAGACCGGGGTTCGAGCCCGTCACCACCAAATACGGAAGATACGGAAAGGTCAGGGAATGACCACCGCATATCCCAGAGCAATATGGCCTTAGTTGCTAATGCTCCTAAAACACCAAATAACAACAACAACAACAACAATTAATACTTAAGTGTCTGTAGATTTACTGTTCGTAATTTGCTGCCTTTGTTATACGATACAACGTTATATCCCGAACTAGATAGCGTTAGTATAGTATAGTATATAATATAATATTGTCAATTAATCAGTGAAATCTATTAATTTTGTTAAACTTCATTCTCAATTAAATTGTACTTTTAACTAAATACAAACGTAATCTAAACGTTTATATGACAAACGTAACATAATTAATTAATACATAACTTGATACGGAAGTTATATAAAGGGAACTTGTAAATAATAATTGATACCGAAAATTATGTATAGCGTTATAACTGTGTTGGGATAAAAGTTTTGGGTATAATTTTGTACTGAAATTGAAATTTTATTGAAATTAAATTGAAATCATGACTCAGACCAGAGCAGCAAAGCAAAAGGCTCAAGCTAATGGGAGTGCTGTGGCTCAGAGGAGAACTGAGGGGGGACAGTTGCCCCCTGAATCACAGCCTTTTTAAATGCACTGCTTGCATGATGTTTGTGGAGCAATCGGGTACGGGACATGATATTGTCATGGGGGGATGTCTTTGTGTGTGCGCACGATGCAAGGAGTGTAACAAAATCAGGCGGCAACTCAGCATTGTAATGGGCCTATATGAGAGCTTGAAGGTCAGGGTGGATGCCCTCGAAGGATCTAAATTGAGGGGGCCCATCAAGCTCTTAGCTGCCCACATCAATGCCAGAGCTTGCACTTGGTTATCATGCAACACAGCGGCAACCCCCAAGGCAGAATGCGCTGCTCCCACAGGAACTAGTAGTTATTGGTGACTCTATTGTCAGGGAAACGGGGAACATGCTTTGTAAAAAGGATAGGTGGAACAGGACCAGGGTATGTCTGCCAGGTACAAAGGTTGATGACGTTGTAGAGTGGATATCATCTTTTAAGGGCACAAAAGGTGATATAGTTGTAGCACATTTGGAGGCTAGTGGGAGCCAGATGTGTTCAAAGCCGCTAAGTGGATTTTCTTATTTATTGATATGAAATTATTGTTTTTCTAAAACTTTTAATTGAAATTTAGTAGTATAGCACGTCGGCACTAATGATATTAAGAGTAGGAGACTGGCAGAATTACTTAACAAGTACAGATCACTGTTCAAAAAAAGCCATGAATTAGGGTTGAATTTGAAAGTGGCTGCAATTCTGCCCAGACACGATAGGGAGGGAGTATATGATGAGAGCCTTGTCGATCAATTCGGCCCTGGAAAGATTGTGCAAGGCTCAAGGGGTAGAATGTTTTTCAGCTTCGAAAAATCGAAGCTGAAAAAAATGCAGGATATTTCAGAGACTGCTGGGAGTCATTGCAGTACAAGTAAACACATGGGTTGTGTTAGGGTAGCTAAGAATAGGTGCATGTATACTTAGTTGCTTGTACACCAATGCTAGGAGTTTGGTAAATAAATTTGATGAATTTGAGGTATTGCTCTAAACATCAAAGGAGGATATTGTTGGGATATCAGAGACGTGGTGTCACACAGATATAAGGAATGCAGAACTGGAATTTGGGGAGTACAACGTCTACAGAAAGGATAGACAGGATAGGAAGGGTGGAGGGGTTATGCTATTAGTTAAGAAACACATAAAATCCAAGGAAGTGAAGCCAGTCGACATCGCTGGACAGTGCAGTGTCGAGTCAGTTTGGTGTGACATAAGCATTGGGAGATCAAAATTGAGAGTAGGAGTATGCTATAGGCCTAATGACTCTGATGAGTATAAGAAGAAACTGTAGAGGGAAATAGAGTGGCCCAGTAAATCAGAGAGTCTTATAATGGGGGATTTTAATTTCCCAGATATTGACTGGAATATGTGGGTTGGTCACTCACACACTAGCAAGGCTTTTGTGGATTTATTGGATGATTGTTTCCTACATCAGCCTGTTCGGGAGGCAACTAGAGGGAGTAATACTCTTGATTTGATTATCAGTAGTGATTCTTCATGCATTAAGAATTTGCAGATAACGGAACCACTAGGTGACAGTGATCACAGTGTGCTGAAGTGGGATTTACTCAAAGAGGCAACTACCATCAGGGGTAAAGGGAAGGGTTATTGCTTTCGTAAAGGCGACTGTGATGGTCTGAGACAGTATTTAAATTCTAAACAGTGGGACGAACTGATGATGTTACCAACAGCAAATTCAAAATGGGAAGCATTCAAAGAACGTATCTTGGAAGCTACTAGGCTTTACATACCAAGTAAGAAATATTAGCATTAGCATTAGTAGAGGCATTTGATGCAAGAAAGCAAGCTTATGCAGCATTAGCCAAAAAAAAAAAAAAAAAAAAGTAAAATAAATAAATAAAAAATAACCACTTCCACTTCACCCTTCTGTTCGTTCAAAATACCTGTCCAGCTGAGCCTTAAACTTATTTAGGCTATCAACTTCCACGACAAGGGATGGAAGTCTGTTCCACCAACCAACCACCCGCTGGCTAAAGGCAAATTTCCGCACATCTATCCTACATCTGTCTTTCCTCAATTTGAATTTATGCCCTCTCAGGTGATTATTCTGAGCAAGAGGAAGAATCCCATCAGCATTGAGCATGCTCAAACCATTCAAGGCTTTATACACCTCTATCAGATCACCTCGCTGGTGCCTAGTCTCCAGACACTGTAATTCGCAAAACTTAAGCCTTTCGTCGTAAGAGCACTCCTTTGTTCCATTCACTAATCTTGTTGCCCTTCTCTGTACTCGTTTCAGCAGCTGTACATCCTTCTTGAAATGAGGCCTCCAGGCCTGTATACTGTACTCTAGGTGTGGGCTGACCATTGCCTTATACAAGGGAATAATCACCTCCTTATCCCTGCTAGAAAAATTCCTATATATATCATTGACAATACACCATGAGCTACTCTTGCAGCCTGTCTGCACTGCTCAGAGAACTTCATATTGTTCAAGGTTTAGGCCTAAATGGATGTCAGATGAACTAATGAGACATATGGCAGAGAAGAAAAATGCATGGATACATATAAATTAACACGTGACACAAAAGCCTATGATAGATATAAGCTGGTCTGTGACCAAGTCACAAAGGAGATTAGGCAGGAAAAGGCAGATTATGAGAAATCTTTGGCAAAGGATGCAAAGAAAAACAGCAAAGAGTTCTGTACTTATGTAAACTCTAGAAGGAAGGGGATGAATCAGATTGGTCCACTTGATATCGATGGTTCAACTGTTGATGATCCTTTTCAGGTAGCTAACAAACTAAATGAATATTTTGCATCAACATTCACACATGAGGAGTTGTTCAGCAAGGGGAATGGCAGAGGTGTATTCAACTCTGGCAGTAAGCTAGATAATCTTGTAATAACTGAATGTAAAGTTGAGGAGAAATTGTTGAAGATAAACACAAGAAAGGCATCTGTGGTGGATAGGATCTATCCGGTTATGTTAAAGGAGGAAGCAAAGGAAGTAAGCAAACCCTTAGCCATAATTGTGAGAGCTTCCTTGGACTCAGGGGAGGTACCCATAGACTGGAGATGTGCAAATGTGACCCCAATTCACAAAGGAGGATCAAAGGCTGACACAAATAATTATAGACCTGTGAGTTTAACTTCTGTTCCAGAAAAATTAATGGAGGCCCTGGTTAAAGAAGCATTGCAGGATCATCTAGACAAGACTTCAGTTATAGCTCGGACACAGCATGGTTTTGTTAAGGGGAAGTCTTGCCTGACCAATTAGATTGGATACTATGATGCAGTCACAAAAGAGCTGGATGCAGGGAATAACTTTGATATTATATACTTGGATCTTAGAAAGGCTTTTGATACTGTTGCACATGGAAGACTGCTGCACAAATTGGAGGCAAATTGCTGCTATGGATAAAGAGGTGGTTGAGGGGGAGAAGACAGAGAGTGGTAATCAATGGACACTGCTCATAGTGGACTAATGTTATTAGTGGATTCCCTCAGGATTCAGTGTTGGGTTCATTATTGTTTTCTGTATTTATAAATAATATTGATGATGGTATATCAAGCTTAATGTCCAAGTTTGCAGACGATACAAAGGTTGGCAGGGTTGTTAAGGACACTACTGACACTATCCTGCTGCAACAGGATCTGGAAAGGTTGAGCAGATGGGCTGAGAAGTGGCAAATGAGGTTTAACATTGAAAAATGTAAAGTACTACATATGGGAAACAGCAACCCCAGAGCAATGTATCAATTCTGTGGTACTACACTGAGAGTGGTAGAGAATAAAAAGGACCTGGGGTAATTGTGCAGGCAGATATGAAGTTCTCTGAGCAGTGCAGACAGGTGCAAGAGGAGCTCATGGTGTCTTGTCAAAGATATTCAGGAATTTTTCTAGAAGGGATAAGGCGGTGATTATTCCCTTGTATAAGGCAATGGTCAGGCCACACCTTGAGTACTGTATTCAGGTCTGGAGGCCTAATTTCAAGAAGGATGTAGAGCTGCTGGAACGAGTACAGAGAAGGGCTACAAGGTTAGTGAATGGAACAAAGGGTTGCTCTTACGAAGAAAGGCTTAAGTTTTGCAAATTACAGTGTCTGGAGACTAGGCACCGGCGAGGTGATCTGGTAGAGGTGTATAAAGCCTTGGATGGTTTGAGCATGCTGAATGCTGATGGGATTCTTCCTCTTGCTCAGAATAATCACCTGAGAGGGCATAAATTCAAATTGAGAAAAGACAGATGTAGGATAGATGTGCGGAAATTTGCCTTTAGCCAGCGGGTAGTTGGTTGGTGGAACAGACTTCCATCCCTTGTTGTGGAAGTTGATAGCCTAAATAAATTTAAGTCTCAGCTGGACAGGTATTTCTAACGAACGGTGGGGTGAAGTGGAATTTTTTTTTTTTTTTTTTTTTTTTTTTTTTGGCTGATTCTGCTTAAGCTTCATTTCTTGCATCCTATGCCTCTACTAATGCTAATTTCTTTGATGCTCTCCTTTGCTGTTACTGGTAATTGTTGCATAAATGGGTCTTCAGATGGCTGCTCATATTCCTTTCCATTATTTCACTCATTATTAATGCTCTAAAAGCTTGTAACCTTCCTATTTCATGGCTTATACACATTCATTTATGCAATTTTGCAGTGAGTGATATTCATTCAGATATTCAGAAAACTCATTTTTCTTATTAAATCTAGTACTCTGAAAGTCTTCTCTTTGGAGGAATCAAAGGATCATTTATGTTGTAACTGCTTTTCCAAAATGAATTAAAAATTAAAAATCTTTTTTGATATATGAAAATGACTTACCTGTATTTATTTTTTCTGGTACACAAAAAGAATAAATACTTGTATTTCAGTGAAGAACAGAATTTTTATCCCAGTAGGATTTGTAGCTTAGCTTTCAATCTTTTTTGCATCAAACATTCTTCGAACATAAAGGAACCTGAAGGTACAACTGTTATTTCATGACTGAAGTGAGATGAATTATATACTATTGCATCCTTCAATCATGAATGGATATACACTGAGTGATCACTGAATTATGACTACCCCTATGAAAACTGAATACGACCCATTGCACCATGTGAGGTACGAGAGTGCGGAGTTAGTCGACGTACGTAGCATAGATAAGGTGTCAATAGTTCAATTGGTAGTAAAATTCTGAATGTAATGGGTAAAAGGAAGGATTTATCGGACTTTGATAAAAGACAGATTGTGGGTGCTTGATGAGCTGGTGCCTCGATTTCCCAAACGGCTAAACTTGTGGGATGTTCGAGAGCCGCTGAAGTTAAAATGTACCAGGGCTGGCTTCAAAATGGTCAAATAAAGACCCGACGGGAAAACTGCAAATGTCAGCGAAAGGTTGATGTTAGATGTGAGCATCGGTCCAACAACTCGTACAAGCAAACAGGCACAGCACTGTTCAAGAGTTTACTACCCAAAACAACGTGGATCAACCTGGAACAATATCTAGCATGACCATGCGTCGCACGCTCGCACATATGGGCTATACCAGCAGACGATCCTTACGGCATCCTCTCCTACCCAAGGTTCATCGGCGTAAAAGACCTGCCAGAGCATTCAATTTGGACATTAGAAGACTAGAAGAAGGTATGCTGGGTTGGATGAGTCACATTATTTACTCCACACCGTGGATGGCCATGTACGGATTTGTCATCAACAACACGAGGCTCTTGATCCATCATGCATGGTATCAAAAGTGCAGGCTGGTGGAGGCGGTTATATGGTATGGGGCATGTTTCACTGGTATGAACTTGGACTTCTGGTGCATGTGAACAACGTATCAGTGGTCTCTGCTATTGTCAACTGCTTGCTGACTGTATAGACACTGCTAGGGTACACTTTTTCCCGAATGTCGATGGTGTGTTCCAAGATGACAATGCACCAAGCCATCGGGCACTTGTTGTGCAGGAATGGTTTGAGGAACACAGTTCTGACCCAGCATATCGATTGGCCTCCGAACTCCCCCAATATCAATCCCATAGAGCACTTTTGGGACACTATGAAAAGGCATATCAGGTGTCTGGATACACCAATCATCTCCATACCTGCATTGCTGACCACATTACACACAGCTTGGTTGGCCATACCTCCCGAATGTTTCCGAAATCTTGTTGAGTCAATGCCATGTGGGGATCCTAGCTCATGCTTATTATCTACCATCATTTTTGGATGGTAAAAAGGATAATATCTTGTAGCATTATTTGCATTGGAAGGAACCATCTGAATACTTGGGCATATTTTTTCTGATTTTTATCACAGAAGATTTTTTTGGATTGTATACTTACTAACTGTTACTACTTCTGTGTGAGTCTTCAGTGGATGGTCAAAGTATTTAGAACTTGCGTGAATACAAATCAGTATCTACAGAAGTAGGTTTCCTTTAATTGGAAGTGAAGGGAGTTTTCAGTTCTGAGATTGTCCCTGAAAAGTAATGACTTCTGAGAATCTCTTTTGGTTCTCTTTTGAATGATTAATTCAGTTCTTATTGTTTAGATTTATGTAGATAGTTCTTAGATTCCCCTCACCTGTTTAGATTACAAAAATATCATCACTGAATCTGATCCATAGTACTGGTTGTATTCTGTAATTACTTCTGGTCAGAATTGGTGTTATGGCACTTTTACTCAAGTAGATGTGAAGGAGGGTTTCCATCCTGAGACCTTGTTGTTGTTGTAAGTAGAAGTGTTCTTGTAGTTAACTGTCCTGCAGTGATGTCTGTGATTTTTCACAATATCATGGAGGTCTAGCTATGGTATGGAATTCCTAAAAGTTCTTAACCTCTAGTCTAGAGCAATAATTTTAATTTCTTCTTATTTTGCCATGGCCTTTGTTCAAAGATAGCTACATGAGGTCCTACATCACCCAGCCTTGATAGATTGTCTATTTGGCAAAGTTGGAAACTAATGGATTACCCTGTTGCTCAGAGATTTGCTTCCTTCTGTGAATTAACTGAATTTAGAAAAATTACATGCAAAATAGAAAATAAAGCCACTTCTTATCCACTTTTAGCTTGGCAAGAAATTGTAGTGCAGCATCCAGATATATGTGCCATAATTATTTGCTTGAAGAGCTTGAACCTGGGAAATCTTATGTGGAACCATGCAAAGTGATTTACAAAAAACTTTCCATATACTAGATATGGACACTTCTTGTTGAAGTGAAATAGCACATTTTCTAATGGTACTATTCGGACTTATGTTTTTTGCCCACCATCTGCAGCAAAGATTTCAGCACTAGTATGTAGCAATAGTAGTACAAATTAATTTTACACAGTGTATTGCATATGTTGCCTGTGATTTCAGATTTCTTTATGGCTCACAGCCTTATTAGAATACCATGATAGAGATTATGCAGATATTGATATTGCCTTTATATAGGAAAATTCCACAACTTCTTTGTGTGGCCTCACCCTGTATATCACAGCCTATTTGAAATAGTTCCTTATTTTCTAAATTTTCTGATAGATCTTTTTACTTGTTTTATTGTTTAGGTAGGATGATGATTAATAAATGTTGATTTTGGTTAATTATTCCCTTTTATATATTTTGAGTTATTTTATTTCCAGACTACTCAGAAACAAGTGGAAGAATTTGCTCAGATTGCTAAAAATTTATATAATCAGTATGTTGAAGATGGACCTGGAACTTGTGGAGAAGAATTGGATAGAGGCAAGTAATTTTTTTTGTCCTACTTTTCTCTTTTATGTTGAAATATAAAAATCAAGAACTCGTGAATTCCTATGTTTGAACTTGCATGAATTTGCAGAACACCCCATTTATTTTAAGGCATTGGCTATTCACAAACAAAAATTAAGTCAAATTAGAAAGAAATTAAAATTTAAGCATCATTAATGTTGCATATTTGTGACATTGCTAATGTGTACACAGTCATCCTTTACGGGGGGAGTATATGATGAGAGCCTTGTCGATCAATTCGGCCCTGGAAAGATTGTGCAAGGCTCAAGGGGTAGAATGTTTTTCTAATGGTACTATTCGGACTTGTGTTTTTTGCCCACCATCTGCTCAAAAGGCTCATAGACTGTCTTGAATCAGTCCTGGTCCTGGCCCTGTATGAGCCTGGTCACAAAATATATCCTTTGTTAACAGAATCATTGTGTTGTTATTGTGTTATCATCCATTAGCATGACCAAGTTTAACAGCTAACAGATCTCTTCCAAGTTTACTGGGAGGAAACTTGTTACCTTGCATGATTGATATATGTGTTTACTACACTCTAATGTTATTGTAATGATGTTTTAAATGCTAAATTTTCCGAGTTTAAAGTTTGAAGAACTGATCAAATTAAGTATTCATAAGTGTACATAACATGAATATTACTAGTAATATTTGTGTTATGTGTATTTATATTAGATTATTTATTTATATTAGTTATTATTTATATTCACTAATGGTTAAAATGGTTACAATGTTTAACCATTTTAACCATTAGTTTTTTTTAACCATTTTAACCAGACTTTAACATATCTGATTAACATTGTTGTCTCAGCCAGAGGTTCTATATCTCATTTGGTGCTCTCTGAAGATGGTAAAGCCCTAAAAATCATGTATTTACCTTCATTGTTTAGCTCTTCATGGGCTTTTAATTTAATTTCATATTCATCTTCATTTCAACCATGTGAGAAGTGTTTAGCTCTTCATGACATTGTATTAGCATTACATCTTCATTTTTTAATTTTAACCATTTGAGAAGTGTTTAGCTCTTCATGACATTATATTAGCATTACATCTTCATTTCTTAATTTTAACCATTTGAGAAGTGTTTAGCTCTTCATGAGGATGTAGAGCTGCTGGAACGAGTACAGAGAAGGGCAACAAGATTAGTGAATGGAACAAAGGGGTGCTCTTATGAAGAAAGGCTTAAGTTTTGCAAATTACAGTGTCTGGAGACTAGGCACCAGCGAGGTGATCTGATAGAGGTGTATAAAGTCTTGAATGGTTTGAGCATGCTCAATGCTGATGGGATTCTTCCTCTAGCTCAGAATAATCACCTGAGAGGGCATAAATTCAAATTGAGGAAAGACAGATGTAAGATAGACGTGCGGAAATTTGCCTTTAGCCACCGGGTGCTTGGTTGGTGGAACAGACTTCCATCCCTTGTAGTGGAGGTTGATAGCCTAAATAAGTTTAAGGCTCAGCTGGACAGGTATTTTGAACGAACAGAGGGGTGAAGTGGAAGTGGTTTTTTTTTTTTTTTTTTTTTGGCTGATGCTGAATAAGCTTGCTTTCTTACATCAAAATGCCTCTACTAATGCTAATGCTAATGACATTATATTAGCCCTATGGAATAAGTTTTTTTTTTTTGTGGAATATGCAAGTTTTGTAAGAAAAAACACATCACTGTTTTATAATATTTATTTATTCTTAGCATTAATATTAGGCATATGGTGAAAGGAAGCTTGAGGCTTTTGTTAAAAAATTAAATAAATAAAATAAAATAAAAGAAAAATAATAAATATATAATAAACAGAAACTTTTTTTTTTGGGAAATTTTAAAAATATTTAGAAAAAGCTTTAGCACCTGTTGTACATTTGGTGGGTGAGTGGTTGCTTTTTTTTTTTTTTTTTTTTTTGCTTCATGAGTTATTCCCATCACAGTTGGAGCTTCAGATGATACAACAGTTTGTGTAGTTTTTGGTCATGTTCTAACCTGTTTCTATTTCACAAGACAACGTTGGTTGCTCATCTTCTTGGTTGTCCATGGTCTCCTCTTCCTATAGGTAATTTCGAACTTATCTTAGAAGTTTATTTTTATTTAGTTTATTATTTTCCACTAGCATTCAGATTTGTTGAGTGAATTTCTTCATGAAATTTTGAAAATTCATAAAAATTAAAACTTTGTACATAATGCCTTCAAACATTAATGTGTACTTATTTCAACTTTATTACCCAATGCTAATGTGTAATTATGGTCAAAAATGAAAATCAGATTTCTTTAAAAATTCATAATAAAATTAAAAATTTTTTTTTGATTATGAGGAATATTTTGTGCGTGTGCATGTGTATGTGTGTGTGTGTGTAAAAATTAAGATTAAACCATGAGAGATAACTAAAATAATAAAAATAATAAACAGTTGAAAATAAATATTATGACTTACATCAGAGGGTGCAAATCAGCCACCTCCACTGACTGACTGAAATGGTGGCTACATAAATGCATCCATGGCCGGATTTCCGCATAAGCTAGACAAGCTACAGCGTAGGGTCTCTGCATTAGTATAGAAACAATAATAAAAAATAAATAATTTATAAATAATGAACATCTATATACAAAAAAATGAAAATTATTGTTGCTATTATAGACTTTTTGCTTTTCTCCTTTTACTTGTCGTGAAAAACTATATATTGCAATAAGTTTTTGGTTGTGTTTACAATGCACGCCTATTTTTGGAATCAATAAATTACAAATGTGTCAATGGTAAGTGTAAAATTGGAGATTGTTTACTTACTTATATGCTAATGAGAGACACATCTAAATTGCGGATCCTTTGAATCTGGTGTTTCATGTTCTGAAACGGAAACTGCACATTGGGGGAACTCTTCTTGTAATTAGCGTTTTTCCATTGGTGTTCACAACACGGAATAAACAATGACCAGGCAGAGTAAAGCATCTACTTGAGTCACTGCAAAACATGCAGTTTTGTTCAATTTGTGGCTTTAAGGTTCATTTTCACAACAGCATTCTACCCTTGTCTATTGCTTTTTTTCTATACAGCCAACAGGAATTGGACTTGCTCGCTGGCCATGAATAATACATTTATAACCCTTTAATATGGATCTGCTCTGTTTTCGTTTGGTGTGCGAAAATTTGTTGCAAAGTTACTTGAAGGAGTAACTTGGTAAAACGAAAAAAAAATTCAGCTAATCGCAGAGATTTTAATTTGCTTTATTGGCAGAGAAAAAAAGTTCTCCAGCTGTTATCCAGAATCATGTACTATTTATTCTGTGATTCTAAATTTTCAAGTCTACTAATTCTACAAGTTTCTCAGAGGACGAAAAAAATTTACCCATTACCACCATTCATTTCTAACTTGTGATAGAAAGGCTGAAGACGTAAATAAATTTATTATTTCAGTTTTCATTAGTCTACATGATCGACCATTCACAAATTATGAATGATCCATGGCTCAGCAATTGCAAATGCTGTCCAGTTTTGATACTAATAATATATGTTACTCATTAGTAGTAGTAGTAGTAGTAGTAGTAGTAATAGTGGCATGTGATGCAAGAAAGCGAGCGTATGCAGCATCAGCCAAAAAAAAAAAAAAAAAAAATCACACAACCATTCTTTCTACATGTTTGTCCAGTTCTTCCTTAATTTTATTTAACCTATCAACTTCCACAACGACAGATGCAAGTTTGTTCCAGCAATTAACCAACCGCTGGCCAAAGGCAAATTTCCACACATCTATTCTACATCTGTCTTTCTTCAATTTGAATTTATGCCCCCTTAGGTTCATAATCTGAACAAGTGGAAGAATCCCATCTGAATTCAGTGTGCTCAACCCATTCAAGGCCTTATACACCTTCCTCTGGGGTTATTTCTACCCATATGCAGTACTTTGCATTTGTCAATGTTAAACTTCAGTTGCCACTTCTCAGCCCATCTTCCCAAATTTTCTAGATCCTGTTGCAGTAGCACACTGCCATTACTGTCATTAACAACCCTGCCAACCTTTGTATCATCTGCAAACTTTGACACTAAGCCTGCTATACCTTCATCAATATCATTGATAAATATACAAAACAACAACAGACCCAACACTGAACCCTGTGGGACTCCACTAATAACATTAGTCCATGAAGAGCAGTGCCCATTGATTACCACCCTCTTGTCTTCTCCCACTCAACCATCCTTTTATCTATTGTAGCAACTTACCTTTAATACCATTCTGCTCCAATTTGTACAGCAGTCTGCCATGCGCAACAGTGTCAAAAGCTTTCCTGAAATTCAAATATATGATATCAAAATTATTTTTTGCATCCAGTTCCTTTATAATATCCAATCAGATTTGTCAGACAAGACTTTCCCTTGACAAACCCATGCTGTGTCTGAATTATTGCTGCAGTTTTGTCTAGATGATCCTGCAATGCATCTTTAACCAGTGACTCCATTATTTTACCCTAAACAGAAGTTAAACTAACTGGTCTGTAATTACTGGAGATTTATATATTTATTCATTTATTTTATTTTATTTTATTTATTTATTATTTTTTTTTTTACTATTCTTTGCATTTTATTACAATTTGACAGAACAATTTGTAATTTTATTACTTCAATTTTTTTTTATTGAAAATTTGTTTTAGGATTATTTACAGATCAGAGAAAGATATAATATTAATTTCAAAAAGCTATTTTTCTTGTCCGCACCTTATTTTTTTATGCTCAGTGAACAATGAATGCGCACCTCTGAATAAAGAAGTATGCATTGCTTTATAGTATGATTTGCTTTATGTGGGCAATGCAATGCCAACTTTGTGTAATAAGTTATTTTATTATTATTATTATTATTATTATTATTATTATTATTAATAGCCATATGGTGCAAGGAAGCCTGAGGCTTATGCTGCACCAGCCAAAAAAAATTTCTAAGTTACCCTGTGTGTGTGTGTGTGTGTGTGTGTGTGTGTGTGTGTGTGTGTGTGTGTGTGTGTGTGTGTGTGTGTGTGTGTGTGTGTGTGTGTGTGTGTGAGAGAGAGAGAGAGAGAGAGAGAGAAGTAGAAGGAAATCACCAAGAAAGAGAAGAATGATGATATCCAGCTGAGGACCCTGGGTGTGCCAAGCCCATACTCACCAGATGTGAGCCCCTGGGGTTAAATTCCATGCAAGTGAATTTATTATTCCAGGTTTGCTAAGTTTACATGATGGACCATTTATGAATTATGGAGTTGGTGATTGTCAAATGTTGTATAGTCTGTGATACTAATATATGTTACTCATTGCTGTAGATTTATTTTTTTTTTTTTTTTACTATTCTTTGCATTTTGTCTGCGCAGTAGTATTGTCACCGTCCTCCTCACACTGGGTGGAAAAGGCCCAGGTTTGAATCCTGTCAATGACGCGTGGACTTTTATTGGCCTTTTTCTCTCTGTGGCTGAGTTAGTCAGCCTGAGGCATAGATAGCAAGGTTTTTTCCCCAGATCCCGGGTTTTTCGTCTAGCAAAGCAAGCAAATCGACCAGAGAACACACACAATTTACAGACACAATACACATGGGTAGTTCAATTAACATTCCAGGTGACCCTGATAAATAGTCTTTTTATTCTTTGTATTTTGTTACAATTTGACATAACGATTTGTAATTTTATTACCCTGATGTCAGTAATTTTTTTTAATTGAAAATTTTTCTCTGGATCCTTTACAGATCAGAGAAAGATATTATAATATGAATTTCGACAAATCATTGAGAACTTCCTTTCTTTGATATTCCACTTTCTGCAATCTAACTTTCCTAATATAGAAGTTCACTTTATGCTTGTTCAGTTTTCGAATTACTGGATTATCTTGCCCAAATCATAGATGCAGTAACTTAAATCATTTTCGCATGCAAACCACTGTTCTGAATAAGTTTAACAGAGTATTAACGAAAACTTTTCCTTTTTTGTTTGTGTTGATTCAATTATTTTGAATAGGTAACTATTTTTTTTTTTTTTGCTTGTGTTTCATATTAAACTATAGTGTGTAATTTTGCTACTTTGTGAAAATGAGCAAAAAAATTAGATGCAAATTAGATGGTGATTATTTAAAACATTTTGGTAAATATTGTAAATGTGCACTGAGCCAAATTAAGTGATATTGAAAGGCATCTGGCATTGTAATACAAACGAAGCACGAGAAAGTCAAAGAGACCTTTAGTTTTCAGCATCAGTTGTTTGTTATTTGGTTTTTAGGAGCATTAGCAACTAAGGCCATATTTCTCCGGGATATGCGGTGGTCATTCCCTGACCTTTCCGCATCCTCCATATTTGATGGTCACTGGCTCGAACCCCGGTCTAATCAAGAAGCGTGTGCTACGCACTGCTGCTCCTTCCCACCTGGCTATGAAGGCGCCTTTCAGCATCAGAGGGTATTGCCATTCAAGAAAGTTGGCAATACAGAAGGTGCAAGGCGACTCTGTAGCCAGGTTTCATAGCACACGCTTCTTGATTAGACTGGGGTTTGAGCCCATGACCACCAAATACGGAGGATGCGGAAAGGTCAGGGAATGACCGCCACATATCCCTGGAGCAATATGGCCTTAGTTTTATGATATAGTCTCTTAAAAAACCAAATAACAACAAACAACAGAAGGTGCAAAGGCAGAAAGTAGCTGTTGTTGTTATTATTTGATTTTTATGAGCATTAGCAACTAAGGCCATATTTCTCCGGGATATGCGGTGGTCATTCCCTGACCTTTCCGCATCCTTCGTATTTGGTGGTCACGGCCTCGAACCCCGGTCTAATCAAGTAGCATTGCATTTTTTATTGATGTGCATTTTGCATTAACAATAGTTGATCTTTTAAGTGAACTTGTAAATTTCGTTTTTCAGACAGAGGGAATGTAAAGACTTAAAACTGCAAAGAACAAAATGTACTTTGCAGTTTGTTGTAGTGGGTGTAGATATAGGACATTAGAATCCTCTGTATACTCTCTCTCAGTTATACCAATCATAATTGCTAGCCTTAAGGAAATTTTGTCATACTCCTTTGTATTGTTTGGGCTATAACATACCCCTACTGGCATCTTCCCTTTACTGGAAATCATTTCTCACCATACTCACTCAACACCCACAATAGCTTGATGTGAAGATTCTGGGAAGATTCTGTTCACCTTCAATTTTTGATCAGAAGGATGTATCGCTCCGTACTTTTCTCTCTCTCTCTCTCCTTTGCACACAATGTTCAACAAAATGAAATTCTACATCTTGAATTTCTGAATTGGATCATGCCTCAATAAGCCCAAATACATTAGCATTAGTTGAATCTGATAAAAAGCTCAAATTCATTTAATTTATTTAAAATACTTCTGATATTAATGTATTGACAAATTAAGTTTTGCACTTTATTGCTATTGTTAACCCTAGTGCACCCTTTATAGTTACTTAAATATGTTTTTCTATGCGATTCACTATTTTTGATGGAATGGAAATTGGTGAAATATTGAGCGCTTCAACCTGCATGGAGCATAATCTGCCTTTAATTTCTTAAAGAATTACAGATTATTCTCAGACATTTCACGGTACTTCCTTTACCACTTCTTTGGTGAATACTTGTAATGCAGTCCTTATAACACAATTAGCCTTACATACCAAGCTTACTCTGTGAAGGTTGAAGTGCTTATTATTTCACCAGTTTCCATTACTTGATAAACCTATGCACCATGCTGCTCAAAGAATATATTTGATGGATTTTGCTTCTATTACACATTTCATTTCAGTGATTAATTGTTGTCTTAGCTAGGGCGGCTCCTGAATGGTAGCTGAAGGCTGCCTTTCATTGGGTTAAGGTAATTAATAGTTGCACACAAGCTTGTTTGTTTGTTATTTGGTTTTTAGGAGCATTAGCAGCTAAGGCCATATTGCTCTGGGGATATGCGGTGGTCATTCCCTGACCTTTCCGTATCCTCCATATTTGGTTGTCATGGGCTTGAACCCCGGTCTAATTAAGAAATGTGTGCTACGCACTGCTGCTGCTCCTGGCTATGGAGGTGCCCTTGCACACAATCATTTTCAGGGAGGTTGCAACTGTATTTTTGTCTTGTGCTACCGACCTGAACCGATTGTGTGTAGACTTCCCTAATCCCAGCCTACCCTGAAACTAGCAGTTTCCTTAAACCCATTGCTTCCTCAATGGCATTGGCAAAAACTCTTGCATCTGTTCTGTTTAAGTAAATATTATCTTTAAAGAATAAATTCTGTCTATCAATAAAGGCCAGCCATGCGGAGAAAAATTTCTTTCCATAAGCCTTACAAATTGTTCAAGCATAATTGTTAAATCCATAAAACTTTCACCATAAAATCCATCCTGTCATTCCTGGACAAAATTGTGGGGGGGTGGGAGCCAGAAATTTTGCCTTATTTCATGACAATTTTTCGATATGACATAATTGGTTTATGAAATAACAATTTTTTTTTTTTTTACCTGCAATTTGATACTATTCCATGTATTATCCATGCACCCACTAGTCTCATTAAAAACTAATAAGTTGTTTATTACATTTGTAGTTTGTGCCCAATAGACATAGTATGGTTCCATGCTGTCTGTCTTTCTTATACACATCCCTGTCTCCCTTACAATTAAGTTCTCAGATTAAAACTACCTCCTACTGAACCAAAGCATACTGTATGGTCGATTCATTTCTTGGGGGTTGGATTTAGGAGTATGTTGCCTGACTCAGCATCAAACACTTGAGTTCCTGTTGAGTCTCCCAGATTGAATTTTCTTTAGGGCAGAAATCACTTCCTCAGCAACTCATTCATCTGATAGTAATTTAGTTTGTTGCCCTCCCATCAGCTTGTGAAAGAAATATTTTTCCATTAGCTAGGAAGAGCTTGGCATACATGCAGTAACAAAAGGAAACAAAAAAAAAAAAAGCTATAATTCACAAGAGAATCACTGCTGGAAATTCTGCTATCAGTTACAACATTGCTTGGCATGATATGGCTAACTTTCTTTTTTGTGCAGTACCCCACTCAAGGTAGTGGAAAACAAAAAGGATTTGGAGGGTAATTTCGCAGTGAACTTAAGTTCTCTAAGCAGTGCAGATGGTCTTCTAGGATAGAACATGTGGATTTTGTCAATGATTTACTGGAATTTTTCCAGCAGAGATATGGAGGTGATTATCCCATCATGTAAGGCAATGTTAAGCTACACAATCATGTTAAGCTACACCTCGAGTATTGTATAAGGTCTATAAGCCTCATTTTAGGAAAGATGTGGATCTGTTCAAACTTGTACAGAGAAGAGTAACTAGATTAGTGAGGGGAAGAACAAAGTGTACTCTTACCAATAAAAGATTTTGGTTCTGCAAATTGCAGCCCCCTGGAATTAGGCACGTGTGATTGAGTTGTTTAAAGCTTTGAACAGTTTGACTAAGCTATATATGGTGACATAAATTTTAATTGAGGAAGGAAGTTTGCAGGATAGATATGTGGAAATTTGCTTTCAGCCAGCAGTAGTTAATTGTTGGTACTTGCAGCTAGTTAGTACTTGTGTAATATTACACAAGTACCAGCTGCTTGTGTAGGATCCTGAAACAATTAGAATGCAAACCTTATGTGGTATTTGGAATCTAATGATCTGCTTTCCATGACATGATGTGGCTTCCAAAGGAACAGGCCAGCATTCAACCATTTATTCTAACTGGGAACATGATACTTTTCTGACATGTGAGCTCCTGGTATCAATTTTCTTTGATACGGAAAAGCATATGACTTGGAGCTTGGAGATATAGAATTTTAAAAGACATTTGTGACGTTGGTCTCAGGGCAGGACACTTAGCAATTTTTATTAAAAACTTCCTGTCAAACCAGCCATTTCAAGTTAATATAGCCACTGTCTACTGGTCCTTTTTAAATCAGTTCTTTTTGCTGTCAAACATATTTCTATTACTGAATAACTTCTTCAGCTGTGAAAAACTTTCTCCAGGCCCCTTTTTGTTGATGACTGCATCATTTTTCACAATCATGCTCATAGGTCACCAAAAAACTTGTTTTTTCTGTTATTTGGATTTTATTACCTAATCTTGAAAAAGTATAGGCTTAGTTTAAATTAAGTGTACTTATTTATTATCTAAATGTGAAAATTCAATTTTCTTAAGAAAGAAATTATTCTATTTTTTAATCTTGATTTAAAAAATTAATGTTTACATTTTAGGTTTAGAGAAGTTGCATTATTTTTCAAGTCAAATAGAAGACATGGAAACAACCAAACAAGACCTAGCTAATGCTGAAAGATTATTTGATCTACCTGTTACTCCGTGGATCGAGTTGGTACACATGCAGAAGGAAATGGAATTGTTACGACAGATTTATAAAGTCCATTCTGAACAAAAGGTAATATATGTCTTCTAGCTTAACTTAGCTGATTATTGTAGGAGCAAGAAAGGATAAAACAGATACTAAAGGGAAAGGCATGGGCAAGAGCAGGGATGGCAGACTTTTTTTTTGTGTTCATGCTATAAAAATAAAATAAAAGACCTATAAATATTTTTGTTTGCCAGTTAGACCTTATTTATATCATAGAAATTACAAGAGAAATTAACTTTAAAATATCTAAACACTTATAAAACTTATGTAGATGGACAGAAGACATTGTAAATTGGTTTGAATTTTTAGCTTATATACCTTTTGAAGTTATAGCAGTAAAATGTATTAAATTTTACTGCTGCAAATTGCTAAAGGTTTCAAGTAATAGAATTTGCAAAATTTGATTATGCTATTGATGCATATGAATAATTTTATTTGAAGCAAACTTTAGTTTGCTACAGAATGCATCAGTCACATATTTTGAACAAATAAACTATGAATTGCCTCATTCTTACAATAAAATATACTGCTCCCAGGCCATTGTTTTTGTGCTTGTTGGTACTTCTTGTTAAGTAATGTAACCAGGCACCTAACATAACTAGTAACATAATCAGGCACCCATCAATGGAGGGCCTAACAACGTGGTAATGGCATATTTCTATAGTATGCAAGATGTAAAACCTGAAAATTTTAAGGCTAAAGAATTTCAGGTAAAATAATTTATAAAACTTTTATTGAAAACTTGGTTTTCTTTCTTATAATGATATAAAAATAAAATTTAATTCTTGACTAATTTTATCTTTTAAACATTGTAATTGCATATACATGCAAGATCATCTAGACAAGATTGCATATATAAAAAAAAAAAGATAAAAGTGCAGCCATTATCAACCCACTGCAGGATGGAAGCCTCCTCAACAATTAATGCTGAGGGAAATGGACCATAATCTGCCACGCTGGTCCAGTGCGGGTTCGCAGATCGACCGTATTCAGCAGTCAGGGGCTTGAACCCTGGTCTACTCAAAGAGCGTGTGCTACTGCACTCCCGCTCCTGACCACTCGGCTACGGAGATGCAGGATCATCTAGACAAGACTGTAGTAATAGTTAAGACACAGAATGGGTTTGTTAAAGAGAGGTCTTGTCTGACCAATTTGATTGGATACTACGATGTGGTCACAAAGGAACTGAATGTCAAAAATAATTTTGATATCATATACTTGGATTTCAGGAAAGCATTTTGATACTGTTGCACCTGGAAGATTGCTGTACAAATTGGAGAGGTATGGCATTAAGGGTAAGTTGCTACATTGGATAAAGGAATGGTTGAGTGGGAGGTGACAGAGAGTGGTAATCAATGGACACTGCTCTTCATGGACAAATGTTATTAGTGGAGTTCCCCAGGATTCGGTGCTGGGCCCGTTGTTGTTTTGTCTGTTCAGCAAGGATATTGATGAAGATATATCACATTTAATGTCCAAGTTTGTGGATCATACAAAGGTTGGCAGGGCAATTGAAAACAAGTACTGCTGTCGGCTATAAATACAAATGGCTCTTCGTGTTGCAGTAGCGTCATTGGAGCCAAGAATTCAACAGCTTATTTCAAACAAGCAGCAACAAATGTCAGACTGATTATTTTGCTATAATTAAACCTTTATAGCCCTCTATGTCGAAGTGCACTCAATATTTGAGAATTGTTAATATTAATTGTTTCTGTTAATTCTTTTTTTAATAAAATGAAATTTAAAATGTTTTTTGCATATTTCATAATGAATATATCTGCGTTTATTTATTATACTTTTTTTTTTATCATTATAAGGCCATTATATTATTAATTATATTAACATTAATGATATCCAATTTTTTGCAAATGACTTGGAGTGCAAAAACAAGTGTAAGTACCATTTCATATTTAGAATGTTACATTTATGGAAAAAATCATGGTAGTGGTCCACGGGATTCAAAATTTTGAGTTTAGTGGTCCGTGAGGTCCGAAAGGCTGCCGACCGCGGATCTAGACTGTCATGTCCGTGAAGTCTGCCCATCTTCAAAAAATGTATGGGAACCTTGCAGATTGCTTTGAATAATGTTAGTCGAGACATTTTTAAAGAGAGGGTGCTGACTCTCTTTAAAAATTACAGCTGTGAATTACAGGCTCCGAAAAGGCAGTAAGTGTTTGCCTTTTTATTTACCTAATTGTTATTTTATATTGTACTTTATACGTAGCTTTATAGTTATAGTTATGCTGGTTATTTTTATTTTTAAATTAGATAAAGAGCTTTTGTGGATTACGACTTAATATACGTAAAACCATTATTTCGTTCGAATCTTGCAGCCATTGTTTTTGTATAGAGTAGTAGGGAATTCAAATTTTTAATTATGGTAACTAGGTGGCTCTAACGTATCATTATATAGCATAATACGCATCACTGCATTTAGGATTCTATTAGATAGCGTGGTATTGACAATTAATTAATTAAATTTATTGATCTTATTAATTTAAAATATCATGCCTAAGACTAGAGCAGCAAACCAACGGGCACAAAGTGGCAGGAGTGCTGTGACTCAGGGGAGAACAGAGGGGGTGACAATTCTCCAACGCATCACAGCCTAAAAAAAATTTGCAACTTGTGAAATGTTTGCCGAACTCTCTGGAACAGAACATGATCTAGCCAAGGAGGATGTCTTTGTGTGTGTGTGTGTGTGTGTGCCAGGTGCAGAGAGTGTCTAGAAATTAGGCATCAACTCAGCGTTCTACTGGGTATCTATGAGAGCTTGAGGTGTAGGGTAGATGCCCTCGAAGAAATTAATATGAGGGGCCCATCAAGCTCTCACCTGCCCAACTCAATGCCAGAGCTCACTCCTGGGCATCAGGCAACACAGCGGCAATCTCAAAGGCAGATTGCGCTGGTCCCAAAGGAACTAGTTATTGTTGGTGATTCTATTGTCAGGGAGACGGGGAATATATTGTGTAAAAAGGATAGATGGAACAGGACAAGGGTATGTCTGCTAGGGTCAAAAGTTGATGACATTGTAAAGCATATATCATCTTTCAAGGGCACAAAAGATGATATTGTTGTACACATTGGCACCAATGACATAAGAGTAGGAGATATGAAGATTTACTTATCAAGTACAGGTCAATGTTGCAAAAAAGTCGTGAGTCAGGGTTAAATCTGAAAGTGTCTGCAATTCTGCCCAGACACGATAGGAGGGAGTACATGATGAGAGCCTTGTCAATCAATTCATTCGGCCCTGGAGGGAATGTGCAAGGTTCAAAGGGTAGAATTTTTTTCAGCGTGATCTGTGCTTGTTAACAGGAGAGACTGCTTCTGCAGGGATGGGATACACTTAAATAGAAAGGGTGCAAGAAGATTTGCCGATGCTATTGAGGCAGTGTTAGGTGGGTCGGAAAACTGCTAGCTTGGGGGCGATTCACAGACTAAAAAGTTAAAAGTAGCCGCAGGCAGAGGTGAAATGCACGATTTCTATTAGAATAAGTAGCGACCTGGAGCAAGGGGTGCTGGGGGTTTCAGGGACTGATGGCAGTCATCATGAAACAGGTAGGTATATGGGATGTGTCAGGGTAACTAGGAATAGGAATAGGTGCATTTATGCTTGCATTTATACCAATGCTAGAAGTATAGTAAATAAATTTGAAGTGTTGGTCAAGACATCAAAGGCGGATATTGTTGGAATATACAGAGACGTGGTGTCACACTGATATTAGGAATGCAGAATTGGAATTTGGGGAGTACAATGTGTACAGAAAGGATTGCCAGAATAGGAAGGGAGGAGGTGTCATGCTGTTAATTAAGAAAAACATAAAATCAAAAGAACTGCATCCAGTTGATATAGATGAACTGGATGCACTGTTGAGTCAGTTTGGTGTGACATAAGCACTGCGAAAGCAAAAATAAGAGTAGGAGTGTGTTATAGGCCTAATGACTCGAACGAGTTCAATGAACAATTGTACAGAGAAATAGAGTGGGCTAGTAAATCAGAATGTCTTATAATGGGGGATTTTAACTTCCCAGATATTGACTGGAACTTGTGTGGGTTGGTCACTCACACACTAGTAAGACTTTTGTGGATTTATTGGATGATTGTTTTCTTCAGCAGCATGTTCGAGAGGCAACCAGAGAGGGTAATACTCTTGATCTGGTTATCAGCAGGGATCATTCATGTATTAAGAATTTGCAGATAAAGGCACCACTAGGTGGCGGTGATCACAGTGTACTGATGTGAGATTTACTTAAAGATGTAATTACCATCAGAGGTAAAGGAAAGGGTTTTTGCTTCTGTAAAGGTGAGTACAGTAGTCTCAGACAGTTTTTAAATTCTGTACAGTGGGATAAACTGACGATGTTACCAACAGTAAATTCTAAGTGGGAACATTCAAGGAATTAATCGTGGAAGCTACTAAAAGTTTCATACCTATTAAGAAATATTGTTCAAGGTTTAGGCCTAAATGGTTATCAAATGAACTAATGAGACTTGAGACAGAGAAGAAAAATGCATGGGATGCATATAAATTATCAAGCGACTCAGAAGCCTATGGCAGATATAAGCTAGTCTGTAATCAGGTCACAAAGGAGGTTACGCATGCGAAGGCAGATTACGAGAAATCTTTGGCAAAGGATGCTAAGAAAAACAGCAAGGATTTCTTTATTTATATAAACTCTAAAAGGAAGGGGATGAATCTGATTGGTCCATTTGATATCGATGGTTCAACTGTTGATGATCCTGCTCAGATAGCAAACAAACTGAATGAGTATTTTGCATCTACATTCACACATGAGGAGTTATTAAGGTTATCAAATTGTAGCAGGGTGCTTAATGATTTTGTAATAACTGAGAGCAACATGGAGGAGAAATTGTTGAAGTTAAATTTAAGAAAAGCACCTGGGGTAGATGGGATCTATCCAGTTATATTAAAGGAGGCGGCAAAGCAACTAAGCAAACCCTTAGCCATAATTATGAGAGCATCCTTGAACTCAGGGGAGGTCCCCATAGACTGGAGATGTGCAAATATATCCCCAATTCACAAAGAGGGATCGAAGGGTGACACGAGTAATTACAGATCAGTTAGTTTAACTTCTGTTTTGGGTAAAATAATGGAGTCACTGGTTAAAGTTGCATTGCAGTATCATCTAGACAAGACTGCAGCAATAATTCAGACACAGCATGGGTTTGTTAAGGGAAAGTCAAATTTCATAGGATATTATGATGTGGTTACAAAGGAACTGGATGCAAAAAATAATTTTGATATCATATATTTGGATTTCAGGAAAGCTTTTGACACTGTTGCGCATGGAAGACTATTGTACAAATTGGAGCAGAATGGTATTAAGGGTAAGTTGCTACAATGGATAAAAGAATGGTTGAGTGGGAGAAGACAGAGTGTTAATCAATGGACATTGCTCTTCATGGAATAATGTTATTAGTGGAGTCCCACAGGGTTCGATTTTGAGTCCTCTGTTGTTTTGTATATTTAGAAATGTTATTGATGAAGGTATATCAGGCTTAGTGTCAAAGTTTGCAGATGATACAAAGGTTGGCAGGGTTGTTAATGACAGTAATGGCAGTGTGCTACTGCAACAGGATCTAGATAATTTGGGCAGATGGGCTAAGAAGTGGCAACTGAAGTTTAACCTTGACAAGTGCAAAGTACTGTATATGGGTAGAAGTAACCCCAGAGAAACATATCAACTGTGTGGTACTACACTTAAGGTGGTAGAAAATGAAAAAGACCTTGGTGTTATTGTGCAGTCAGATATGAAGTTTTCTGAGCAATGCAGACAGGCTGCCAGGGCAGGTCATGGGGTTTTGTCAATGATAGATAAGAATTTAGCTAGCAGGGAAAAGGAGGTGATTGTCCCTCTGTATAAGGCAATGGTCAGGCCATGCCTTGAGTACTGCGTACAGGTCTGGAGGCCTCATTTTAGGAAGGATGTAGATTTGCTTGAGCGTGTACAAAGAAGGGCAACAAGATTGGTGAGGGGAATGAAGGGATCCTCTTACCAAGAGAGGCTTATGTTCTGCAAATTGCAGTGGCTGGAGACTAGGCACCTCTGCGGTGATCTGATTGAGGTGTATAAGGCCTTGAATGGATTGAGCATGATGAATTCTGATGGAATCTTTCCACTTGTTCAGATTATGAACCTAAGGGGGCATAAATTCAAAATAAGAAAAGACAGATGTAGAATAGATGTGCGGAAATTTGCCTTTAGCCTGCGGGTGGTTAATTGCTGGAACAAACTTCCATCTGTCGTTGTGGAAGTTAACGATTAAATAAATTTAAGGAGGAACTGGACAGGCATTTGGAGGGAATGGTGTGATTTTTTTTTTTTTTTTTTTTTTTTTTTTTTTGGCTGATGCTGCATAAGCTCATACACTTGCTTTCTTGATTAAATAAATTTAAGGAGGAACTGGACAGGCATTTGGAAGGGATGGTGTGATTTTTTTTTTTTTTTTTTGGCTGATGCTGCATAAGCTCATACACTTGCTTTCTGGCATCACATGCCTGTACTACTACTACTACTACTATTAAACATAAGAAAGGCACCTGGGGTGGATTGTGTCTCTCCAGTTATATTAAAGGAGGCGGCAAAGCAACTAAGAAAATCCTTAACCATAATTATGACAGCATTCTTGGACTCAGAGGAGGTCCCCACGGACTGGAGATGTGCAAATTTATCCCCAATTCACAAATGGGGATCAAAGGGTGACACAAGTAATTACAGACCAGTTTAGTTTAACTTCTGTTCTGGGTAAAATAATGGAATCACTGGTTAAAGATGCATTGCAGGATCATCTAGAGAAGACTGCAGCAATAATTGAGACACAGCATGGGTTTGTGAAGGGAAAGTCTTGAATGACAAATTTGATTGGATATTATGATGTTGTTACAAAGGAACTGGATGCAAAAAATAATTTTGATATCATATATTTGTATTTCAGGAAAGCTTTTGACACTGTTGCGCATGGAAGACTATTGTACAAATTGGAGCAGAATGGTATTAAGGGTAAGTTGCTACAATGGATTAAAGGATGGTTGAGTGGGAGAAGACAAATGGTGGTAATCAATGGGTGCTGCTCTTCGTGAACTAATGTTATTAGTGGAGTCCAACAGGGTTCGGTGTTGGGTCCACTTTTGTTTTGTATATTTATCACTGATATTTATGAATGTATATCAGGCTTAGTGTCAAAGTTTTCAGATGATACAGAGGTTGGCAGGGTTGTTAATGACAGTAATGGCAGTGTGCTACTGCAACAGGATCTAGAAAATTTGGGCAGATAGGCTAAGAAGTGACAACTGAAGTTTAACTTTGACAAATGCAAAGTACTGCATATGGGTAGAAGTAACCCCAGAGGAACGTGCCAACTGTGTGGTACTACACTTAAGGTGGTAGAAAATGAAAAAGACCTGGGAGTAATTGTGCAGTCAGATATGCAGTTTTCTGAGCAATGCAGACAGGCTGCCAGGGCAAGTCATGGGGTTTTGTCAATGATATATAGTAATTTTGCTAGCAGGGAAAAGGAGGTGATTGTCCCTCTGTATAAGGCAGTGGTCAGGCCATGCCTTGAGTACTGCGTACAGGTCTGGAGGCCTCATTTTAGGAAGAATGTAGATTTGCTTGAGCATGTACAGAGAAGGGCAACAAGATTGGTGAGGGGAATGAAGGGATCCTCTTACCAAGAGAGGCTTAAGTTCTGAAAATTGTGGTGGCTGGAGACTAGGAGGTCTCCAGTTGCACGGTAATCTGATTGAGGTGTATAAGGCCTTGAATGGGTTGAGCATGCTGAATTCAGATGGGATCCTTCCACTTGTTCAGATTACCAACTTAAGGGGGCATAAATTCAAATTAAGAAAAGACAGATGTAGAATAGATGTGCGGAAATTTGCCTTTATCCAGCGGGTGGTTAATTTCTGGAACAAACTTACATCTGTCGTTGTGGAAGTTCATAGGTTAAATAAATTTAAGGAAGAACTGGACCGGCATTTGGAGGGAATGGTGTGATTTTTTTTTTGGTTGATGCTGCAAAAGCTCATGCAGTTCCTTTCTTGCATCACATGCCACTACTAATACTACTACAGTATTATAAAATTAATTGCAAATTAATCTGTGTAAAGCAGTGATAAAATCTCATGGAGGATATTTTGATGAAAAATCAGCATAGTTGTTGATATTAAACATTTTAGTTTTTTTTTGCTCTAAATTTTTTAAGGCTTAATAAAAATCTTAAAATAGTTTTTTTTTTTTTAATTAAACCTTACATTGTCATAACAACAAATAAATAAATAAAAATTTAAAAAAATGAAACCTTACAAAGAAAATAATATATGTCTAAAATATGTCAGTGATGTAAAAATTATCCTTTGCATCCGAATTATGGTTGTAATCCATAATAACTACTTGTTTTAATTGAACATGATTGCTCCTGAACAAAACAATGCTGTGATTTCCTTATAATTTTGTATTGCTGTCTTAACATGGAATATATAATCTTTTGTAGAACAGAAGCCAAGCTTTCAGGTCTTTAGTTATTTTTTCATCCTTTGAGCTATCATAGCAAATAGGGGAAAAAAAAAACCATTTGCATGGCTCCTTTCTATAGGGATATAGCTTTCTTGACCTTTTCTTTTTAGAAGGAAATTGTTTTCTTACAGTCATCCCTTAAACATATCAGATGTTGCTTATGAATGAAATTCAGGCAAGAAATATTTAAAATTTGTGATATGTCTTCCTTAGCACTAAATACATTATATATTTATTTGTAAAATAATAAGAGAAGTTTACCTCAATATGATACGTAGAACACTTCCGTATGATACTTTCCAGAAATTAAAACGAAAACAATTAAAAAATAGAAAATCTCATTACAGTAAGAAATAATTAAAAATCAATTTAATACAATTAAAAATTAAGTAAAGAAATTAATATAACGAAAAAATTATAAAATGATTTTCATTCCTGATGCTGACAACACTTTGCGACCATATGTAGTGATCACAGGAATGAAAATTACCGAATAGGGGTGAGCATGAAACTGAAATAGGGATTATTTGTCTTCGCGCATGCACGTAAAAGACCACGAATCTGAGATTAGATATGGCCGGTGAACGTTAACAGAATTCTCATGTAATTTAATTTTGATGGTTTCTGCAATTAATAGTCTCGTATAATTATGTTGGACGCTAAGTATTTTGGCCTCGTTAAATAAAAAGTATGTTTTTCATTAATGGCATGAAAGGTTAATTCTGACACTGCTGAACATGAACTGAGGCCGCGAGTTCATTAACACGAAAATTCAGAGGAAACCATGTAGAACCTTGGGAAGACGAGTCGCAATCACTGCAAGAAATGTTGTACCAGGTTTTTGTTGTAAACGAGGAAAGGACTGAGCGATTGTTCAGTATAATGTGTAATTTCTGTATTGGCCTGGCTTCAATCTTAAATTCAGTATCTTTAAAGAATCTGATAAGTTGTTTGTGCCACTGTTCAACATATGGGACAAAAATAAAGTATTTTTTGATATTGCTATTGTTGGTTGGTGTAGTTTTTTGTATCCTATCCTTAGCTTGTACCCTACTTCGGTTTATTGTAGCAAGGGGGTAACCCCTGTTTAAGAATTTGCTGGTTAATATTTGTATTTCTGAGCCCAAAGCAGATTCTGCCATTGAATATTTATATGGATTGAGAAATTGATTAAAGATTCCGCTGATGAATATTTATATGCATTGAGAAATTTATTAAACATAATCAAAAGATGATCGATCTTTTGTAGGCGAATGGGTGATAACTGTTATAATGCTGAAGCATACAATTTAACACCTATCATAGGTTTACGATAGGTGTTAAATTGGATTTTATTCGAAATTTTAGAAAATTTAATGACTTAGTATTCGTATTCTCCCTTTGCAATGTAAATTTGAGTCTAGTATGAATTATTAAACAAATGTAAAATGTCTTGAATAGTTCTACTATCAGTAATAACTAGAACATTGTCTAATCAGCTATGTGATATGGGGTAGAAAAGGCGTACGAAATGGGGTACAAAAAATCAATTATCTTTGATAAATTTCACAATGCATATAAATATTCAATGACGGAATCTGCTTTGGGCTCAGAAATATAAATATTAACCAGCAGATTCTTAAACAGGGGTTATGCCCTTGTTACAATAAACCGAATCAGGGTACAAGCTAAGGATAGGATACAAAAAACTACACCAACCGACAATAGTAATATCAAAAAATACTTTTGATATTAATATAGTCCACAACATATGGGACAGAAATATATTAAAATTTCTGTCCCATATGTTGAACAGTGGCCCAATCAACTTAACAGATTCTTTAAAGATACCGAATTTAAAATTGTAGCCAGGCCAATACGGAAATTATACACTATACTGAACAATCTCTCCGTCCTTTCCTCGTTCGCAACACAAATAAATGACTTGGTATACAACATTTTTTGCCGTGATTGCGAATCGTCTTACCAAGGTTCTACACGGTTTCCTCTGAATTTTCGTGTTAATCAACACACTGCCTCAGATCGTGCTTCTCGTTCAGCAGCGTCAAAATTAGTCTTTCCTGCCATTAATGAAAAACATACTTTTTCATTTAACGAGGCCAAAATACTTAGCGTCCAACGTAATTATATGAGAGTATTAATGGCATAGCAGAAACCGTCAAAATTAAATTACATGTGAATTCTGTTGATGTTCGCCGGCCATATTTAATCTCCGATTCGTGGTCTTTTACTTAAAATCACATGTGCGAAGACAAATAATCCTTATTTAAGTTTTATGCTCACCCCTATTCGGTAATTTTCATTCTTGTGATCACGTGATACAATCACAAAGCGTTGTCAGCTTCAAGAAGGAAAATTGTTTTGCAATTTTTTTCATTAAATTAATTTTTTTACTTAATTTTTAATTGTGTTAAATTGATTTTTAATTGCATTAAAATGATTTTTAATTGTGTTTGACTGATTTTTAATTATTTCTTACTGTAATGTAAGATTTTCGACTTTTTAATTGTTTTCATTTTAATTTCAAGCAAGTATCATATGGAAGTGTTCTACGTATCATATTGGGTTAAACTTCACTTATTCCTTTACAAATGTTGATATCAATGTAGAATGTATTGAGCCTTATACCTGTGGTTCATACTATCAAATTATATATTCATACACATAAATCCTAATGCCAAACCATAGCTACTTATTCATTAATCTTTAAGAGCAGCATACCTGGTGCACATGTAGTCATGAAGTCAGGGACATTCATCAGTGAGCTGCTTGCTGCTAATGTTATTTAACAAGCAAAATACTCATGATTTTTGTAATAAAAAATTATTAATAAATAATACAGGGATTACCTTGGTCTCTTTATAGGAAGTCTTCTTTTCTAACTCTCCTAGTTCCTTTTAATAAACTATTAAAATACAATAAAATTGATAAACTTCATTTTAATGCATTCCATACCGACAGTATGACAGTGATTTAATAACCTGGAATCACCATTGAGGCTCCAACACGACTCCAGAAAATATCAACCATGACGCAACTATCAGCATAGGAAAACATATCAAAATTACAAATAGTTTAAAAGCGAACAATAAAAAAAAGAAAAAGAGAAAAAACTTTAAAAATGAACAAGAAAAAAAAATTTTTCTTGTTCGTGTTTAAACTATTTACAATTTTGACCTAATGTTTTCCTTTGCTGATAGTTGCATCATGGTTAATATTTTTTGGAATCAGGTTGGGGTCTTAACAGTTATTCAAGGTTATTAAATCGCTGTCGGTATGGAAAACATTAAAATGAAGTTTATCAATTTTATTGTATTTTAATTGTTTTACATGATGGACTAGGAGAATTGGAAAAGAAGCCTTCCTATAAACAGATCAAGGTAATCCCTGTATTATTTATTAATGGTTACAAAGAATATAGGAGGTATTGAGCATATAATAGCTCTTATTATGCTAAATAAAAAAAGTACATATTGTAACCTTGTAAATGTTATACATCATTAAAACTTCACTTGCCTATAAAATGGTGGGGAGTGCATTGTGGGAGAGGTTTTTTTTTTTTTTTTTTAATAAAATCTATAATCTTGTGTCATTCCTATGTCTTTTCAGTTTACTACTTCCAGAACATTTTTTTATAATCCTTCCTTCCTCACAAAGACATAAATAGTACTTGTTTGAATTAAGTGTAAGAGGAAAATATTTAGCTTCTGTGTTTTATGTATCAACTGTATTTTTTTTTTTTTTTTTTTATGTAAACCCCAAACACGAGAGGTATTATAACCTATAGTACTTACTACTGTGCTTGGGTTTGAGGTTGAGAGGACGAAAAAAGATATTTGTTGACATTGGACTTGAACTTCTGTAGACTAATTTTCAGGAAATACGTATGAAGGAAGATTGTTCCAGAAAACGGCAGTTGAATGAATAAACGAGGAAGTTGAAAAGTTGGTTCTGTGAGTTTGAAGTTGGACAGTAAATGGATGTTGGCTGGTGGCGGCACGTGTTCCGACTGTTTTAAAAGAGAGAGCGGGAATTATAGAAGCCAATTCAGAAGAACAGTGCCCATGGAAGTATCTGCAGAAGAGACATGCAGCACAAACAGAACATCTATGAGACAGCGAGTGGAGAGACTCTGTTAGAGATGAATCATTAATTAACCTAACTGCCCTCTTCTGAATGGAATCAAGAAGTCTGAGAGAGGTTTTGGGGGCACCACACCAGATGTGGGAACAATATTCCATGGAGGATTTGCGATTTATACAGAGTGAGCAGCTGTTTGGAAGAAAAGTAACACCGAGAGCGAAAGAGAAAACCAATTTTTTTAGATGCAGAGGAAGCAATATTTGTAATGTGCTTGTGCCAAGAGAGATTAGAAGTCAGGGTAATCCCCAAAAGAGATATATCATTTTGCCTAGAAATCGGAGTGTCACTAAAGATAAGCATAGGAGCAGAAGAATCCTTTTTTGCGAGATATAAGACATGACTGAATTTTAGACAGATTGAAATCAACAAAGTTGTCTTTGCCCCACTGGAGAATTACCTGAAGATTGGAATTTAAGGAATTGGTAGCAGATTTTCGAGAAGTTGAAGCTGATTGAAAAGGGCAGGGTTTCTCAAATTGGAAAGTAGAATGCAATGTACTATCATCAGCAAAGCTACGGATAGGATTTCCAGTCAATGGAAGAAGGTCATTAATATACAAGAAGAAAAGAGTGGGGAAGGAACTGAACCTTGGGGGACACCGGAATTAGTGGTGAAGTTAGAAGACAGAGAGCCATCTACCATCACATCACCCTCAGTGAGTGATCAGAGAGAAAACTGGATAACCAATTACTAAAAACAGTTGGCAAACCATAAGATGGAAGCTTGTTTAGAAGACCTTTATGCCAAACACAATCGAAAGCCTTCGAGATGTCAAGAGCAACTACTTGTGTTTCACCGAACCTTTCCATTGAATTAGTCCATAAATGGGTAACATAAGCCAGAATATCACTAGTGGATCGGCACTGATGGAATCCATACTGGCAATCGTTGCTGAGACAGAAAGTTTCTAGGTAGTTTAAGAGTTGGCGGTTAATTGATTTCTCCATTACTTTAGAAAGAGTAGAAGTAATTGCAATGGGACGATAATTGGATGGGAGGGATTTGTCACCCTTTTTAGGAACTGGCTGGATATGAGCAAATTTCCAAGCAGAAGGAAAAACACCTTAGGAATAAGAAAGTGAAAAAAGGCGGCAAAGAATAGGAGTAAGTTCAGGAGCACAGGTTTTGAGAACAAGTGGAGAAATACCATCGGGACCTGGAGCTTTCTTAGCATCAAGATTCATCAAAATCCTTCTGACATCCTTTTGACTGAAGACGACAGGAGGCATTGAATGGAGCATGTTGGGAATGGTGGGAAGTATTTTACCAAGATTATTAATACACGAATTGGAAAAAAAATGGGTTGCTAGCAGGTTAGCTTTATCCTTGGCTGAAGTGACAACAGAACCATCTGGTTTGGACAGAGGTGGGAGCAGAGATGGGCAAAAATTGCGGCCAATAGCTTTGGCAAGAGACCAGAATGCTTCGCTACCATTAGGGCAAGAAGCAAGTTTTCTACTCTTAGCCTGTTTAAACTCTAGTTTGGACTGATCAATAACTGCCTTACAATTGTTGTGAGCTTTGGTAGGCAGAAAATAAAACTGAAAAATTAGAAACAAGCCAATTACAATATGCAACATTCTTCTCTTGAACAACCTTAGCACATTTATTGGAAAACCAAAGTTTAGATAAAGGATGAGATTTTAAAGTGGAGTGTGGGATAAAGGATTTCATTCCTGCAAGAATAATTTCACTGACACGATCTGAGCAATCGTTGACATCAGAAGTTTTGAAACATTAATCCGAACAAGGAAAAGAAAAAAAGAAGTCTCGCAGGTCATCCCATTTTGCATTCTTGTAATGCCAAACAACACAAGGTTGGGAATAGCCATGAGATAAAGGTTCCATTGGAGAAGAGACAATCACCAACTTGTGGTCTGAAGTGTCTAAAGGACCTCTCACTTCGACCGTGTACTTAGAAGGGTTGTTTGTGAGAAAAAGATCAAGCGTGTTGGCTGTATGATTAGGATTGTCCAGTATTCTTGTATGTAAATGAACAATCTGTGCAATTTCATTAGTAATTGCAAAAGCCTCAGCATCTTGACCAGCTGGGTCGGTGTGACTAGAAAACAGAAGCCAGCTGGAGTTGTGAACATTAAAATCACCAAGGAAAATTACCTCACTGTTAGGAAAGTTTGACTGGAGAAAGTCAATTTGCAAAGAGAGGAAGTCAAAGAGCTCCAAGTGATTAGTGGAGTTGGGAGAATGGAAGAGACAACAGATGAATTTGACAGAATGAGGTAGAGAGATTTTAAGCCAGAGAAGATCAAAGAGAGGAGATTCCAAATTGCCAACTCTCTGACAAGGAATATCAGAACGGACATATGCACAAGTACCACCTTTGAGGCGAAAGGAATCATACAGCGAAAAATTTGGGCATCTGAGATGAGCAGTAGTTGAATCAACCGATAACTGAGATTCTTTCAGAAAAAGTACATAGCGTTTGGCAGACTGCAAGTGGAAATGGACATCGTTGAGATTAGAATTGAGACCACATATATTTGTGAAATGAATTAGGACGTGCTTGGGAGGTTTAGATCTTTTCGCAGATAAGCTTGCTCTATTAGTTTGACAATTAATGGTGTATTCAATAGTAAGAAAAAGTGGGTGGGACATGCTATATGAAGTAATGAAATTTTTGGATATGGCGTACACATGGTAAGAATATACCCAGATCCTTGACATAACGTGGCCTCGACAATGCTTTCCGCATACACACTACTTGGACTCCCTCTAGTCACTATCTGTTAGAGTAGAGGTAGTAAGATTGTACGCTAGCTGATGCAGAAGCATCCTAGAGAGTTACCAATAAGTACGGTCCGGTGTACTAACTAGTGGCCGGCCTGCAAACACCGTTTTAGAGCTGTACCCTCGAAATGTAGGGAATATTGGATCTCGCCATGATGTTCATCATAACCTGAAAATCATCAATCATACTGCATGATGGAATAGATAGAAAAGGGTTGACCAAACTTAGCTCTAGAGACTAAACATGGATTCAACCACTTCAAGCCTCCAATGAGCAAAGTGGTGATATACCCGTTGATGAGAGACGTCTACCACCTAGTACTGCCTGGTAACATAGAGGGGCGGCATTCCTCCATGTGGTATGGGCACCACACCTCGACCCCCTGCTTACGTTGGTTCACACCTGAGTAGTCACCTACCATGTACTTGTACATGGAGGTTATACCCAGGAATACTAACAGTCCCACCATTGTGAAGGTGCAAGCAGAGGATTTGGCTGTCACAGACCATCCGTACTTCACCGAAATTGGGTCGACTTGACTTGAGTGTCACCCGAATATCAGTTCCATCAGCGTTTTATACTCCCAGGTAGCAAGTACAGCTTGTCTGGCATATCTGAGAGAATCTCTGTGACAACCTCAAGGACCAATGTGATATTAATAATGAATATTTATTAACAGTTTAACAGGGTTAATTAAGAATATGAAGATATTAATAAATGGGGAGAAAATAAATAAAAAAGAAAGGGAGAAAAATCTTTATTGAAACTAAATGGGTAATATACAGAGTTGGTTAATGTTGAAACTTGTAACTTGTATATACCTAATTAATTAGATATACAAAAAATTTGTATACTAGTTATATGGTAATAGTAAAGTTAGCATTCTATACAGGGTTATTCAAAAAGGACTTTACAACTTCGTAGTGTATAGAAATTGATTCAGGAGACTTATTAGCATTAGCATTAGTAGAGGCATTTGATGCAAGAAAGCAAGCTTATGCAGCATCAGCCAAAAAAAAAAAAAAAAAACCCTTCCACTTCACCCCTCCGTTCGTTCGAAATACCTGTCCAGCTAAGCGTTAAATTTAATTAGGCTATCAACTTCCACGACAACGGATGGAAGTCTGTTCCACCAACCAACCAACCACCCGCTGGCTAAAGGTAAATTTCCGCACGTCTGTCCTACATCTGTCTTTCCTCAATTTGAATTTATGCCCTCTCATGTGATTATTCTGAGCAAGAGGAAGAATTCCATCAGCATTGAGCATGCTCAAACCATTCAAGGCTTTATACACCTCTATCAGATCACATCGCTGGTGCCTAGTCTCCAGACACTGTAATTTGCAAAACTTAAGCCTTTCTTCGTAAGAGCACCCCTTTGTTCCATTCACTAATCTTGTTGCCCTTCTCTGTACTCGTTCCAGCAGCTCTACATCCTTCTTGAAATGAGGCCTCCAGACCTGTATACAGTACTCTAGGTGTGGCCTGACCATCGCCTTATACAATGGAATAATCACCTCCTTATCCCTGCTGGAAAAATTCCTGTATATCATTGACAATACTCCATGAGCTACTCTTGCAGCCCGTCTGCACTGTTCAGAGAACTTCATATATCTGCCTGCACAACCACCCCCAGGTTCCTTTCATTCTCTACCACTGTCAGTGTAGTACCATAGAGTTGATACTTTGTTCTGGGTTTGCTGTTTCCCATATGTAGTACTTTACATTTGTCAATGTTAAACTTCATTTGCCACCTCTCAGGCCATCTGCTCAATCTTTCCAGATCCTGTTGCAGCAGCATTGTGTCAGTAGTGCCCTTGACAACCCTGCCAACCGTCATATCAACTGCAAACTTGGACATTAAGCTTGATATACCATCATCAATATCATTTATAAATGCAGAAAACAATAATGGACCCAAAACTGAACTCTGAGGGACTCCACTAATAACATTAGTCCCCGATGAGCAGTGTCCATTGATTACCACTCTCTGTCTTCTCCCCTTGAACCACCCCTTTATCCATAGCAACAATTTGCCTCCAATGCCACACTGCTCCAATTTGTGCAGCAGTCTTCCAGGTGCAACAGTATCAAAAGCCTTTCTAAGATCCAAGTATATAATATCAAAGTTATTCCCTACATCCAGTTCTTTTGTGACTGCATCATAGTATCCAATCAAATTGGTCAGGCAAGACTTCCGCTTAACAAAACCATGCTGTGTCCGAGCTATAACTGAAGTCTTGTGTAGATGATCCTGCAGTGCTTCTTTAACCAGCGCCTCCATTAATTTCCCTGGAACAGAAGTTAAACTAATAGGTCTCTAATTACTTGTCTCCATTTGATCCTCCTTTGTGGATTGGGGTCACATTTGCACATCTCCAGTCAGTGGGTACCTCCCCTGAGTCCAAGGAAGCTCTCATAATTATTGTTATATGTTTGCTTACTTCTTTTGCTGCCTCCTTTAATATAACTGGATAGATTCCATCCACCCCAGGTGTCTTTCTTGTATTTATCTTAAACAATTTGTCCTCCACTTTACTCTCAGTTATTACTAGATTCTCTAGCTTACTGCCAGAGTTGAATACACCTCTGGCAATCCCCTCGCTGAATAACTCCTCATGTGTGAATTTCGATGCAAAATATTCATTTAGTTTGTTAGCTACCTGAGCAGGATCATCAATAGTTGACCCATCGATATCAAGTGGACCAATGTGATTCATCCCCTTCGTTCTAGAATTTACATAAGTAAAGAACTCTTTGCTGTTTTTCTTTGCATCCCTTGCCAAAGATTTCTCGTAATCTGCCTTCGCCTGCCTAACCTCCTTTGAAACTTGGTTACAGATCAACTTGTATATATAATAGGCTTCTGTGTCATGTGTTAATTTGTATGTATCTCATGCATTTTTCTTCTCTGCCCTATGTCTCATTAGCATTAGAATTAGTAGAGGCATATGATGCAAGAAAGCAAGCTTATGCAGCATCAGCCAAAAAAAAAAAAAAAAAACCCTTCCACTTCACCCCTCCGTTCGTTCGAAATACCTGTCCAGCTGTGCCTTAAATTTATTTAGGCTATCAACTTCCAAAACAAGGGATGGAAGTCTGTTCCACCAACCAACTACCCGCTGGCTGAAGGCAAATTTCCGCACATCTATCCTATATCTGTCTTTCCTCAATTTGAATTTATGCCCTCTCAGGTGATTATTCTGAGCAAGAGGCAGTATCCCATCAGCATTGAGCATGCTCAAACCATTCAAGGCTTTATACGCCTCTATCAGATCACCTCGCGGGTGCCTAGTCTCCAGACACTGTAATTTGCAAAACTTAAGCCTTTCTTCGTAAGAGCAAACCTTCTTTCCGTTAACTAACCTTGTTGCACTTCTCTGTACTCGTTCCAGCAGCTCTACATCCTTCTTGAAATGAGGCCTCCAGACCTGTATACAGTACTCAAAGTGTGGCCTGACCATTGCCTTATACAAGGGAATAATCACCTCCCTATCCCTGTTGGAAAAATTCCTATATATCATTGATAAGACACCATGAGCTACTCTTGGAGCCTGTCTGCACTGGTCAGAGAACTTCATATCTGCCTGCACAATAACCCCCAGGTCCTTTTCATTCTCTAGCACTGTCAGCTTAGTACCACAGAGTTGATACGTTGCTCTGGGGTTGCTGTTTCCCATATGTAGAACTTTACATTTATCAATGTTAAACTTCATTTGCCACCTCTCAGCCCATCTGCTCAACCTTTCCAGATCCTGTTACAGCAGCATAGCGTCAGTAGCATCCTTAACAACCCTGCCAACCTTTGTATCGTCTGCAAACTTGGACATTAAACTTGATATACCATCATCAATATTATTTAAAAATACAGAAAACAACAATGGACCCAACACTGAACCCCGAGGGACTCCACTAATAACATTAGTCCACGATGAGCAGTGTCCATTAATTACTACTCTCTGTCTTCTGCCACTCAACCATCCCTTTATCCATAGGAACAATTTGGAATAGTCATTGCCACACTGCTCCAATTTGTGCAGCAGTCTTCCATGTGCAACAGTATCAAAAGCCTTTCTAAGATCCAAATATGTAATATCAAAGTTATTCCCTGCATCCAATTCTTTTGTGACTACATCATAGTATCCAATCAAATTTGTCAGGCAAGACCTTCCCTTAACAAAACCATGCTGTGTCTGAGCTATAACTGAATTCTTGTCAAGATGATCCTGCAGTGCTTCTTTAACAAGTGCTTCCATTAATTTTCCTGGAACAGAAGTTAAACTCACAGGTCTATAATTACTTGTGTCAGCCTTTGAACCTCCTTTGGGAATTCGGGTTACATTTGCAGATCTTCAGTCTGTGGGTACCTCCCGTGAGTCCAAGGAAGCTCTTATAATTATGGCTAACTGATTGCTTACTTCCTTTGCTGCCTCCTTTAATATAACTGGATAGATCCCATTCACCCCAGGTGCCTTTCTTGTATTTATCTTCAACAATTTCTCCTCCACTTTACTCTCAATTAATACAAGATCATCTAGCTCTCTGCCAGTGTTTACTTCATCTATGGCATTCCCCTTCCTGAATAACTCCCCATGTGTGAATGTAGATGCAAAATATTGATTTAGTTTGTTAGCTATCTGAGCAGGATCATTAGCATTAGCATTAGTAGAGGCATTTGATGCAAGAAAGCAAGCTTATGCAGCATCAGCCAAAAAAAATAAATAAATAAAATAAAAATAAATAAATAAAAAATAACCACTTCCACTTCACCCCTCTGTTCGTTCGAAATACCTGTCCAGCGGAGCCTTAAACTTATTTAGGTTATCAACTTCCATGACAAGAGATGGAAGTTTATTCCACCAACCAACCACCCGCTGGCTAAAGGCAAATTTCCTCACGTCTATCCTACATCTGTCTTTTCTCAATTTGAATTTATGCACTCTCATGTGATTATTCTGAGCAAGAGGAAGAATCCCATCAGCATTAAGCATGCTCAAACCATTCAAGGCTTTATACACCTCAGTCAGATCACCTCGCAGGTGCCTAGTCTCCAGACACTGTAATTTGCAAAACTTAAGCCTTTCTTCGTAAGAGCAACCCTTTCTTCCATTCACTAATCTTGTTGCCCTTCTCTGTACTCGTTCCAGCATCTCTACATCCTTCTTGAAATGAGGCCTCAGACCTGTATACAGTACTCTAGGTGTGGTCTGACCATTGCCTTATACAAGGGAATAATCACCTCCTTATCCCTTCTAGAAAAATTCCTATATATCATCCACAATACACCATGAGCTACTCTAGCAGCCCATCTGCACTGCTCAGGAAACTTCATATCTGCCTGCACAACCACCCCCAGGTCCCTTTGATTCTCTACCACTGTCAGTGTAGTACCACAGAGTTGATACGTTGCTCTGGGGTTGCTGTTTCCCATATGTAGTACTTTACATTTGTCAATGTTAAACTTCATTTGCCACCTCGAAGCCCATCTGCTCAACCTTTCCAGATCCTGTTGCAGTAGCATAGTGTCAGTTGTTTCCTTGACAACCCTGCCAACCTTCGTATCGTCGGCAAACTTGGACATTAAGCTTGATATACCATCATCAATATCATTTATAAATGCAGAAAACAATAATGGACCCAATACTGAACCCTGAGGGACTCCACTAATAACATTATTCCACGATGGGCAGTGTCCGTTGATTACCACTCTCTGTCTTCTACCCCTCAACCACCCCTTTATCCACAGCAGCAATTTGCCTCCAATGCCACACTGCTCCAATTTGTTCAGCAGTCTTCCATGTGCAACGGTATCAAAAGCCTTTCTAAGATCCAAGTATATAATATCAAAGTTGTTCCCTGCATCCAGTTCTTTTGTGACTGCATCATAGTATCCAATCATATTGGTCAGGCAAGACCAATATGATTGGTCTTGCCTGACCCCTTGCCTGACCCCTTAACAAAACCATGCTCTGTCTGAGCTATGACTGAAGTCTTGTCTACATGATCCTGCAGTGCTTCTTTAACCAGTGCCTCCATTAAATTTCCAGGAACAGAAGTTAAACTAACAGGTCTATAATTATTTGTGTCGCCCTTTGATCCTCCTTTGTGAATTGGGGTTACATTTGCCCATCTCCAGTCCATGGGTACTTTCCCTGAGTCCAAGGAAGTAAGCAAACTCTTATGGCTAAGGGTTTGCTTACTTCCTTTGCTGCTTCCTTTAATATAACTGGATAGATCCCATCCACCCCAGGTGCCTTTCTTGTATTTATCTTGAACAATTTCTCCTCCACTTTACTCTCAGTTATTACAAGATTGTCTAGCTTACTGCCATAGTTGAATACACCTCTGGCATTCCCCTCGCTGAATAAACAGTTGAAATAATCATGAACAGTTGAACCATCAATATCAAGTGGACCAATCTGATTCATCGCCTTCCTTCTAGAGTTTACATAAGTAAAGAACTCCTTGCTGTTTTTCTTTGCATCCCTTGCCAAAGATTTCTCGTAATCTGCCTTCGCCTGCCTAACCTCCTTTGTAACTTGGTTACAGATCAACTTATATCTGTCATAGGCTTCTGTGTCACATGTTAATTTATATGTATCCCATGCATTTTGCTTCTCTGCCATATGTCTCATTAGTTCATCTGACATAGACTTAGGCCTGAACCTTGAATAATATTTCTTAGTTGGTAAGTAAAGCCAAGTAGCTTCCAAGATAAGTTCTTTGAATGCTTCCCATTTTGTGTTTGCTGTTGGTAACATCATCAGTTGGACACACTGTATAGAATTTAAATACTGTCTCAGACTATCGTAGTCGCCTTTATGAAAGCAATAACCCTTCCCTTTACCCCTGATGGTAGTTACCTCCTTGAGTAAATCCCACTTCAGCACACTGTGATCACTACCACCTAGTGGTTTCTCTATCTGTAGATTCTTAATGCATGAAGAATCACTACTGATAATCAAATCATAGAGGGGTGCCTCCCGAACATGCTGATTTAGAAAACAATCATCCAATAAATCCACAAAAGCCTTGCTAGTGTGTGAGTGACCAAACCACAAATTCCAGTCAATATCTGGGAAATTAAAATCCCCCATTATAAGACTCTCTGATTTACTGGCCCACTCTATTTCCCTGTACAGTTTCTTATTATACTCATCAGAGTCATTAGGCCTATAGCACACTCCTACTCTCAATTTTGATCTCCCAATTTTTATGTCACACCAAACTGACTCGACACTGCACTGTCCAGCGATGTCGACTGGTTTCACTTCCTTGGATTTTATGTGTTTCTTAACTAATAGCATAACCCCTCCTCCCTTCCTATCCTGTCTAACCTTTCTGTAGATGTTGTAGTCCCCAAATTCAGTTTTGCATTACTTATATCTTTGTGACAGCACATCTCTGATATCCCAACAATATCCGACTTTGATGCTTTGAGCAATACCTCAAATTCATCAAATTTATTTACCAAACTTTTAGCATTGGTGTACACGCAAGTATACATGCACCTGTTCTTTTTCTTAGCTACCCTAACACAACCCATGTTTTTACTTGTACCCCAGTGACTCCCAGCAGTCTCTGAAATATCCTGCATCTTATTTTCCAAGCTGCTGCTCATTCCAATAGAAGCAGTGCAAGAATGACTTTCACCTCTGCCAGTGGCTACTGTTAATCTATTAGTCCTTGTATCCCACCAATCTAGCAATTTTCCAACCCACCTTACACTGCCTCGATACTGATTTATGGTAGGTGTTCCCATACAAACAAGGAAATATGCTTTGTGATTTAACAAAAATCTCTAAATGCCAGTGTGTTAACATCATCTCACAGGGGCTCAGTGTTTCCATTCACCACCTAGGAGAGCAGCCAGGTACAGTAGGATCAAGACTCTGGCAGGGGCGAACACTAGACTGCACCTGAACTTGCCAGGAAAGGCCATAGTAAAGAAAAAATTCCACTCCAGAAGAGGAAGACACGAAAGGGGTGATAGTAAAGGGGGAGGAAGCAGAGCAAGGAATTTAGGGTGGATGATAGGAAGGCTATCCACCAAGAAGTAAGAAGTTAAAGGAATAGATGGGTACCCCTGTGGAAGAAGCCCATTCTCCGCGAGGGAATCTGGCAAGAAAAGTAAAAGATTTGTGGTGAGAATTGGGGGAAGGGAGTATGGGTAATTTGAGAAAAAAGCATAGGGCCAGAGTGCCCTATGTTGGGGGGGGGATTCATAGAGAACCACTGGGGACAGTGGTTCTCTCTGAATAATCCCACCAGCCAGACCAGCTTTAGCTGGTGTCAGCCTATCTCACACCATGCCACAAACTAGAGGGCATGATGTCAGCAATGTATGGAGGGAGTTTTTCCACGTAGGTTGCCTTCACTACAGTCCAATTTGGAGGGGGCTTGCTAGAACAACACATGCTACCCATTTATTCCATTCAAGTAAACAGCTATTATACTAACAGTTACCCAGTACACTTTTTTTTTTATATAAACTTATTTAGAGATAGTCTGGCTTCTAGCAGTATGCAACATTCACTCACTCATTTTCCTTGTTTCATCCATCACACATTCAGATAAGACATTGTTGAGATTTAGCCTGTAATCATTTTATTTTGGCTACTAGTCACTGTTGAGATTTAGCCTGTAATCATTTTAATTGTGGCTACTAGTCACTGATAGGTAGGCTATCTCTGGTATTGAGGTAACTCAATACCAGAAGATAGCCTACCTATTGAGATAGCCAAAGTTGTTCTGTCTTGTGGTGGGAGACAAGTTTCCAGTTGGCTCTTTTAAGGAGTCAGAAGGATTGGCTTCTTGATTATGGCAGTTGCTGATATACTGATGTGATGGATAGACCATTGTTCTAATGAATCTCATAATTTTTTAGGGATTTGATCCTTAATAGGTTAAGTGTTAATTAGCTATCCATAAGATAGCTAGCTGTAGATGTAAGTTTGTCTTTGGGAGCATGGAGCTAAAGTATTTCAAGTTTATCAAATTATATGTGTAATTGTATTATATAATTGATTGATTGAATTTTTGAAATATATATATATTATTGTGGGCAGTAATTAGCTAAAATAAATGCTTATCTGTGTTATAATTTCTGTCTTGTTGGGGACACTATTCCCTCCACTATACATGACTTTTACTTACTAAAACAGTTTTAGCCTTAAATAGTCCTACATTTTTAAGCAAGATTTACTCTTAATTGAATGTCATCATCAAACTAATTTAATCTCTTATTTTTTTTAAATATTAATGCACACTTGGAACATCTGTTCCAGTGCTTACAGTCTCCTCATCATACAGCAGGTGGCCCCAGTTATTAAACTTGTGTTGAATAGTGAATAATTTATCACATCTTTAAAGGAGCAATAGATAATAGTGATAGCATTTGCTATTTACTGCAAGGAAACCAATATTTCTATGTCATCTGCCATTTTCAATCCACAGGATGAAGGCCTCTCCAGCAACATTCCAGTTCCTTCTGTTTTGTGCAATGGCCATCCATTTACTACCCACAAACACATGAATTTCATCTGTTCATCTCTGTCGTTGTCTGCCAGGTTTTCTTCTAGCTCCTCTTGGGTACAAATCTGTTATTCTCTTAGTCCATCTGTCATCATGTCTTTGAGCTACGTGTCCTGCCCAAGACCATTTTAGTTCTTTAGTTTTGATAAGAATGTCCTTTACTTGAGTTTGCTGCCTAATCCATGTGTTTCTCTTCTTATCTAACAGTCTGATTCCCAATATAATTCGTTCCATTCTTCGCTGTGTAGTTCTCAGCTTCTCTTCCATTCTTTTGGTGAGTGCCCAAGTTTCACTTCCACAAGTCATGGTGGGTAGTATACATTGGTCCATTTTTTTATGTTTCAGGCAAATTGGGATATTGCTCCTCAGTATGTGACTATATTTCCTGAATGCTATCCATCCAAAATTTATTCTTCTCTTGACTTCCAGCCATTTATCATTATTACAGCTGATGACTTGTCCCAGATAAGTATATGACTCCCCTTTTCAGTTACTGCTCCTTCAATCATTATGTCCCTTTCTGTGGCATACTTGTTCATCATTACTTTTGTTTTAGCCATATTCACCTTCAGTCCAAAATCCTTACTAACTGTGCATAACTCATTAAGATTTTCCTCTAATTCTTTGGGATCTTGGCTTATGACCGAAATGTTATCTGCAAAACGTAAATGGTTTAGGTACTCTCTATTCACATTGACTCTTTTCTGCGACCAGTCTAATCTTCTGAAAGCTTCCTCAAGGGCAGCAGTAAACAGCTTCGGAGATATTGTGTCTCCTTTTCGAACTCCTTTCTCAATTTTTAATTTACTACTGTCTTTGTCTAGTCTAATGAAGGAGGAAGCATTCTCATATATTTTCTTCAAAATTATAATATGTGGGGTATCTATGCCTTGTCTTTCCACTGCCTGAAACATTGCGTTATTCTGTATGGAGTCAAATGCCTTTTCATAATTAACAAATGTCAGGCTTATGGTATTTTATATTCATTTGCTTTTTTTTGTGATATTATGTGAAGGTGATCTATAGCTGAGAATCCTGTCCTAAAGCCAGCTTGCTCTTTCGGTTGATTCTCATCAAGTATTCTTTCTAACCTGTCAGTAATGACCTTTGTGAACAACTTGTAGATGTGAGATAACAAGCTAATTGGTCTATAATTTCTGATTTCTGATTTATCTCCTTTTTTATTCATCAAATCTATGATTGCATTATTCCACTCCTTAGGCATCACACCTTTTTTAATCCATTTTGTGAAGTGTCTTGCCAGTTTTTGTGCAATGTCTCTTCTTCCCAATTTTAACAATTCTACAGTAACTTCATCTTCCCCTGGGGTTTTCTGATTCTTCATTTTCTTCAACACATGTTCTACCTCATCAGGAAGGATATCGGGTATGTCATATGTGTTACTAATTTGTGATCCATCTTCCTCACTGCTGGCACATTCCCTCACTCCTTGTATAATTCTCCATAGTAGTCTTCTGCTATTTGAATTATGCCTTCTCTGCTATTTATAAATACACCATCGCTATTCCTCAGTTTCAGTATCATTTGTCTTTCTGTATTACTGCTCATGGCTGCTGATTTAAATCTGCCCATTGTAATTTTCAGAGAGCAAAGGGAGCTAACAGGCCCAGAGATGAGATTAACAGACTTGGTGAGTTGTATAAATCCAATAGGAGTTATTTCAATACCATTTTTCCAACAGAAGAAACTTGCCCGGGCAAGGTTTGTTCAGCATAATATAAATGAAGATCCATTTGGATTACAAGGTTCATCCCGGCGATGTTCTTTCTTCTATTATTGTAAATGGTAATGAAATATTATCTGCAAGAGCAACCTGTTCCTTCAATCAATGACTCACTGGCAAAATAAAATTTCTACAAACTAATCTAAAACTCAACTCATGTAAATTGAGTTTATAACCCCTAGTTCTGCAATTCTACCTTCATTCATTTTACTAATCCCTCTCAGAGCCTTATAAACCTCAGTCAGGTTACCTCTGAGGTGCTTGGTTGCCAAGTTATGTAGCCCACATAATTATACTTGGAATCTTTCCTTGTATGGCCGTTCTTCTGCTGATCTCACCATTTGAGTTGCTCATTGTTGGACCCTTTCAAGAAGCTCAATATCTTTTTTCCCAGATCCCTTTTTTTCCTCCACTGTTTTTAATTCAACCCTACCAAGTGTATAATTTTTTTGTGGGTTGCTATTCTCCAATTATAAGACCTTGCATTTAGGAGCATTAAAACATAGCTGACACTTCTCTGACCATATTTGAAATCTATTCAAGTCATCCTGAAGGAGCGCTGTTTGGCATTGATCATTAATGATTCTGCCAATCTTTACGTCATCTGGAAATTTTGACATCATGCCTTCTGTCCCTTTTTCAATGTCGTTTATGAAAATGAGAAACAACAGTGGTCCAAGAACTGATCCTTGAGGAGTCCCACTCCTGCACAACACCATTCTGAAGAATATCCATTAATTATAACCCTCTGCCTTCTGCCCTGCAACCACCTAGCAATCCATCTTAGAATCTTACCAGTAATCCCAACCTGTTCAAGCTTATACAGTAACGTCTCATGAGGGACTGAGTCAAATGCTTTGCCAAAGTCCAAATAAAGTGTGTTGAAATTATTCCTTAAATCTATGTGTCAAATGTTTCAAAATAGCCTTAAGTTATTTAAGCAAGATTTACCCTTAACAAAGCCGTGTTGATTATCCTTCAGATGCCATATCTATCTAAATGTCCCTGGATTACACTCTTTGCCTCTATGATTTTTCCTACTAATAAAGTCATATTAGTTGGTCTGTAGTTACCAACTTCACTCTTAAAACCCCTTTTATGTATTGGTGATACATTGGTGATACACTGGCACTTATCCAATTCAAAGGAATCTATTCCGAGTCCAAAGATGCCCTCATAATTAACCCCAATGGTTCAATACACTCCCTCGAGACCTCCCTCAAATTACTGGGTATATGCTATCAACTCTTGAAGCCTTACTTGCCTTTATGCTTCAAAGTTTTTCTAATAAAGAATCATCTGTAATTATGACATCACTAATTTCATATGGCTAGCCTCACTGGCACAGCCTCTTCTCAGCATGGAGGGTCTTTTGTCAATAAAGAAAGATGCAAAGTACCTGTACAATTCATTGCAACATCAGCTGGGTTGTCTAAGACTTTCCCACACTCAGTGCACAAGTATCCAATCTGATTAACTTTATTTCTTCTTTGTATACACATCCATGAAAAATTCCTTGTCCCCATTCTTTTCTCTTTTAACCAATGCTTTCTCATATGCAGCCTTGACCTCCCTGACCTTATTTGTGGTACTATTACAGATCAACTTGTATCTGTTGTAGGCTTCAGTACTTTTTATCACTCTGTAACTGCCCCATGCGTCATCTTCCTTTTTCTGCTCTGTTTGACCAACCAGCTCTGTAGTCATCCATTTCGTAATGCTCCTCCTGCAGTATTTTCTTAAAGGTATCTATGAGTTCATGGCTTCTGTGATTTTTGTTTTAAAAGTATTCCATAATTAAAATGCATTCGCCATCCCTCGGCAATCTGCCAAATTCACAGATTTCGTAATGCTCCTCCTGCAGTATGTTCTTAAAGGTATCTATGAGTTCATGGCTTCTGTGATTTTTGCTTTAACTGTCAAAGTACCCTCTTCTGAAGTTAAAACCTGTGCCTTTATTTTTAACTATTGCAATGTCTTTCTTCATCTTCCAGCTGACGATTGCATGATCACTTCCTGACAATGTACTTTAAGCCTGGGATGTTATCTGAATCGTTAGTAATGATGAGGTCAAGAATATTATCACCCCTAGTACTTTCTCTAACATGCTGGTACAAATAATCATCTAGTTTATTTAAAAAAAAAAAATTTTTTTTCCCCATCGTGAGTTTCCCTCCAACTTATTCCAATCAATCTGGGGCAGATTAAAGTCACCCATAATAAGACATTCACACTTGATTGCCCATTCCATTTGTATGTAAAGGCCTCTCATAATATTCTTCACAATCTTCTGGTCTGTAGATTACTCCCACTCTCATTGTTTCTTTGCTTCTGACTAACACACTACACAGATTCTATGCTGGCAGATGTAATTTCATACTCAGCAAAACCTGTTTTTGTGCTCATGCTGCTTTTGATAAGAAGCATAACTCCTCCACCCCTTCTATCTTCCCTATCTTTCCTAAATACATTATACATAATGTTACCATCTTCAAATGTTAAATGTGAAGGATTCAGGGAAGTAATTGTATAAGCTGTTAAGCTTTTTATACCAACTAAGAGATATTGTTCAAGCTTTAGACCTAAATGAACTGTTGAGTCTAGTGACAGATAATAAATATTGATGGGGTGATTATAAATTACAGGGAACACAGAAACCAACAGTAAGTATGAACTAATCTGCAGTCAAGTTACTGGGGGGAGGGGCATTAGGCAGACTAAGGCAGGTTACAAGGAGTCCCTTGGCTAGGAATATGAAGAAAAGTAGCAAAGAATTCATTGTTTATGTTAATACCTGAAAGAAGAGGATGAACCGCAATATGGACCCATTGTATATGAATGGCTGTACTATTGATGATCGTATTCAGGTTGCTGGCAAACTGAATAAATATTTTTCATTTGTGTTCATGTGTGAAGATATCAGAGATGGGATTTCAGAAACATACCGAGTTATAATTGGAAGCCAAATGATTTTATGATAACTGAGAAGAAAGTGGAAGATAAATTGTTAAAGTTAAAAGAAAATAAGGTACTTGGGGCTGATGGAACCTTTCCAATTATATTAAAAGGAGCAGCAAAAGAAGTAAGCAAACCCTTAGCCATAATTATGTGAGCATTTTTGAATTCAGAGGAGGTCCCTGTGGATTGGAAATATCCATGTCCAATCCATGAAGTTTGGGTGTCTCCACTATTCATAAAGGGATTGTAATTATAGACTTGTAAGGTTGATTTCTGTTCTAGGAAAAGTAATAAGTCATTGGTTAAAGAAGTAATAAAGAATGATTTATAAGACAATCATAGCATGAATTTGTAAAGGGGATATCTTGTCTGACTAATCTGAGTAGCTACTATGATGCAGTAACAAGTAAACCTAATGCAAAAAAAGAATTTTGACATCATTCATGTAGATTTCAATAAATCATTTCATACTGTTACACGTGAGAGATTGCTGTACAAATTGGAACAGCATGGCATTAGGGTCAAGTTATTGTGATGGATAAAGGAATAGTTGAGTGGCAGAAGACAGAGTGTGGGTGTTAATGGACATTGCTCTTCTTGGACTTATATTATTAGTAGAGTCCTTCAGTGTTTGTTACTGGGTTCTTTACTGTTTTCAGTATTTATTAACAAAATTGATTAAGGTATATCAATTTAAGTCTAAGATGATATTAAGGCTAGCAAAAGGTTGTTTAATGACAAGAATCAGGGCATGCAACAAGCTTAAAAAAATTAGACATATGAGCTAAAAAGTGGCAGGTGAAGTGTAATGTAGCTTTGATAATTTCAAAGCCAATACCAATTGGCTGGTACCACACTGAATGTAGCAGAGAAAGAAAAAAAGACCTGGGCATTATTGTGCATTTTGATGAACATAGTTCTCTGAGCAGTGTACATAGGCTGTTAGGACAGTTCATTAGGCAATGATCTGTACTAACCAGAATTCCTGTATATCAGTTATACAGGGTGTTTCAAAAATGATGGTCAATAATTTAAAGGTGAAAAGTACAAACTAAAATAAGCAAAAAAGTCCCAGTGAACATCGGGCCGCAATTGAACTGTTTCGGAGATAATGCACATTTTCTGTTAAGATCCGCCACCGACTATGGGAGCACTCTGGGAGGGTAATCTGTATTGCTGAGACCTTTTATATGCTGGATATGGTAGGGGTACAGTAATTGGTGATACAAAATTCGCCACATGCTGCTATGACTCAATACATGCTCTTGCAGAGCAACCCTCCTTGTCGAAATTCCTGGATTTTGTTCTATTCTTTCTAACACCCTTTCCTCAACATCAGGTGCTATGCTTCTGGGCCTATCTGCTCGTACCCCATGTGCAAAGTGCCCATGTTCTCTATGGCATTGATGTACCATGATGAATGTGCTCCTGTTGGGCTGCCTTCGGTGGGGAAATGCTTCTTGGTACAAACGTGCAGGCTTGAGTGCACTGCCATTGGCTTTACCATACATGAAATGCATGTCCGCATACTCTTTGTTGCTGTAACCTCTTTCCATGTTGACTATCCTTTGACAAGTACTAGTGGGAAGGAGCAGCAGTGCATAGCACACGCTTCTTGATTAGACCGGGGTTCGAGCCCGTCACCACCACAAATACGGAGAATGCGGAAAGGTCAGGGAATGACCACCGCATATCCCGGAGCAATATGGCCTTAGTTGCTAATGCTCCAAACAACAAACAAACAAGTACTAGTATGCCTGCTATGTCTCAGAGCATTGGGGAAAGGGAGAGATTGAGCATAACCTAACCTAAACAAACAAGTCAGTGGTGAATCCCAACTCTGTACAGTTCACCTTGTCAGTGGTGAATCCCAACTCTGTACAGTTCACCTTGTCAGTGGTGAATCCCAACTCTGTACAGTTCACCTTGTCAGTGGTGGATCCCAACTAGAAATGTGCAATATCCCGAAAACGATTCACTTAAGGACTCATGTTTACTAGGCTTTTTTTGCATATTGTAGTCTGTACAGTTCACCTTTAAATTATTGACCCATCACTTTTGAAACATCCTGTATAAAGGAATTTTTCCAACAGGGGCAGAGAGGTGATTATTGTTGGGTTACACCTTGATACAGGTCTTAGATAGATTTTATGTGCTTTTTACAAATTCTGACCTCTCCTAATATATTAACAGTTTTCATTTAAATTTTGATATATGAAGTTCAGAACTGTGGAAATTGTTATTTGCATATTTTCATTATTTGTTTAGGCTGCAAGAGAAGAGTGGTCTCGTCAACTCTGGGCTCATTTAGATCCACAAGCATTGGTTAAGGGTGTTGAAGGATTCTTGCGTCAAATTAGGCTCTTGCCTAGGGATGTGAGGAACCTTGCTGTTGGTCGCACATTAGAAGAAAGGTTAAAGCAGTTTAAAGCTGCAATTCCTCTTTATGTGGATCTTAAGCATGAAGCTATAAGAGAACGGTATAAAAATTTTTTTTTGGATATTTTCAAATATTATGCCTATACTTATCAATGCTGTTCTTTACATTTTTATTAAACATAATATATATATATATATATATATATATATATATATATTTTTTTTTTTTTTTTTTTTTTTATTCAGGATGCATACCTCAAGTACATAAATTACAGCTTTAATAGGAAAAACCTAAACATACCTTGTGAAATGTTTTATATGCATTTAAATATGATAGAAAGTATAGGAATATCATAAAATAGTAATAAAATTAAAATAAAAATTACTCAGTAAGGCAACATGGATGCTCTATTTAAATACCCCAATTCAGCTAAAACTATGAAAATATAAATCACAAAAATGAAACAAAAACTCTTATTTTGTTCATCACTGTTATTTAGCCTATTGTCTAGCATATTTCCTCTACTTCAGATATCACCAAAGTAGAGGTAATAAGCTAGATGGATTGAGATAGGATTTATACTCCCTGTAATTCTATGTAAACCTCACTCAATCGATGAATTGAAGTAGAACATTGCTAATGCGAGAATAAGGCCAACTTGTCATGCATGTCAGGAAAGAAATTACAGCTTAATGGGGTAAGAAAACACTTAACAAAGAGCATAACCCCCCCCTCCATCTTGTATGTTCTTTCTGTACTTGTTGTTCTCCCCATATTCAAATTATGCATCCGTTATGTCTGTGTGACACAGTGAGGGGCATGACATTGTGAGGAAGATTTCTCTGATATCTCCCCCACAGTGTCTGCATTTGATGACTCAACCAGTACCATATCAGTTGAACAGCGATTCATCAAATTTATTTGCAATGTGAGTAGCATAAGTGTACACACAAGTATATATGCAGCTATTTTTACTTTTAGTAACCCTAAAACAGCCCATGTATTTGTTTGTTCCTTTAGGCCTTGTTATCTTCGACATCATGCTTTCCAATCTGTGACATGTCCCATTGAAATAATTGTAAGAATCACTTGCACTGCCTGTGGTTACTATTATTAATCTATTAGGCTCCAAAATGAGCAGTTTTCCAACCGACTTAACACTGCCTTGATAGCATCTTCTGGCACTCCCTTTAATTTAATGTATCCCATCCCTATAAAAACAATGGTCTCTTGTTAGCAAGAACAGATCACACTTAGAAAACGTCTTCCTATGAGCCTTGCACAGACTCTTCAGGGCTGAGTTGATTGAAAAAGTTCTCATCACATACTCTCTCCTATTGTTTCTGGACAGAATTGTAGACACTTTACAATTAATTCCTAACTCATGACTTTTTCTCAGCATTGCCCCTGTACTTGTTAAGCAGTTCCTCAGGTCTTCTACTCTTAATGTCATTAGTACCAATGTGTACAGCAATATCAATCAGCTTTTGGCAGACATACCTTGGTCCTATCCCATCTATCTTTTTTTTTACAACATATATTTTGTTTTCCTGATAGTAGAGTCACTGACAACAGCTGCCTCCTGTGGGACCAGAGCACCTTGCCATGGAGGATTCCATTGTGTCTTGTGCTGTGGAAGGTTGCTTTTAGCCAGCGGGTAGTTGGTTGGTGAAACAGACTTCCATCCTTTGTTGTGGAAGTTGATAGCCTAAATAAATTTAAGGCTGAGCTGGACATGTATTTGGAATGAACGGAGGGGTGAATTGGGAGCCGGTTTTTTTTTTTATTATTTTTTTTTTATTTGGCTGATGCTGCTTAAACTTGCTTTCTTTCATCATATGCCTCTACTAATGCTAATGCTAAAATGCAAATTACTGCATATGGGCAGCAGTAACCTAAGAGAAATGTACCAACTTCGTGGTACTACGCTCAGTGAAGTGGAAAGTGAAAAAGACCTGTGGTAATTGTGCAGTGAAGTATGAAGTTTGCTGAGTAGTGCAGACGGCCTGCTGGGACAGGCCATGGAATCTTGTCAGTGATATATAGGAATTTTGATAGAATAGACAGGGAGTGATTATCCTGTTATACAAGACAATGGTCAGTCCACACCTAGAGTTCTGTGTATAGGTCTGGAGGTGTAATTTTTCGAAAGGTGTAGCGTTGCTAGAACAAGTACAGTAAGGGCAACAAGACTGGTGAGGAGAACAAAGGGGTATTCTTAACAAGAAAGTCCTAAGTTCTGCAAATTGCAGTGCCTGGAGAGTAGGCACCTGCGAAGTGATCTCATTGAGGTGTATAAGGCCTTGAATGGGATGAGAAAGCTGAATGTTGATGGGATTCTTCCCCTTGTGCAGATTAAGAACCTGAGGGGTTCTTAATTAAGAACCCCTCAGGTTCTTAATCCAGCAGTGAGTTAATTGGTGGAACCGATTTCCATCTTTTGTTTTGGAAGTTGGTATCCTAAATAAATTTTAGGCTGATCTAGACAGGCATTTGGAATGAATGGAGGGTTGAAATGGGATGGTTTTTTTTTTTTTTTTTTTTTTTTTTTTTGGCTGATGCTGCATAAGCTTGCTTTCTTGCATCGTATGCCTCTACTAATGCTAATAATGTTGATCTATTTGAAGATGATGGTGATTTGACAAATGATATTGTTACTCTTGATAAATCAGTGGGTGTGGAAGTTGAAGAAGAGGATATCGAGGACCTTATTGATTCTCATAGGTGTGAGCTAACAACAGAGGAGCTACAAGGGTTGGAGTAAATTATGGAGAGTGATACTGGAGAAGAAGAAGAAGAGAAGAAAAAGACACCCAAAAAGTGTCAGCTGAAGACTCATTGCTTGTTGGGAGCATTTAAGAGAAGTGTTAAAAAATCACGCCGACTTTAAAAAAAAACTGAACGCATGGCAAGCAAAATGGAGGACGAAGTCATTTCTTACTTCTGAAAACTACAAAAAAGTCATTAAAAACAGTCCACTTTGGCCAGTTCCTTGCCAGTAGCAACAAAGGACTGAAAAGGCACCTGATGCTTGATATAGAGTCCCATCACCACTATGCCACCATTGATTTCATCAGCTCTTCACTTCAAGTCTAAAGTAAATGCTAAGTTATTGTTTGTTTTTTTATTTTATGATGTTTTATTACTATTTAATAAATAATCTTTATAAAATGCTAATTTTTAACATGTAAGAAATACCTGTTTTATGTGTTGTTGGGACACAAATTACAGGATATCAATGTATTATTGGTTTCAACTTATAATATTTTCAATATACAATGGGTTTTGTGAAACGAATTAGGCGTCTCCGTAGCCAGGTGTTAAGGAGCAGCAGTGCATAGCACACACTTCTTAATTAGACCGGGGTTCGAGCCCGTCACCACCAAATACGGAGGATGCGGAAAGGTCAGGGAATGACCACCGCATATACCGGAGCAATATGGCCTTAGTTGCTAATGCTCCTAAAAAAAAAACCAAAAAAAAAAAAAAAAAGTGAAACGAATTACCATCAGATGTTGGGGTCTCACCGTATATAGAATAGATTGTATAGTAATACCAATACAATCATCAATAAAATGAGTGAATTTGAATTCCTGGTTAGGACAACTAATGGATACAGTACGAGGTTACAGCCAGTGAAGATGCAAAATTTAGAGCTCTAAAAATGATTAAGATTTTTGCAAAATTTAACCTTTTTTGTTTACTAACAAACATTGGAAACTGTGTTAATACTTAATTAATGTAGTAAACTGTGTTAATACTTAATTAACATAGTAAACTTTGTTAATTTGAGATTGGTACACTCTTTACATTGGAAACAAAGAAATGAAATTTTGGATGAGTGGTGATTATCAACTAAATCATTAGTTTATTGCTATACAGCCAATAAACTCATGACTCGTATGGAAATAGTATATGGCCATTTCTCCATTGTATGACGTTCTGATTTACTGACCCACTCTATTTGCTTGTGTATAGTTATTATTATACTCATCACAGTCATTTGGCCTATAAAATATTCTTACTCTCATTTATTTTTCCCAGCACTTATGTCTGATTTGGTGTTCGCTATGTCTGAGCTTCACCATGTTTCTGATGTCTACATTTGGTGACATTATAGTTATACTTCAAATGTCAGTACTTCAAACTCGTCAAATTTATTTACTATACTAGCATTAGTGTATATGTAGGGATATATATGCTTGTTTTTGTTCTTAATAACCTCTAAAACTGCCCATATATTTGCTTGTTCCATGTGAACCTCAAATAGACCTTGTAATTCCACCCCACATGTTCCAATTAGCTGAACATTTGGGACATTGTATGATCGTTGATTCTTGCACTGCTTATTGAAGCAGCGCAAAGAATCAATTTTACTTCTGCTTGTGGCTGTTCTGAAGCCATTAGTCAAATAGCTAAGGGATTCTACTAGAACAGCGGTTCCCAACCAGTTCCAGGGAGTTCATACTAAAAATTCTGTGATGGTGTCTGGTTAGATTTGCATAGGAAATTTAGGAAACAAGATTTTGAAATGAAAGGAGCAGAATGATTAGAACATATTGTAGGATAAGAATAGACTTTACACAGTACTGCCTTAAATGAATGCTCACACCATTCAAGACTCTATCACCTCGCAGGAGCCTAGTCTCCAAACACTGTAATCTGCAAAACTTAAGCCTTTCTTTGTAAGTGTATCCCATTCACTAATCTTGTACCCTTCTCTGTACTCTTTCCGACAGCTCTACATCCTTCTTAAAATGAGGCCTCGAAACCTGTACTCAAGGTGTGGCCTGACCATCACCTTATACAAGGGGATAATCACCTCCTTATCTCTGCGAGAAAAATTCCTGTATATCATTAAGAAGACACCATGAGCTGCTCTTGCAGACCTTCTGCACTGCTTATAAAACTTCATATCTGCCTGCACAATTATCCCCAGGTCCTTTTCATTCTCTACCACTGTCAGTGTAGTACCACACAGTTGATAAGTTACTCTGGGGTTACTGCTTCCCATGTGTAGTACTTTACATTTGTCAATGTTAAACTTCATTTGCCACCTCTCAGCCCATCTGCTCAACTTTTCTAGATCCTGTTGCAGCCGCATACTGTCATTAGTGTCATTAACAACCCTGCCAACCTTTGTATCATCTGTAAACTTATGCATTAAGCCTGATATACCATCATAATATCATTTATAAATACTTATAAAAAACAACAATGGACCCAACACTGAACCCTGAGGGACTCCACTAATAACATTAGTCCAAGAAGAGCAGTGTCCATTGATTTCCACTCTCTGTATTCTCCCACTCAACCATTCCTTTATCCATAACAGCAATTTGCCTCCAATGCCACACTGCTCCAATTTGTGCAGCAGTCTTCCATGTGCAACAGTATCAAAGGCCTTTCTAAGATCCAAATATATAATATCAAAGTTATTCCCTGCATTCAGTTGCTTTGTGACCACATCATAGTATCCAATCCAATTGGTCAGACGAGTTCCCCTTAAAAACCCATGTTATGTCCGAGTTATAACTGAAGTCTTGTCTAGATGATCCTGCAGTGCTTCTTTATCCAATGCCTCCATTAATTTCTTTAGAACAGAAGTTAAACTAACAGGTCTATAATTACTTGTCGCCCTTTGATCCTCCTTTGTGAATTGGGGTCACATTTGCACATCTCCAGTCCATGGGTAGCTCCCCTGAGTCCAAGGAAGCGCTCATAATTGTGGCTAAGGGTTTGCTTATTTCCTTTGTTGCCTCCTTTAATATAACTGGATAGATCCCATCCACCCCAGGTGCCATTCTTATGTTTATCTTCAACAATCAATTTCTCTACAACTTTCTTGTCACTTATTACAAAATCATCTAACTCACTGCCAGACTTTAGTTCACCTCTGGCATTCCCCTCCCTGAATAACTCCTCATGTGTGAATGTAGATGCAAAATACTCATTTAGTTTGTTAGCCACCTGAGCAGGATCATCAACAATTGAACCATCGAAGAACATGCTTCTTGATTAGACCAGGTTCAAGCCCTTGAGCCACCAAATATGGAGGATACGGAAAGGTCAGGAAATGGCCACCGCATATCCCCGGAACAATATGGGCTCAGTTGCTAATGCTACTAAAAACCAAATAACAAGAACAAGAACAATCGAACCATCTATATCCAGTGGACCAATCTGATTCATCCCCTTCTTTCTAGAGTTTACATAGGTAAAGAACTCTTTGCTGTTTTTCTTTTCATCCTTTGTCAAAGATTTATGGAAGTACTTCGTAGATAGTAGAAAATAAGTAGCTTAACACATTTACTGCCGACTACGAGTTAATTCTTGTTTGACGATCTGGCCCAGGATGTCTCATTTTAAAAACAAAATGAGAGTGAGTATAAGCACCTCATTTAAAAGAAATACATAATTGAAATGTATTCGCGGGCCATGTAGGTGGTAGATGACTTTCATCAACCGGTGAAATACCACCACTTTGCTTATTGGAGGCTTGAAGTGGTGAAACCCATGTTTAGTCTCTAGAGCAAAGTTTCCGGCATCCCCCTCCCCCCATACTTCTCCTTTAACCCATGCACGGTACTAAGTACTATAGGTTTTGATACCTTTCGTGTTTGGGGTTTTCATAAAAAAAAAAAAAAAAAAATACAAGTTAACTCGGACTGGTATGACTTGCCTTTCAGGTGCAGCTTCTAGTATATTCATAGCAAATACGTGCAACTGATGGATAGTGGGCTTCTGTGATAAGAATGAAAAATCAACTACGGGATCACAAAAAAATGAATTTATTCATAAAAAAAGAAAATATTTTATTCACACAAAGAGCTAGTTTCTCTTGGCATACTGGATAATAATAGCATGTCCTGCATTTATTATTTCTTATACACACTCGATACGGCTTAGTCGGGCATGGTTTTTTTTTTCAGTTCTAAATAGTTTTTCAGTTTTTTTTTGAAATTCTAAATAATGAATTTTACGTTCAGACCTAATCTTCTTTGGAAAGTTTAGAATTTTTTCTCCAATCAAAGATTCAATGTAACTTTTCCGTCAAGTTATGGTTCCACCATAAAATGTCCGAAATTGAGGGAAACCGTAACTTGACGGAAAAGAATGTATGTGTTATGCATATATATTTCTATTATATGTGATGCAATATTTTTCGGCCCTCTGATGGTTTTCTTATCGCTGAATAATACAAGAGCAATGGATCTGATCGATCTATGAACCATAAGTGTACAACTCGTCAAAAAACTCTTCAAATTCCAAGTCACTCGTATTAGCACAGAGCTCAAGCTCTTCTTTGGGTAGTTCTCTCTTCTTATCCATGTTTTAGGTTCTTTTTTTTTAATGTAAAAAAAAAAAAAAAAAATGTACAAAATTTAGTACAATGTACTAAATACAACATACACCGACAAAGTCTGTGTCAGTGCAATGGATTTATGCATAGCACTGACTCATAGCAGTGAGTTTTGGTGATGTATATATATTATAATTTGGGTTTTCAATAATTTAACATGCCTAACTCAAATTGCCGTCGCAGACCAGTTTACCCAAATAAGCCTTAGCGGTCAACGTGTTAATGAGTAATAGATATAATTTTAGTTTTCTGTTTCTCCATCTCTATGATTATGAATCTCTATGAAATTACATTCAGTTATTTCTAGAGTGTAACCACCAATCCCCTCCATCTTACATAGCGGTTCTGTTTACCAAATAACATGCCCTGATCGTGGTAGTTGTTATGTAGGCGAAACCGTAGAAGGCTGAATGATCGAGTCTCGGAACACGAAAGGGCCCTCCGGTGCACTGACTCTGAACACTCCACTGTTGCCAAGCACTATTGGTGTGAACAACACGATCTCGATCCCCCAACGTGATGTTGAGATCATTAACCACTCACATAACTACTGCCAATGCTCGTGGCTTGAGGCACCTACACATAGCCAAATATAATAGTGTCTTCAACTGTAATAGGGGCATACACATGCACCCATTTGTGGAGGCAGCTGTTTTACACTATAACGAATGCTGGTATACATTTCACGTACTTGCCTTACATTCTTAGCACCAGACGTCTGATTCTGCCTAGTGACTTATTTATTGTGTTATTTCATATAAAGTTTATATCCACCTCATGTATGCTCCTTACTTTTCTTTGTCTAATGCATGATTACACCTAGTCTTATATTGTTATTCTATATATAACTTATTTGTACCGTCGTCCAGCTGAATAAGGGGCACCTTGGCCTGAAAGCTCCTGGTTGTTTTTGATTTTCTATCTTAGTTTATCTTAATTTATTTTATAATAAACATGAGTTTTCTGTGTTTTCGATACTAACAATACATTTCATAGTGTGCAACCCAAAACCAAAGGCCCTTTCTCAAATTATGAATCTCTTAATGCAGGCTTATGCCCATTTATCATTTCTAACTATACAGCTAACATTATTTTGCCTTCTGACTTATATTTCAACTATATACATGAAGGACTGAACACATTTTTCATTATTGTTGTATTATTTGGTCCCCACAACAAGAATACCTTTCTCGCACACTTGAGAGAATTCAAATTAAATTCATTAAATTCTTATGCTTTCAAAATTGCTTCGCCTTTCACCATTGAAACTATGGAGCTCTTTGTTGTCACTTCAGAATCATTCCTCTTCACTCCAGATGGTAACTCCATGAGTGTATTTTTGTTTACAATATCATAAACTCTATTATCGATTCTCCATCACTTCTTGAACAAATATCTTTCATTATACCTTGCTTGAATTCTCATGATAAAACTAATTTCTCACTGCCTGTCCCTCATACTCAACACTTACTTGGAAGTCCTCTGTTCTGTTTCTTTCGAGTATTGAATAATCACAATATTGATATAATAAATATATCAATATTGTGATTAATATAAATATAAGACACTGCTCTTTACTCTGTTTTGTTAAACTGAATTTTTTATATATTTTAACACTAGTGACTGTTTTGTATTGATTCTGTGTAGTTCTCAGTGTTCTCACCACTATCTATAATCTGCATGCCCAGTGGGTGAGAAGCTTGTAAATAAATAAATATTTAATTGCCTTTCAATAAGATTGCCTTCCATATGCTCTTTAATTTGTTTAGTTAATGAATGTAAACACACATACATATACTTCAGGTATATGCACATATACAAATGAATTAGAATAGAACACTATATACACACATCCACACTCATAATTTAATTGCTTTTAGACACTGGGAAGAATTAATGGAGAAAACTGGTAAGCATTTTGATATTCATCCAAAAAGATTCACTCTTGGAAAATTATTTGCAATGGAATTAAATCAATATCCAGAAGCTATAGAAGAAATCATAGGAAATGCAGTGAAAGAGCTAGGTATTGAAAAAGTAAGTTTGATATTCACTATAACTTTCTTTAAAATTAAATTGAAATTAAATAAATCATTTTATTTTGCATAGTTTCAGATAATCCAGTTACTAATATCAAATATGTAAAAACTATATATTAATATTGAAATATATAGAGCAGTTGCTTTTACCCTCAGCATAAAGATTATTTGCTCAAATTTTTAGTTGAATTCATGGAATTCATTCACCAGCAGAACACAGATCAGAAAAGAGAGGACTAGGCTGAGAAAAACAATTGACTCAAAAGTTGCAGCTCCGCTGAACGAGAAGTTTTATAGCCATATTTAGCCGCTTTATTGACCAATTGTTACATCAAATTATTTACTATAAGTAGCTTATACACCTAGTCAGGATCGTTAGTTTATTCTGAATTGAGACAGCGAGATTTGGAATTTAATTAATACTGAAGTGTCCATAGATTTACCATTTGTAACTTGCCACCATTGTTATACGATACAACATTATATCCCAAACTAGATAGCATTAGTATAGTGTAGTATAGTATATAATATAATATTGTCAATTAATCAGTAAAATCTGTTAATTTTCTGTTAAACTTCGTTGTCAATTAAATTGTACTTTTAACTAAATACATATAACGACTTAGATTACGAACGTAACATAATTAAATAATACATAACTTGATATGGAAGTTATATAAACGGTACTCGTAGAAACTACTTGATACTGAAAAATATATATATAGCGTTATAACTGTGTTGGGATACAAGTTTACGGTTATAATTTTCAACTGAAATTGAAATTTTATTGAAATTAAATCGAAATCATGACTCAGACCAGAGCAGCAAAGCAAAAGGCTCAAGCTAATGGGAGTGCTGTGGCTCAGAGGAGAACTGAGGTGGGGCAGTTGCCCTCTGAATCACAGCCTTTTAAAATGCACTGCTTGTATGATGTTTGTGGAGCAGTCGGGTACGGGACATGATATTGCCATGGGGGATGTCTTTGTGTGTGTGTGTGTGTGTGTGTGTGTGTGTGTGTGTGTGTGTGTGTGTGTGTGTGTGTGTGTGTGCGCGCGCGATGCAAGGAGTGTAACGAAATCAGGCAACAACTCAGCGTTGTTATGGGCCTATATGACAGCTTGAAGGACAGGTGGATGCCCTTGCAGGATCTAAATTGAGGGACCCATCAAGCTCTAAGCTGCCCACATCAACGCCAGAGTTTGCACTTGGTCATCATGCAACACATCGGCAACCCCCAAGGCAGAATGTGCTGGTCCCACAGGAACTAGTATTTGTTGGTGACTCTATTGTCAGGGAAACGGGGAACATGCTTTGTTAAAAGAATAGGTGGAACAAGACCAGGGTATGTTTGCCAGGTGCAAAGGTTGATGCTGTAGAGCGAGATATCATCTTTTAAGGGCATAAAAGGTGATATAGTTGTACACATTGGCACCAATGATATTAAAAGTAGGAGACTGGCAGAATTACTTAACAAGTCAGGTCACTTTGAAAAAAAGCCGTGAATTAGAGTTGAATTTGAAAGTGTCTGCAATTCTGCCCAGACACGATAGGAGGGAGTATATGATGAGAGTCTTGTCAATCAATTCGGCCCTGGAAAGATTGGGCAAGGCTCAAGGGGTAGAATTTTCTCAGCCTGGTCTGTACTTGTTTACAGGAGAGACTGCTTCTACAGGGATAGGATATACACTTCAATAGAAAGGGTGCAAGAATATTTGCTGATGCTATCGAGGCAGTGTTAGGTAGGTCGGAAAACTGCTAGCTTGGGGGTATACAAGGACTAATAGATTAACAGTAGCCACTGGCAGAGGTGAAAGTGATTCTTCACTGCTTCTATTGGAATGAGCAAAAACCTGGAAAACAAGATGCAGGATATTTCAGAGACTGTTGGGAGTCATTACAGTACAAGTAAACACATGGGTTGTGTTAGGGTAGCTAAGAATAGGAACAGGTGCATGTATACTTGCGTGTACACCAATGCTAAGAGTTTGGTAAATAAATTTGATGAATTTTGAGGTATTGCTCAAAGCATCAAAGTCGGATATTGTTGGGATATCAGAGATGTGGTGTCCCACAGATATAAGGAATGCAGAACTGGAATTTTGGGGGTACAAAAAGGATAGACAGGATAGGAATGGAGGAGGGGTTATGTTATTAGTTAAGAAACATAAAAAATCCAAGGAAGTGAAGCCAGTTGACATCGTTGGACAGTCCAGTGTCGAGTCAGTTTGGTGTGACATAAGCATTGAGAGATCAAAATTGAGAGTAGGAGTGTGTTATAGGCCTAATGACTCTGATGAGTATAATAAGAAACTGTACAGGGAAATAGAGTGGGCAAGTAAATCAGAGTCTTATAATGGGGGATTTTAATTTCCCAGATATTGACTGGAATTTGTGGGTTGGTTGGTCACTAGCAAGGCTTTTGTGGATTTATTGGATGATTGTTTTCTACATCAGCATGTTCGGGAGGCAACTAGAGGGAGTAATACTCTTGATTTGATTATCAGTAGTGATTCTTCATGCATTAAGATTCTGCAGATAAAGGAACCACTAGGTGCCAGTGATCACAGTGTGCTGAAGTGGTATTAATCAAAGAGGTAACTGCCATCAGGGGTAAAGGGAAGGGTTATTGCTTTCGTAAAGGCAACTACGATGGTCTGAGACAGTATTTAAATTCTATACAGTGGGATCAACTGATGATGTTACAACAGCAAATTCAAAATGGGAAGCATTCAAAGAACTTATCTTGGAAGCTACTAGGCTTTACATACCAACTAAGAAATATTGTTCAAGATTTAGGCCTAAATGGATGTAAGATGATCTAATGAGACATATGGCAGAGAAGAAAAATGCATGGGATACATAAAAATTAACACGTGAAACAGAAGCCTATGATAGATATAAGTTGATCTGTAACCAAGTTGCAAAGGAGGTTAGGCAGACAAAGGCAGATTATGAGAAATCTTTGGCAAGGAATGCAAAGAAAAACAGCAAAGAGTTCTTTACTTATGTAAACTCTAAAACGAAGGGGATGAATCACATTGGTCCACTTGATATCGATGGTTCTACTGTTGATGATCCTTTTCAGGTAGCTAACAAACTAAATGAATATTTTGCATCGACATTCACACATGAGGAGTTATTCAGTGAGGGGAATGCCAGAGGTGTATTCAACTCTGGCAGTAAGCTAGATAATCTTGTAATAACTGAGAGTAAAGTGGAGATGAAATTGTTGAAGATAAACACAAGAACAAGGCACCTTTGGTGGATGGGATCTATCCCTTTATATTAAAGGAGGCAGCAAATGAAGTAAGCAAACCCTTAACCATAATTATGAGAGCTTCCTTGGACTCAAGGGAGGTACCCATAGACTGGAGTTGTGCAAATGTGACCCCAATTCACAAAGGAGGATCAAAGGCTGACCCAAGTAATTATAGACCTGTGAGTTTAACTGCTGTTCCAGGAAATTTAATGGAGGCACTGGTTAAAGAAGCACTGCTGGATCATCTAGACAAGACTTCAGTTAAAGCTTGGACACAGCATGGTTTTGTTAAGGGGAAGTCTTGCCTGAACAATTTGATTGGATACTATGATGCAGTCACAAAAGAACAGGATGCAGGGAATAACTTTGATATTATATACTTGGATCTTAGGAAGGCTTTTGATACTGTTGCACATCGAAGACTGCTGCACAAATTGGAGCAGTGTGGCATTGGAGGCAAATTGCTGCTATGGATAAAGCGGTGGTTGAGGGGGAGAAGACAGAGAGTGGTAATCAATGGACACTGCTCACTGTGGACTAATGTTATTAGTGGAGTCCCTCAGGGTTCAGTGTTAGGTCCATTATTGTTTTCTGTATTTATAAATAATATTCATGATGGTATATATCAAGCTTAATGTCCAAGTTTGCAGACGATACAAAGGTTGGTAAGGTTGTTAAGCACACTACTGACAGTATGCTTCTGAAAAGGATCTGGAAAGGTTGGGCAGATGGGCTGAGAGGTGGCAAATGAAGTTTAACATTGATAAATGTAAAGTACTATATACGGGAAACAGCAACCCCAGAGCAACGTATCAACTCTGTGGTACTACACTGACAGTGGTAGAGAATGAAATGGACCTGGCGGTAATTGTGCATGCAGATATGAAGTTCCCTGAGCAGTGCAGACGGGCTGCAAGAGTAGCTCATGGTGTGTTGTCAATGATATACAGGAATTTTTTTAGAAGGTATAAGGAGGTGATTATTCTCTTGTATAAGGCAATGGTCAGGCCACACCTTGAGTACTGTATACAGGTCTGGAGGCCTAATTTCAAGAAGGATGTAGAGCTGCTGGAACGAGTAAAGAGAAGGGCAACAAGATTAATGAATGGAAAAAGGGTTGCTCTTACGAAGAAAGGCTTAAGTTCTGCAAATTACAGTGTCTGCTGAGGACTAGGCACCGGCGAGGTGGTCCAATTGAGGTGTATAAAGCCTTGAATGGTTTGAGCATGATCAATGCCGATGGGATTCTTCCTCTTGCTCAGAATAATCACCTGAGAGGGCATAAATTCAAATTGTGGAAAGACAGATGTAGGATAGATGTGCGGAAATTTGCCTTTAGCCAGCGGGTAGTTGGTTGGTGGAACAGACTTCCATCCCTTGTGGAAGTTGATAGCCTAAATAAATTTAAGGCTCAGCTGGACAGGTATTTTGAACGAACGGAGGGGTGAAGTGGAAGTGTTTTTTTTTTTTTTTTTTAGCTGATGCTGCATAAGCTTGCTTTGATGCATCATATGCCTCTACTAATGCTAATACTAATGCTAAAATCTTCAAACTATGGAAATATTTACTAAATGAAAAGTTTGTGCATTGTAACATGTTTGTACACAATGAACCACTGAAGTGGGCGAAATGGTGTCATTTTGTTAACACGATGTTCGCTTAATTCACGAGGGCATCCAAGGTAAGCTGTCATCATTAAAAAAAAAAAAATCTCCTACATAACTTTTACACTTCCTCCAATAATTTGGCTAGTTGCTAGTCATTGAATTTATTCATGCTGTCCACCTCCACAACACCAAATGGAAGTTTGTTACAACAGTCAAACATCCACTGGCTAAAAGCAAGCCATCTCGCAGCTAAAAACATTCTTCCTCAATTTGAATTTATGCCCCCTCATATGTGTAGTCTGAGAAGGAAGAATGTCATCAACAGTTAGCTTTCTCAATCCATTCAACGCCATACAAAACTAGATCAGATGACTGCACAGGTGCCTAGTTTCAATACGCAGAAATTTTCAGTATTGAAACCTGTCTTGGTAAGATGACCCTTTCCTTCCCGTCATCAGTATTGGTGCCTTTCTCTGCACCCTTCCAAGCAGATCTGGACCCTTCCTAAAATGAGGTCTCCACACCTGTATGTAGTACTCCAGATGTGGCTTAACCATTGACTTATACAAGGGGATAATCACTCCTTTGTCTTGCTAGCAAAGTTCTCGAATATCACAGACAAAACTCCATGAGCTGTCCTAGCAGCCTGTCTGCACTTCTTAGAGAACTTTGTATCTGACTGCACAATTACCGTAGGTCATTTTCATTTTTAACTGCCTTGATTGTAGTACTGCCCAGTTGGTATGTTAATCTGGGATTATCCTTATATTTAATCTGGAATTAAATATAAAGATAAGAATTCTAGTTGGATTAATTTCTTCCTCCTTACACATGGGGCGTCTCCGTGGCCAGGTGGGAAGGAGCAACAGTGCGTAGCACACGCTTCTTGATTAGACCGGGGTTCGAGCCCGTCACCACCAAATACGGAGGATGCGGGAAGGTCAGGGAATGACCACCGCATATCCCGGAGCAATATGGCCTTAGTTGCTAATGCTCCTAAAAAAAAAAACCAAACCAAAACCAAACCAAACCTTACACATGGATATTCTCCTAACAGCCATAAGTCCTTACTCTTTCAATTTGGTGTATATCTACTCTTCAAATGTTTCAAAGAGGTCCCACTAAGCAATTACACCAGATGATGTGTTAAGTGTCCTGTGCAATATTACTTTAATTAGAATGCCTCTAACAGACGTTACTTGAGAACAGTTTCTCTCTCCCCCAAATTTACCTTGTTTTACCAACTTACTTCAGAGAGAGTCTGCCTACCAGATTCAAAGACCATTTGAATAAAAAAGGGTAACATTTTGCCTATTTCTTTTTCTACTTTCGAATGTATATAAAAAATAAATAATGAGAAAATGAGGTACAGAAGGCACTGCAGTTTCTTTTTATTTCTTATTAGTTAATATACTATCTTCTTTTTTGTTTTCAGACATGGATGTTGTAGAGTCCCAAGAGGAAGTAGAAAAATTTAAATTACTCATAAAAATAAGATGAAAAAATTCAACTCACTCATCTTAAAGATACTGAAAAAATTCAGCATCTTTAAGACTCTTCGCCCATTGATGGGGCATACGATGGGACACCCATTCACAATACAGCAGGTAATGCTTATGCAACTGGGATGCCAGAGTTACATAGATACTATACCTATACATCCAACAGATCTTGACCCACTCCCAGGACCAAAAGAAAGGAGATCTATTAGAATACAGTTGAGCCTAGCAAGTAGACTTCCAACTGATTGGTCCTGATCAGATGAATTCAGGACCTCTGGTCTCAACCAAAGCAAAGACCAAAGTGGCATATTAAAGGCCCTTTCCAGCAAGCTCATGGGTTGCAGCAAACAACAATCATGCTGGATTCTAATGAATGCAAAAACAAAAACATCTGCAGTCCGATTTCACTATTATGGGCTTTCACTGAACTGCTTCATACTATCTGACAATTATTCTGTCTTCATCTGCTCTCCTCAATGTATCACATGCCATTAGTAAGGAACTACAGGTGTGGACATTAGATTCCAGTGATACTAATCTGTATCCAAATCAAGGGGGGGCTTCTTGTAGGTAAATGTACTGAAATTTATAGAGCTGACACTGCAGGAAAAACTATTTTTGTAACCCTTAATAATGCTGAGAAGTACTGGAAACTTCCAGAAATAATGTACATTTCTTCTTCCAACACAGGTTTCTTATGCAATTCAACTAGCCAACAAAAAACCAAGTTTGCTACAGAAATCCTTCACCAACTGTAGTGGGAGGGGGAAACAAATTCCTGAAGAGTACCATGTTTTGTAAAACTTACATTGGTAAAACTAATAAGGTACTACAGAAAACAGGAAGTTAGGGAAAAAAAAAAAAAAAATACCAATAAAATGCATGAAAAAACACAGGAAATTTTATTTTTTGTTTATATAATATTTGTAAAATAATAAGCAAAGTTTATCTCAATATAATATGTAGAACACTTCCGTATGATACTCTCCAGCAATTAAAATGAAAAAATCAAAAATCTCACATTACAGTAAAAAATAATTTAAAATAATTAAAAATCAATCTAATGCAATTAAAAATTAAATAAATTAAATAAAAAAATTAATTTAAAAAATATTTTAAAAAATTTAACAAAAAATTGTAAAATGATTTTCTCATTAAAATTTTTTTCATTAAATTTATTTTAATTAATTTTTTAACTAATTTATTTAATTTTTAATTGCATTAAATTGATTTTTAATTGTGTTCAATTGATTTTTAATTATTTTTTAATGTAATGTCAAGATTTTTGATTTTTTTCATTTTAATTGCTGGAGAGTATCATACGGAAATGTTCTACGTATTATATTGAGGTAAACTTCTCTTATTATTTTACAAATATTGATATCAACGTAGAACATATTGAGCATTACAGCTCTGATTCATACTATCAAATTTATACAATATGTTGCTATGAAATGAAAATAAATATCAGTTGATATTATTTTATTACAAACAGCAACTTCAAAAACTACAATAATAAGCATGAAACACTGACAAATGCAACATACTGCAAATGGGTAGCAGTAATCCCAGATTAACATACCAACTGTACTTATACTTGTAATTGTATTTGTTATCCAAATTTCTCTTCAGTACGAGCCTTAGAACTCGCTCCAGAGCCCTCTACATAGGGATACTTTAATTTTAACAGTCCTGTATTTGTTTAGTGTAGTATTTTTAATTATACTGAATTTGAAAAAAATTTATGCCTTATACCAGAGCAGCAAAGCAGAGGACTCAATCTACTTGGAATTCCATGGTTCTGGGGAGAACTGGGGTGGGGCTTTTGTCCTCCGAATTACAGCCTTATGAGATGTATGGTTTGTTTGATGTTTGCAGAGCTATCAGGAATGGGTCATGTTGCTGCCAAGGGAGATGTTTTTGTGTGCTCAATGTAATGATTGTGAGGCAACAACACTCAATGTTGTTATGGGTCTCTATGGCAGCTTGAAGAACAGGGCGGATGCCCTTGAAGGAATTAAATTGAAACCCATCAAGCTCTCAGCTTCCCACTTCAATACCAGAGTTTGCACATGATCATCAGACAACACAGTGGCAACCCCCCAAGGCAGAATGCACTGGTCCCACAGGTGCTAGTTGTTAATGACTCTATTGTCAGGGAAACGGGAAATATATTGTACAGAAAGGATAAGTGGAGTAGGACCAGGATATGTCTACTACAGGCAAAAATTGATGATATTATAGAGCAGATATCATCTTCTAAGGGCACAAAAAGTGATATTATTGTACATGTTGGCACTAATGACATAAGAGTAGGAGATCTGCAGAATTACTAAACAAGTAGAAGGCAATGTTGGAAAAAAAGTCACGAGTTAGGATTAAATTTGGAAGTGTCTGCAATTTTGCCCATACATGACAGGAGGGAGTATATGACCCTGGAGAAATTGTCCAGGAGATTGTCAATCAATTAGACCCTGGAGAGATTGTCCAAGAGATTGTCAATCAGTTAGACCCTGGAGAGATTGTCCAAGGTTCATGGGGTAGAATTTTTCTCAGTGTGGTCTGTTCTTGTTAACAGGGGAGACTGCTTCTACGGTATTTGCTGATGCTGTTGAGGCAGTGTTAGATGGATTGGAAAACTGCTAGCTTTTGGGGGATATGCAGTCTAATAGATTAACAATAACCACAGGCAGAGGTGAAAGTGATTCTTGCACTACTTCTATTATAATGAGCAGCAACCTTGTTTATCCTGAAGGCCAAAGGTTTCAGCATGTCATTATTTTTCCTTTAAATAAAAGTGAATTTGCAGATATGCTCATGTCTGAATATTAATAGTAGTGTAGTGTGCGTGTATGTATGGTGTATATACATTTGTATTCATGTTGGGGTTCAACTAATATACAAAATCTGTTGAAAAATAATGTTAGTTTTAGATATTTTTTAATCAGAATTGCCTTTATGAATTTTCTTCGTTGCAACTAATCCTTTTTTTCTAATATAGGCTGTTAAAGAAGTTTCTGATACTTGGGATGCAATGAAATTTCAGGTATTAAAATACAAAAAAGGTACAGAGGATAGAGGTTTTGTACTAACTGCTGTAGATGAAATACTTTTGGTCTTAGATGATAATGCAATGAATCTTCAAAGTATGGCAGCTTCTCGATTTATTGGACCTTTCCTACCAGAAGTGCAGAGATGGGAAAAAGTGCTATCACACATCAGTGAAGTATTAGAGGTTGGTAAATACCTCTATTTGTATGTTTCATAAATTATACACATTATACTTTAGTTGGATGAATCCTTAAATGGTTTTTAGTTTTCTTAATATGGTATAATGCTTCAAAAATCAGCACATTTATGAATTAATTTAAAATATGTTTTTGGTTTGTGCACATAAGCTTCAGAAATTGGGTGTATTTGTGTGTCATTTAAAATTGATTATTGAAAATTATAGCAAAAAATGAATAAATAAAAATATCAGTTTAATGTAAAGTATTTTTAATTGTCACATTAGGAATAGTTAGATATACTTTGATATACCAGTTCCAAGTTAGTTTTCACAAATCCCCCCCCCCCTTCAGGGGAAGTAAGTGATAACTTCTTCACTTACTTCCCCTGCATAGAATTTAAAACTGTCCGAAAACACTATTCACTTTTATGAAAGCATAAGCCATACCCTTTGCTAGTGATAGTAGTTATATCTTTAAATTTCACATCAATACACTATGATCTGCCATCTTGTGGGTCTTTTATCTGCAGATTCATAATGCATGAAGGGTCACCACTGATATTCAGATCAAGAATATTGCCTGCTCTCTTGCCTCTCTAATATGATGGTGTAGGAAACAATCATCTGATAAATCTACAAACTTCTTGCTACTGTGTGAGTGGCCACTCCACAATTTCCAGTCAACATCTGTAAAGTTAAAATCCTTGTTATAAGACATTGTTAAAATCCTTGTTATAAGACAGGAAGGACACACAGAACAGGAGAAGTGGTCAGAAATGTTCCCACAGTGTGTGAAATAATGTCTTGACTAGCACTTCAAATTCATGAAATCTATTTACTATGCCCGTAGCATTGGTATCAATGGAGTACATGCCAGTATACATGCACCTGTTTTTACTCTTAGTATCTCATACATACCCCCAGTGCATTTGCTTGTTCTATTAAGAACCCTAGCTGGCCTTAAAATTCCCAAAATCATGTATTCTAATAGAAGCAATGCAAAAATCATTACATCTTTGTCTGCTGCTGCTGTCTTAATCTGCTAACTGCTTGTTCCGTCCTAGCCAGCAGTTGTCTCGCCCACCTAACATGGCCTTGATAGCATCAGCAAATATTCTTTCACTCCTGTGTAACTATATTCCACCCCATGTAAAAACAGTCTGTAATGTTAACAACACAACCATTCTGAGAAAAATTCTGCCCAGTGAACATTAATCAGTCTCTCCAGGGCTGAACTGATTGACTTCTCTCACATCATGTATTCTCTCCTATCGTGTCTGAGCAAGATTGCAAGCACTTTCAATTTCAATCCTTATTCTTGACTTTTTCTCAAAATTGCTCTGTGCTTGTTAATTAAACTTTCAGATCTCCTACTCATAATATCATTATTATCAACATGTACAAATATGTCACCTTTTTGCCCTTTAAAGATGACTAGCAGTACCCATTGTGAAAACTTCACAGTTGGTAGCAGAGTTTTTCTCTAGCTGTCCTAAAGAAATGTAGTCCGTGTATTGTTGTGAACAGGTAAGCCAGTATGTGCGGAATCCTTTCTCATTTCTTGTATCTGAGGAAACATAAATTTTCTTTAGTTTCACCGTCTTTTCCGGTTATTCAAAATGTGCACGTTGCATAACAATTTTACACTTGCAAAATGTCGTAGTCTCTATAATACTTCTTTGAAAACGGCATTTTTTATATTCTTATGCCCTTCTGCTAACCTTATCTTAACATGCTGGAATGATCTGACCCGAGACATTGTTACATACAGTTGGCCATGACTAAATACAGGGTTAGTAAGCGAAATTCTGTCTGTGTGAAACGTTTGCCGTTGACTTTTATTTATAGCAAACGAATAGGAAACTGCTGTCTCTTAAATGAGAATGGAAAAGTTGAATCAGATGGAGTCAAATCTTCACATAGTAAGGCTGGCTACCTTAGTGCATTTGGTAAAATTTTCCGAAAAATTTTGGACAATTCATTGTCATCTCTATAAAATACTACTGAAAAGGGCAGAATATTAAAAAGTACACTAAAAAGTCGCCTTTCACTTTAAAAACTCGGTCAAACTTTCATTATTACTGTTTTGTTTTCTTGTAGATACCTCTACTGTACAGTACCTCTTCAGTATCCAGCAAATATCAGCCCTGATGTTGACATTTCAAGTTCCCCTGGTACCTCATCTCCATATGTTTAATGTCCTGTTTAAACCTCTTACCCTGTTCTTCACTTACACTTCCAAATATGGAAGTGTAAAAATTTACCTTGACAATCGTGTTGCAGCCTAATTTCTTAAGTTCACCAACATGTTTTCAACTGTAGTCTGGTAGTCCAGATCTTTATTGGACTACCAGACTACAGCTGAAACTAATGCATACCTGATTTTCTCTTTTAAATTTAATTCCCTCATTAGTATGCTAATTTAAAGTTTTCTCTAGCTGTTCTAAAGAAATATAGTGCATGTTTTTTCGTAAGCAAGTAAGCCAGTATGTGTTGAATCCTTATGTCATCAGCTATGCTCACAGATTAGCCAGAGTGCTGTGGCTTGGGGGCAAACTAAAGGGGGCAATTCTCCAATACATCGCAGTCTAAAAAAATGTGCGAAATGTGAAATATTTGTGGACATGTCTAGAATAGGATATGATCTAGCCAAGGAGGATGTCTTTGTGTGTGTGCTAGGTGCAGAGACTGAAAAAATTAGGCACCAACTCAGAGTACTGTTGGCGCCTCCGTAGCTGGATGGGCAGGAGCAGCAGTGCGGAGCACACACTTCTTGATTGGACCAGGGTTCGAGCCCGTGACCACCAAATACGGAGGATGCAGAAAGGTCAGGGAATAACTACCGCATATCCGCAGAGCAATATGGCCTTAGTTGCTATTGCTCCTAAAAAACAAAAATAACAATAACAGCGTATTGTACTGATGGGAGTGTATGAATGTTTGAGGTTGATGGGCATGTATGAGAGTAGATGCTCTTGAGGAAATTAATAAGAGGGACTCATCAAGATGTTAGCTGCCTAACTCAATGCCACAGCTCACTTCTGTGGATCAGGCAACACAGCGGCAATCTTGAAGACAGAATGCACTGTTCTCACATGAACGAGTTATTGTTGGTGATTCTATTGTCAGGGAGACAGGGAATATATTATGTAAAAAGGATAGGCATAATAGGACCAGTGTATGTCTGCCAGGGGCAAAATTTGCTGACGTTATAGAGCAGATATCATCTTTTAAGGGCACAAAAGTATATATTGTTGTACCCGTTGGCACTAATGACATTAAGAGTAAGAGCTCAGGAGATTTAATTAACAAGTAGAGGTCAGTATTGAAAACAAGTCACAAGCTAGGGTTGAATTTGGAAGTGTCTGCAATTCTGCATAGACATGATAGGAGGGAGTATATGAAGAGAGCTTTGTCAATCAGTTTGGCACTGGAGAGTTTCTGCAAGGCTCATGGGGTAGAATTTTTTTCAGAGTGGTCTGTGCTTGCTAATAGGAGAGACTGCTTCTACAGGGATGGGATACATTTAAATAGAATGGGTGGAAGAATATTTCTGATGCTATTGAGGCAGTGTTAAGTGGGTCGGAAAACTGTTAGCTTCGGGAGATTCACAGACTAAAAGATTAACAGTAGCCGTAGACAGAGGCGAAAGCTTGTTGTTGTTTGTTATTTGGTTTTTAGGAGCATTAGTAACTAAGGCCATATTGCTCCGGGAATATGCAGTGATATTTCCCTGACCTTTCCGCATCCTCCGTATTTGGTGGTGACGGGATTGAACCCCGGTCTAATCAAGAAGCGTGCGCTACGCACTGCGGCTCCTTCCCACCTGGCTACGGAGGCGCCAAGAGGTGAAAGCGATTCTTGCACTGCTTCTATTGTAATGAGCAGCAGCTTAGAGAGAAAGTTGCTGGGGATTTCAAGAGCTGTTGGCAGTCATCATGGAACAAGTAAATATATGGGCTGTGTTAGAGTAACTAAGAATAAGAAAATGTGCATGTATACTTGCATGTACATCAATGCTAGAAGTATAGCAAACAAATTTGATGAATTTGAATTGCTGATCAAGGCATCAAAGGCAGATATTGGTGGGATATCAGAGACAGTGTCCCACAGATATAAGTAGTGCAGAATTGGAATTTGGGGGGGAACAGTTTGTACAGAAAGAATAGATGTGGGAGGAAGGGAAGAGGGGTTATGCTGTTAGTTAAGAAACACATAAAATCTAAGGAAGTGCATCCAGTTGACATGGGTGGACAGTGCAATGTTGAGTCAGTTTGATGTGACATAAACACTGGGAAAGAGAAAATGAGAGTAGGAATTTGTTATAGGCCTAATGAATCTGATGAGTATAATGAGCAATTGTGCAGAGAAATAGAGTGGGCCAGTAAATCAGAATATCTTGTAATGGGGGATTTTTAGTCACTTGCACGCTAGCAAGACTTTTTTGGATTTATTGCAGGATTGTTTTCTACAACAACATGTTCAAGGGGCAACCAGAGGGGATAATACTCTTGATCTGATTATCAGCAGTGATAACTCATGCATTAGGAATTTGCCGCTAAAGGAACAACTAGGTGACAGTAATCACAGTCCACTGTTGTGGGATTTATTAAAGATGTAACTACCATCAGGGGTAAAGAGAAGGGTTTTTTTTTTCCCTTAAAGGTGACTACAGTGTTCCCAGACAGGGTTTTTCATACCAACTAAGAAATACTGTTCAAGATCTAGTTGTTGTTGTTGTTATTTGGTTTTTAGGAGCATTAGCAACTAAGGCCATATTGCTTCGGTCATTCCCTGACCTTTCCGCATCCTCCGTATTTGGTGGTGACGGGCTCGAACCCCGGTCTAATCAAGAAACGTGTGCTACGCACTGCTGCTCCTTCCCACCTGGCTACGGAGGCGCCTCAAGATCTAGGCCGAAATGGATGTCAGTGAACTGAGGTTCATGGCAGAGAAGTAAAATGCATGGGATGCATATAAATTAGTAGGTGACAAAGAAGCCTGTGGCAGATATAAGCTAGTCTCTAATCAAGTCACAAAGCAGGATAAGCAAGCGAAGGTGGATTACGAGAAATCCTTGGCAAAGGATGTAAAGAAGAACAACAGAGACTTCTTTACGTATGTAAACTCTAGAAGGAAGGGGATGACTCAGATTGGTCTACTTGATGTTGGTGGTTTGACTGTTGATGATCCTGCTCAGATAGCTGAAAAACTGAGTGAGTATTTTGCATCTACATTTGCACACGAGGAATTCTGTAAGACAGAAGAAAAGAAGTTTACTAAACTCTAACAGGGAGCTAAATGATTTTCTAATAATGAAGAGCAAAGTGGAGGAGAAATTGTTGAAGTTAAACATAAAAAAGGCACCTGGGGCAGTTGGAATCTATCCAGTTATATGGAAGGAGGCAGTGAGGGAAATAAGGAAACACTTAGCCATAATTATGAGAGCATCTGTGATTCAAGGGAGGTCCCCGTGGACTGGAGATGTGCAAATGTATCCCCAATTGTTCAAAGGGTGACACAAATAATTATAGACCTGTTAGTTTAACTTCTGTTCCAGGGAAAATAATGAAGTCACTGGTTAAAGAAGTGATGCAGGATCACCTACACAAGACTGTAGTACTAGTTCAGATACAGCTTGGGTTTGTTAATGGGAAGTCTTGTCTGACCAATTTGATTGGATACTATGATGTGGCCACAAAGCAACTGGATGCAAAAAATGATTTTGATATCATATACTTGGATTTTAGGAAAGCTTTTGATACTGTTGCACATGGAAGACTGCTGAACAAATTGGAGCAGTATGGCATTAAGGGCAAGTTGCTGCAATGGTTAAAGGGATAGTTGAGTGGGAGATGGCAGAGAGTGGTAACAAATGGACACTGCTCTACGTGGAATAATGTTATTAGTGGAGTCCTCCAGGGTTTGGTGCAGGGCCCATTGTTGCCTTGTGTATTTATTAATGATATTGATGAAGATATGTCAGGCTTAATGTCCAAGTTTGGAGACAATACAAAGGTTGGCATGGTTGTTAATGACAGTATGCTACTGCAACAGGGTTTGGAAAAATTCAGCAGATGGGCTAAGAGGTGGCAACTGAAGTTTAACATTGACAAATGTAAAGTACTGCATACGGGTAGTGGTAAACCAAGATAAATGAACCAACTGTATGGTACTATACTCAGGGAGATGGTGAATGAAAAAGACCTGGGGAGAGTTGTACAGCCAGATATGAAGTTCTCTGAGCAATGCAGGCAGGCAGAGACAGGTGATTATTAGACAGTACTCAAGGCCACACCTTGAGTACTGCATACAGATCTGGAGACCTCATTTTAGGAAGAGTTGCTAGAATGAGTACAGAGAAGTGCAACAAAATCGGTGAGAGGAACAAAGGGGTTCTCTTACCAGGAGAGGCTTAAATTCTGTAAGTTGCTGCATCTGGAGACTAGGCACCTGTGAGGTGATCTGATTGAGGTGTATAAAGCCTTGAATGGATTGAGCAAGCTCAATGCTGATGGGATACTTCCACTTGCTGAGATTAAGAACCTGAGGGGGGCACAGATATAAATTGAGGAATGACAGTTTAAGAATAGATATAGTAGTAGTGGCATGTGATGCAAAAAAGCAAGTGTAGGAGCTTATGCAGCATCAGCCAAAAAAAAAAAAAAAAAAAAAAATCACACCATTTCCTCCAAATGCCTGTCCAGTTCCTTCTTAAATTTATTTACCCTATCAACTTCCACAACAACAGATGGAAGTTTGTTCCAGCAATTAATCACCCGCTGGATAAAGCCAAATTTCCGCACATCTATTCTACATCTGTCTTTTCGTAATTTGAATTTATGCCCCCTTAGGTTCGTAATCTGAATAAGCGGAAGGATCCCATCAAAATTCATCATGCTCAATCCATTCAAGGCCTTATACACCTCAATCAGATCACTGCGCAGGTACCTAGTCTCCAGCCACTGCAATTTGCAGAACTTAAGCCTCTCTTGGTAAAAGGATCCCTTCATTCCCCTCACCAATCTTGTTGCCCTTCTCTGTACATGCTCAAGCAAATCTACATCCTTCCTAAAATGAGGCCTCCAGACCTGTATGCAGTACTCAAGGCGCAGCCTTACCATTGCCTTATACAGAGTGACAATCGCCTCCTTTTCCCTGCTAGTAAAATTCCTATATAAGTCATTGACAAAACCCCATTACCTGCCCTGGAAGCCTGTCTGCATTGCTCAGAAAACTTCATATCTGACTGCACAATTACTCCCAGGTCTTTTTCATTTTCTACCACCTTAAGTGTAGTACCACACAGTTGGTATATTTCTCTGGGGTTACTTCTACCCATATGCAGTACTTTGCATTTGTCAAGGTTAAACTTCAATTGCACTTCCTAGCCCACTTTCCCAAATTATCTAGATCCTGCTTCGGTAGCACACTGCCATTACTGTCATTAACAACCCTGCCAACCTTTGTTTGTCAAACAAGAATTATTGCTGCTGTCTTGTCTAGATGATGATACTGCAATGTATCTTTAACCAGTGACTCCATTATTTTACCCGGAACAGAAGTTAAACTAACTGGTCTGTAAATACTCGTGTCACCCTGTGATCCCCCTTTGTGAATTGGGGATACATTTTTACATCTCCAGTCCGTGGGGACCTCCCCTGTGTCCAAGGATGCTCTCATAATTATGGCTAAGGGTTTACTTAGTTGCTTTGCCGCCTCCTTTAATATAACTGGATAGATCCCATCCACCCCAGGTGCCTTTCTTATGTTTAACTTCAACAATTTCTCCTCACTTTGCTCTCAGTTATTACAAAATCATTAAGCATCCTGCTACAATTTGATAACCTTCTGCCATTTTCAAAACTTAATAATTCCTCATGTGTGAATGTAGATGCAAAATACTCATTCAGTTAGTTTGCTATCTGAGCAGGATCATCAAAAGTCGAACCATTGATATCAAGTGGACCAATCAGATTCAAAGTTTGCTCTAGAGACTAAACCCATGTTTAGTCTCTAGAGCAAAGTTTAATAAGCAAAGTGGTGGTATTATACCGGTTGATGAAAGTCATCTACCACCTAGGGTGGAAGCAAAGTAAATCAGGAAACCTTTAGTCATAATTATGAGAGTCCTTGAATTCAGAGATGGTTCCTGGAGTGTGGAGATGTGCATATATATAACCAATTCACAAATTTAATCAAAGGATGATATGAGTAATTACAGATCTGTTAGTTAAACTTCTGTCCAGGGAAAATGATGGGCTGCATAAAGAAGTATTAACATTAGCATTAGTAGAGGCATATAATACAAGAAAGCAAGCTTATGCAGCATCAGCCAAAAAAAAAAAAAAAAACCCTTCCACTTCACCCCTCCATTCGTTCGAAATACCTGTCCAGCTGAGCCTTAAATTTATTTAAGCTATCAACTTCCACAACAAGGGATGGAAGTCTGTTCCATCAACCAACAACCCACTGGCTAAAGGCAAATTTCTGCACATCTATCCTACATCTGTCTTTCCTCAATTTAAATTTATGCCCTCTCAGGTGATTATCCTGAGCAAGAGGAGTAATCCCATTGGCATTGAGCATGCTCAAACCATTTAAGGCTTTATACACTGCTGTCAGATCACCTCGCCGGTGCCTAGTCTCCAGACACTGTAATTTGCTAAACTTAAGCCTTTCTTCATAAGAGCAACCCTTTGTTCCATTCACTAATTTTGTTGCCCTTCTCTGTACTCGTTCGAGCAGCTCTACATCCTTCTTGAAATGAGGCCTCCAGACCTGTATACAGTACTCAAAGTGTGGCCTGACCATTGCCTTATACATGGGAATAATCACCTCCTTATCCCTGCTAGAAAAATTCCTTATATCATTGACAAGACACCATGAGCTACTCTTGCAGCTCGCCTGTACTGCTCAGAAAACTTCATATCTGCCTGAACAATTACCCCCAGATCCTTTTCATTCTCTACCACTGTCAGTGTAGTACCACAGAGTTGATACGTTGCTCTGGAGTTACTGTTTCCCATATGTAGTACTTTACATTTGTCAATGTTAAACTTCATTTGCCACCTCTCAGCCCATCTGTCCAACCTTTCCAGATCCTTTTGCAGAAGCATACTGTCAGTAGTGTCCTTAACAACCCTGTCAACCTTTGTATCGTCTGCAAACTTGGACATTAAGCTTGATATATCATCATTAATATCATTTATAAATACAAAAAACAACAATGGACCCAACACTGAAACCTGAGGGACTCCACTAATAACATTAGTTCACGATTAGCAATGTAGTAGTAGTAGTAGTAGTAGTAGTAGTGGCACATGATGCAAGAAAGCAAGTGTAGGAGCTTATGCAGCATCAGCCAAAAAAAAAAAAAAAAAAATCACACCATTCCCTCCAAATGCCTGTCCAGTTCCTTTTTAAATTTATTTAACGTATCAACTTCCACAACGACAGATGGAAGTTTGTTCCAGCAATTAACCACCCGCTGGCTAAAGGCAAATTTCCGCACATCTATTCTACATCTGTCCTTTCTTAATTTGAACTTATGTCCCCGTAGGTTCGTAATCTGAACGAGTGGAAGGATCCCATCAGAATTCAGCGTGCTCAACCCATTCAAGGCCTTATAGACCTCAATCAGATCACCGCGCAGGTGCCTAGTCTCCAGCCACTGCAATTTGCAGAACTTAAGCCTCTCTTGGTAAGAGAATCCCTTCATTCCCCTCACCAATCTTGTTGCCTTCTCTGTACACGCTCAAGCAAATCTACATCCTTCCTAAAATGAGGCCTCCAGACCTGTACGCAGTACTCAAGGCGTGGCCTGACCATTGCCTTATACAGAGGGACAATCACCTCCTTTTCCCTGCTAGCAAAATTCCTATATATCATTGACAAAACCCCATGACCTGCCCTAGCAGCCTGTCTGCATTGCTCAGAAAACTTCATATCTGACTGCACAATTACTCCCAGGTCTTTTTCATTTTCTACCACCTTAAGTGTAGTACCACACAGTTGGTACGTTTCTCTGGGGTTACTTCTACCCATATGCAGTACTTTGCATTTGTCAAGGTTGAACTTCAGTTGCCACTTCTTAGCCCATCTGCCCAAATTATCTAGATCCTGTTGCAGTAGCACACTGCCATTACTGTCATTAACAACCCTGCCAACCTTTGTGTCATCTGCAAACTTCGACATTAAGCCTGATATACCTTCATCAATATCATTGATAAATACACAAAACAACAGTGGACCCAACACCGAACCCTGTGGGACTCCACTAATAACATTAGTCCACGAAGAGCAGCACCCATTGATTACCACCCTCTGTCTTCTCCCACTTAACCATCCTTTTATCCATTGTAGCAACTTACCCTTAATACCATTCTGCTCCAATTTGTACAGTAGTCTTCCATGCGCAACAGTGTCAAAAGCTTTCCTGAAATCCAAGTATATGATATCAAAATTATTTTTTGCATCCAGTTCCTTTGTGACCACATCATAATAACCAATCAAATTTGTCAGACAAGACTTTCCCTTAACAAACCCATGCTGTGTTTGAATTATTGCTGCAGTCTTGTCTAGATGATCCTGCAATGCATCTTTAACCAGTGACTCCATTATTTTACCCGGAACAGAAGTTAAACTAACTGGTCTGTAATTACTCGTGTCACCCTTCGATCCACCTTTGTGAATTGGGGACACATTTGCACATCTCCAGTCCGTGGGAACCTCCCCTGAGTCCAAGGATGCTTTCATAATTATGGCTAAGGGTTTGCTTAGTTGCTTTGCCGCCTCCTTTAAAATAACTGGATAGATCCCATCCACCCCAGGTGCCTTTCTTATGTTTAACTTCAACAATTTCTCCTCCACTTTGGTCTCAGTTATTACAAAATCATTAAGCACACTGCTACAATTTGATAACCTTCTTCCATTTTCAAACTGTAAAAGTTCCTCACGTGTGAATGTAGATGCAAAATACTCATTCAGTTTGTTTGCTATCTGAGCAGGATCATCAACAGTCGAACCATCGATGTCAAGTGGACCAATCATATTCATCCCCTTCCTTTTAGAGTTTATATAAGTAAAGAAATCCTTGCTGTTTTTCTTAGCATCCTTTGCCAAAGATTTCTCGTAATCCGCCTTCGCCTGCCGAACCTCCTTTGTGACCTGGTTACAGACTAGCTTATATCTGCCACAGGCTTCTGCGTCACCTGATAATTTATATGCATCCCATGCATTTTTCTTCTCTGTCACGAGTCTCATTAGTTCATTTGATAACCATTTAGGCCTAAACCTTGAACGATATTTCTTAATCGGTATATAAAGTCTAGTAGCTTCCACGATTAATTCCTTGAATGCTTCCCACTTAGAATTTACTGTTGGTAACATCGTCAGTTGATCCCACTGTACAGAATTTAAAAACTGTCTGAGACCACTGTACAGAATTTAAAAACTGTCTGAGACCACTGTACTCCCTTTACGGAAGCAAAAACCCTTTCCTTTACCCCTGACGGTAGTTACCTCTTTGAGTAAATCCCACTTCAGCACACTGTGATCACTGCCACCTAGTGGTTCCTTTATCTGCAAATTCTTAATACACGAATGATCACTGCTGATAACCAGATCAAGAGTGTTACTTTCTCTGGTTGCCTCTCGAACATGCTGCTGCAGAAAACAATCATCCAATAAATCCACAAAAGTCTGACTGGTGTGTGAGTGACCAACCCACAAGTTCCAGTCAATATCTGGGAAATTAAAATCCCCCATTATAAGACATTCAGATTTACTGGCCCACTCTATTTCTCTGTACAATTGTTCATTGTACTCATTCAAGTCATTAGGCCTATAACACACTCCTACCCTTATTTTTCCTTTCGCAGTGCTTATCTCGCACCAAACTGACTCAACAGAGCACTGTTCATCTATATTAACTGGGTGCACTTCCTTTGATTTTATGTTTTTCTTAATTAACAGCATAACACCCCCTCCCTTTCTGTCCTGTCTATCCTTTCTGTACACATTGTACTCCCCAAATTCCAGTTCTGCCTTCCTTATATCTTTGTGACACCACGTCTCTGCTATCCCAACAATATCCGCCTGTGATGTCTTGACCAACACTTCAAATTCATCAAATTTATTTACTATACTTCTAGCATTGGTATACATGCAAGCATACATGCTCCTATTCCTACTCCTTGTTACCCTAACACATCCCATATACCCAACTATTCCATGATGACTGCCATCCGTCCCTGAAACCCCCAACACCCCTCGCTCCAGGACGCTTCTTATTCTAATAGAAGTTGTGCAAGAATCACCTTCACCTCTGCCTGCGGTTACTGTTAAACTATTAGTCTTTGTATCCCCCCAATGTCCATTGATTACCACTCTCTGTCTTCTCCCCCTCAACCATCCCTTTATCCATAGCAGCAATTTGCCTACAATGCCACACTGCTTCAATTTGTGCAGCAGTCTTCCATGTGCAACAGTATCAAAAGCCTTTCTAAGATCCAAATATATAATATCAAAGTTATTCCCTGCATCCAGTTCTTTTGTGACTGCATCATAGTATCCAATCAATTTGGTCAGGCAAGACTTTCCCTTAACAAAACCATGCTGTGTCCGAGCTATAACTGAAGTCTTGTGTAGATGATCCTGCAGTGCTTCTTTAACCAGTGCCTCCATTAATTTTCCTGTAACAGAAGTTGAACTCACAGGACTATAATTACTTGTGTCAGCCTTTGTGAATTGTGGTGACATTTGCACAACTCCAGTCTATGGGTACCTCCCCTGAGTGCAAAGAAGGTCTCATAATTATGGCTATGAGTTTTCTTACTTCATTTGCTGCCTCCTTTAATATAACTGGATAGATCCCATCCACCCTGGGTGCCTTTTTTTTTTGTTTATCCTCAACAATTTCTCCTCCACTTTCCTCTGAGTTATTATTAAGAGTAGGAGACCGGCAGAGTTACATAACAAGTACAGGTCACTGTTGAAAGAAAGCCGTGAATTAGTGTTAAATTTGAAGGTGTCTATGATAGATATAAGCTGGTCTGTAACCAAGTCACAAAGGAGATTAGGCAAGAAAAGGCAGATTATGAGAAATCCTTGGCAAAGAATGCAATGAAAAACAGAAAAGAGTTTATTACCTATGTAAACTCTAGAAGGAAAGTAATGAATCACATTGGTCCACTGGATATTGATGGTTGAACAGTTGTAAGTGATGAAGAATCACTTTTACCTCTGCCAGTAGCTACTGTTAATCTATTAGTCCTTGTATCCCCCACCCAAGCTAGCAATTTTTGACCCACCTAACACTGCCTCGATAGCATCAGGAAATATTCTTGCACCCTTTCTATTTAAGTGTATCCCATCCCTGTAGAAGCAGTCTCTCCTGTTAACAAGTACAGGCTAGGCTGAAAAAATTCTATCCCTTGAGCCTTGCACAATCTTTCCAGGGCCGAATTGATCAACAAGGCTCTCATCATATATTCCTTCCCACCATGTCTAGGCAGAATTGCAGACACTTTCAAATTCAACCCTAATTCACGGCTTTTTTTCAACTTATTGCAAGATCATCTAGACAGGACCGCAGTTATACATCAGAAACTGCATGGGTTTGTTCAGGGGGAAATCTTTTATGCTCAGTTTGATTTGATCCTGCTATATTGTCACATAGAAACTGGATGCAACAAATAATTTTGATATCATATGCTTGGATTTAAGGAAAGCTTTAGATACTGTTGCACATGGAAGACTGCTGTACATACTGAATATAAAAGACTGATTTATAACTTGGAGCAGTGTGTCATTCAGTGCAAGTTGCTGCTCTGGATAAAGAAATGGTTGAGTGGGTGAATGAGCTTGGCAAACCTAGGATCCTGAAGTGTATATCATCATTCTTCGCTTTCTTGGTGATTCCTTTCTTCTTCTGACTCTCTCTCTCAGGGTAACTTGATTTTTTTTTTTTTTTGGGCTGTTGCAGCATAACCCTCAGGCTTCCTTGCACCATATGGCTAATAATAATAATAAGACACAGAGTTGTAATCAATGGAGCTTGCCCTTCGTGGAGTGATGGTATTAGTGGTGTCCCCCAAAGTTCAGTGTTGGGCCCATTGTTGTTTTCCATGTATTTATCAATGATATAGATGATAAGCATAATGGCAGTTTTCAAATAATATGAAGGTAGGAAGTGTGGTTAATTATAGGAATGATGGTGTGCTACTACAATAGAATCTAGAAAAATTAGGCAGTTGGGCTGAGAAATGGCAATTGAAATTTAACTTTGAATAATTCCAGCAGTAATTCCAGAGTAATGTACTAAATCGGTGGTACTACACTCAGGGTAGTGAAAAATAAAAGGTACTGGGGGTAATTGTGCAGCCAGATATGAAGTTCTCTGACAGTGCAGACAGGCTGCTAGCACAGCTTGTGGTTTTTCCAATGATATATACAGGAATTTTGCTAGTAGATGAGGAGATGATTATACCATTGTATAAGGCAGTGGTCAGGTTACATCTTGAGTACTGCATACAGGTCTGGAAGCCTCATTTTATGAAGGCTTCCAGACCTGTACAGAGAAAGGCAATGAGATTAGGGTGCTCTTACTAGGAAAGGTTCCAGTTCTGTAAATTGCAGGAAGGTGATCTTATTTAGTTTTTAAGGTTTTGAATCATTTGAGTATGCTCTGCTAATTGTATTCTTCCTCTTTCCCAGATTATGCACATGTGTGGGCATAAATTCAAATAGCCAGTGCGTGGTTGATTACTGGAACAAACTTCAGTCTGTTGTGGAAGTTTATAGCTTAAATGTAATCAAGGAAGAACTAGACAAACTATTGGCAGGAATGGATAGAGGAAATGGGAAGTTTTTTTTTTTGTCTATTTCTGTATATGCTTGCTTTCTGTGATTCCTCAGCTTGAAAAATGACAGTGGACTGTATTTGTTTTCAGCACAATTGGTTGTTGATCTTTCCCTCAAATTTTTCTATAATTCCCAAGATGTGGACATCATATCTGTTAACTTTTCTTGTTTTGTGGACTGTTGACTCATCTGTGAAGCATATATGCTATAGAGATTTGCTGTCTTTCCATAAAATTTTTTTCAACATAATTTTGAATTCAGTAGTTCATGTGAATTTCATCTTGCTCACTTCGATGGGCTTTTGATAAATGTTTGGATGATATGGTTTTCAGGAATGTTTGTAGCTAGTGTCTTACCTCGTTTGTAGTGATTTTCCATATTTTCTTGCACAACAGCAATAAATTGTGGCAAGTGATTTTGTTTCAGCCTGCTAAATAATACACTCGAACTTCTTAATTACCATAACTTTTTCCTTTAGTCAGATATCAGTAACACCTAGGAAAGAAAACAATGTTTGGTAATTATGATTATGAAACTTTGTAACATTCTACACATTTAGTGATAAAGTGTAAAATCTTGAAAGAGTCTAAAAAATTTAAGACCTTAAAATTATGATAAAAGCAGGACAACATTTAAAGCTCTATTGACTTAAAAAAACTGTATGGTGTTGAACAGATTATCATAGGATCAGAAGAAAAGAGCATTAAATTGGCAGGAGAGTACTGTAAGTAGGAGTGTTACTGTAATTGGTAACAAGATAATTATTTATTTCCTTTTTTACTGCCATTAATCACAGAAAAGAAAATGTTCAGTTAATTTAAGAAATAAAATCAAATGCACATGAATTGTTGTTGTTCTTATTGGATTTCTTGTTTTCGGGTAAAACCACACAATTCAAAATCTTTCCTTTTCTCTATGTGAAACACGTGGCAATTATTTTCAGTCTTTGTGAACTAAGGAAATTGGAGATAAAAAAAGAAAGAAAATTGCACTTCTTTTAACCAAGGAGGAATTCTAAGGAATGGTATTTGTCTTTTGTACCAGCATTTGCCAATTCTGTGATTTCCTCTCTTTACCACACGCGGGTTCTGATTATCTTATTAAACTCTTTGAATTGTACTCTTTAAAAAAAAAACAACAGATATTCGAAAAAGGAATACTGAAATATATTTGTATGAATAGATGATATGCATACATAAGTAGAGATTTGCAGATGATCTTCATACTTTCAACAAACATTATTAATTTTAGCTTAAACAATTTTCTTATTCCTAAATATATTTTTCAATGTAAACATCTAGTAAAAGATTATCTGTTTAATATTATCAAATAAATTGAATATTTCTAAACATTTATTAATGCAACTATGCAAATTATGGTTTTGTTATCAAAAATATTTCCCTAAGTAAATTGAACAGTCTGTTGTTATTTTTGGTTTTTAGGAGCATTAGCAACTAAGGCCATATTGGCGCCTCTGTAGCCAGGTGGGCAGGAGCAGCAGTGCATAGCACACGCTTCTTGATTAGACCGGAGTTCGAGCCCATGAGCCACCAAATATGGAGGATGCGGAAAGGTCAGGGAATGACCACCGCATATCCCCGGAGCAGTATGGCCTTAGTTGCTAATGCTCCTAAAAACCAAATAACAACAACAACAAGCCCATATTGCTCTGGGGATATGCGGTGGTCATTCCCTGACATTTCTGCATCCTCCGTATTTGGTGGTCACAGGCCCGAACCCTGGTCTAATCAAGAAGCGTGTGCTATGCACTGCTGCTCCTACACACCTGGCTACGGAGGCGCCTGTAAATTGAACAATTTTGGTTTCTATTTCGAACAAAATTTTTGTAAAGTACTGATATGAGATTTCTTTTGTTCAAACTTCTATGATTTTCCAGTTTCTTGTCAATAGTTATAAATAAGACTGGAATGCTTTATCCTATCTTGAATCTTGCTTGCATGCTTGAAGCCAATGTTTTCTTTTTCAGAAGTATAATATTGCATGTGTAGTACATTGTCCATATTATTTTTATTAAGCTTTGACTAAATGCATATTTATTGCATGTATAAATGAAGCAGTAATTTTTGATTACAAAACATTCCCTTTCATTAGTTTTAGTATCAGTAGAGACAAATGATAAAAGAAAGCAAGCATTTACAGCATCAGCCAAAAAGAAAGAAAAAAAAAAAAAAAAACCCTCTGATTTCATCTGTCCATCCCCTCTAACAGTTTGTCTGGTTCTTTCTTGAATTTATTCATGCTATTTGTATCCCAACATCAGGCAGAAGTTTGTTTTAGCAATCAACCACCTGTTGGCCAACGGCAAACTTCTGCACATCTTTTCTACACCTATCCTTCATCAATTTGAATTTATGACCCTCTCACATGCTAGTCTGAGCAAGAAAAAGAATCCCATCAGCATTTATCTTGCTCAGTCTGCATCAGCATTGATCTTGCTCAGTCTCATTCAAAGCATCTGGGATTAGGCACTTCACACATGCCTAGTTTCCAGACACTGCAGTTTGCAGAACTGAAGCCTTTCTTGATAAGAGTATACCTTTGTTCTCTCACCAGTCTTGTTGTCCTTCTCTGTACCTGCTCTAGCAGCTCTACATCCTTTCTAAAATGAAGCCTCCAGAAATCTATGCAGTACTGAAGATGTGGCCTGATTATTGCCTTACGCAATCGGATAATCACCTCCTTATCCCTGCTAGCAAAATTCCTGTATATCATAGACAAAACCACATGTTGCCGTGGCAGTCTGTCTGCACTGCTCAGCTAACTTCATAACTGCTGCAGAATTACTGCTACTTATTCATTTTCCACTACCCCGAGTCTAGTAACACAGTTGGTATGTTAATCTGGGATTACTGTTACCTATATGTAGTACTTTGCATTTGTTAATGTCAAACCTCAATTTCCAATTCTCGGTCCAACTACCTAATTTTTCTACATCTTTTATTACTGTGATTACTATTATTAACCACCCTGCTAACCTTCATATTATCTGCCAGCTTAGACATTAAGCCTCATATACTTTCACCAATATTATTATTAAATACAGAAAACAACAATGAACCCCAGTGAAGTCCACCAATTTAGTTAAAGTGAGCAATGTCCATTAATAACAACTCTCTGTCTTCTCTCACTCAATCACCCCCTTTAACCATAGCAGTAACTTGCCCATAATGCAAGTTTCTGCCATTCATATAACTTTGCATACAAATTCTTAAGTAATTTGTTTCAGTAGCATGCTTTCAAAGGAAAAGCCTTTCAGAACTTCCATTACAGCAATTATTATTGTTATTATTGTTATTATTATTGGCCATATGGTGCAAGGAAGCCTGAGGCTTATGCTGCACCAGCCAAAAATAAAAAATATTTCTGCGTTACCCTGAGAGAGAGAGAGAGAGAGAGAGAGAGAGAGAGAAGGGAATCACCAAGAAAGAGAAGAATGATGATATCCAGCTCAGGACCCTGTGTGTGCCAAGCCCATTCTCCCCAGATGTGGGCCCCTGGGGTAATTATTCACTGTTATTTACTAATAAACATATGCTTTAGGATTTCTTCTGAATTCCATTCAAAAATGTAGTTTTAAAGCTTTATCTTTTTATGATATTTTAAAATAGCATAATTTTCTATAATCTCCTTTTTGAAGGACTTTGTCAGACTCTGTCTTCTCGTGTTCTCAGCCAGTGCAGTCAACATGTGAATGTGCTTAATGCATTGTTCAACATTTTACATCAAGTATATTATGATAGAAAATCACTTAAGTTGGTAACAGTGAACAGCCAATTAGTATTAGTAATGGCCGCATGATGCAAGAAAGCCTATGGCTTATGCTGCACCAGCCAAAAAAAAAAAAAAAAAACCCGAAACCTGAATAAAACAATGATATAATAAAAAATAATAATAATTAATAAAAGAAAAGGAAATTAAACCTATCATCCTATGCGCTTCCCTCACCCAAAGGTACTGTCCAGATGACCTTTGAATTTCCACAAACTGTAAACCTCTACCACCCATTTAGGCAACTTATTCCAGTAATTTATAACTCGCTGGCTAAAATAAAACTTTCTGCACTCCAATCTAAACGTTTCCTCCCGTAATTTATGTCCCCTAGTTCTAACATCATTTATAATCTTGAAAATTTCGTCCTCATTCATTTTACTGATGCCTCTCAGAGCAGGAGCCTCCATAGCCAGGTGGGAAGGAGCAGCATGTGGACACACTTCTTGATTAGACCGGGGTTCGAGCCCATCACCACCAAATACGGAGGATGCGGAAAGGTCAGGGACTGACCACCGCATATTCCTGGAGCAATATGGCCTTAGTTGCTAATGCTCCTAAAAACCAAAAACAACAACAACAGCCTCTCAACAGCCTCTCAAAAACAACAACAACAGCCTTAAACACTTCAATCAAATCTCCTCTAAGGTGACTAGTTTCCAAACTCTACAACCCACATATTTGAATTCTTTCTTCATAAGGACGCCCTTTTGCCTATCTCACCAGGCGAGTTACCCGTCTTTGCACCCTTTCAAGAAGCTGCTCGATGTCTTTCTTTATGTGCAGTCTCCATACTTGAACACAGTATTCGAAGTGTGGTCTAACAAAAGCCTTATATAATGGGATTATCCCGTCCCTATCTCTCTAGCGCCTCTGTAGCCAGGTGGTCAGGAGCAGCAGTGCATAGCACACGCTTCTTGATTAGACCGGGGTTCGAGCCCGTGACCACCAAATACGGAGGATGCGTAAAGGTCAGGGAATGACTACCGCATATCTACGGAGCAATATGGCCTTAGTTGCTAATGCTCCTAAAAACCAAATAACAACAACAATGTCCCTATCTCTACTTGCAAAAGTTCGATATATCATCGATAGGACACCATGGGCCTTCCTTGCAACCTGTTTACAATGCTCAGAGAATTTCGTGTCTGACCGTATCGTAACACCCAAGTCCCTTTCCTCCATTACTGGGTTTAGTTGAACTCCACCAAGTGAATAAGTTATTTTGGGATTACTGTGTCCCAGGTGTAATACTTTACACTTTGTTGGATTAAAGCATAGCTGCCCTTTTTCTGACCATTCCTGAAGTCTATCTAGGTCTCTCTGAAGAAGCTCAGCTTGACAGTGATCATTAACTACTCTACCAATTTTAACATCATCTGCAAATTTAGACATCATGCCCTCTATCCCTTCATCGATGTCGTTTATGAAAATTAAAAACATCAGTGGTCCTAATACTGATCCTTGGGGAACCCCACTTCTTACATCAACCCAATCTGTGGAATAGCCATTTATCACAACATTCTGCCTCCTGCCCTGAAGCCATCCTGCTATCCATCTAAGAATTTTCCCAGTGATTCCAACCTGTTCCAGCTTATAAAGCAACAACTCATTTGGGACTGAGTCAAAAGCTTTGCTGAAATCTAAATAAACAGTGTCGAAATTATTCCCTAAATCCAGCTCATGAGTGACCCTTTCAGCATAGCTGACCAGATTTGTTAAACTTGATTTTCCCTTTACAAAACCATGCTGAGTATCCTTGAGAATTTTAATTCGATCCAAATGATCCTGAATTCCACCCTTGATCATTGCCTCCATGATTTTCGCTACCACTGAAGTCAGACTGACAGGTCGATAATTTTCCACTTCACTCTTAGAGCCACCCTTATGTATGGGAGATACATTGGCACTTTTCCTATCAAATGTAATCTACCCCTTTTCTGAAATTAAAACCCATTCCTTTGCCTTTTACTGCTGCTACCTCTCTCATCATCATCCACCGTAGAACTCTGTGATCACTTCCTGCTACTGGTTCCTCTACTCTCAGCCCTGTTATGTCATCTGATTCATGGGTGATGATGAGGTCTAGGATATTCTTTTTTCTAGTACTTTCCTTGATATGTTGATACAAATAACAGTCATCTAGTTGATTTAAAAATTTTGTTCCCCATGTCGAGTTTCCTTCCCATTTACTCCAATCAATTAGAGGCAAATTGAAATCACCCATAATAAGACATTGACGCTTACTTGCCCATTCCATTTGCATGTAGAGGCTTTCTTCATAATCTTCAGAAACACCTGGTCTGTAGATTACTACTACTTGCATTATACCTTTGTTTCAAACTATCTCACACCATACAGATTCTATACTAGCATGTGAAACATCTGAATCCGGGAAAGCTATTGTCGCACTCAGGCTGCTTCTGATAAGAAGCATTACCCCACCACCACCCCTTCTATCTATCCTATGTGATAATTATACAATTATCACATCAATATACGTACTACATAACTTCTAAGGACTTAAAAACTAAGAGGGATATATATATATAAACTCTTTTTGCAGAATCATTTAAACATTTAAAATATTTATAATCTAATTTGGGACGTTCCATATTTTATATTCAATTTTCAAACTTCAGTGTGCTATATTTCATAGCAAGTTTTAAATTTTCAGTATTCCATATTCAATTTTAAATATTTTATATTTAAAACTGAATATGGAAGTGTATATATAAAGTGTCTGCAATTCTGCCCAGACACGATTGGAGGAAGTATATGATGAGAGCCTTGTTGATCATTTCGGCCCTGGAGAGATTGTGTAAGGCTCAAGGGGTAGAATTTTTCTCAGTCTGGTCTGTGCTTGTTAACAGGAGAGACTGCTTCTAAAGGGATGGGATACACTTAAATAGAAAAGGTGCAAGAATATTTGCTGATGGTATCGTGGCAGAGTTAGGTGGGTCGGAAATCTGCTAGCTTAGGGGGATACACTAACTAATAGATTAACAGTAGCCGATGGCAGAGGTAAAAATTATTCTTGCACTACTTCTATTGAAATGCAATTGGGCAGCACCCTGTAAAGCAAGGCAATGGGAATTTCCAGGACTGCTGGCAGTCATAGTGGAACAAGTAAATACATGTTCTGTGTTAGGGTAACTAAGAGTAGAAACAGTTGCATGTACACCAATGCTAGGAGTATAGTTAATAAATTCGATGAGCTTGAAGTGCTAGTCAAGACATCAAAGGCAGATATTGTTGGGATATCAGAGACATGGTTTGTTTGTTATTTGTTAGTTATTTGGTTTTTAGGAGCATTAGGAACTAAGGTCATATTGCTCCAGGATATGCGGTGGTCATTCCCTGACCTTTCCGCATCGTCCGTATTTGGTGGTGACGGGCTCGAACCCCGGTCTAATCAAGTAGCGTATGCTACGCACTGCTGCTCCCAGAGACATGGTGTCACACAGACAGAAGAAGTGCAGAACTGGAATTTGAGGAGTACAGTGTGTACAGCAAGGATAGACAGGACAGGAAGGGAGGAGGGGTTATGCTATTAGTTAAGAAACACATAAAATCTAAGGAAGTGCATCGAATTGATGTTGGTGGACAATGCAATGTTGAGTCTGTTTCGTGTGACATAAGCACTGGGAGATCAAAATTGACAATAGGAGTGTGTTATAGGCCTAATGAATCTGATGAGTATAATGAGCAATTGTGCAGAGAAATAGAGTGGGCCAGTAAATTAGAGTGTCTTATAATGGAAATTTTAATTTCCCGGATATTGACAGGAATTTGTGGGTTGGTCACTCACACACTGGCAAGGCTTTTGTGGATTTATTGGATGATTGTTTTCTACAGCAGCATGTTCAAGAGGCAACTAGAGGCAACTAGATCAGGAGTAATACTCTTGATCTGATTATCAGTAGTGATTCTTCATGCATCAAGAATCTGCAGATAAAGGAACCACTAGGTGGCAATGATCACAGTCTGCTGAAGTAGGATTTACTCAAAGAGGTAACTACCATTAAGGATAAAGGGAAAGGTTTTTGCTTTCATAAAGGTGACTACGGTGGTCTGAGACAGTATTTAAATTCTATACGGTGGAACAAACTGATGATGTTACCAACAGCAAATTCAAAATGGGAAGCATTCAAAGAATTAAACTTGGAAGCTACTAGGCTTTTCATACCAACAAAGAATTATTGTTCAAGATTTATTCCTAAATGGATGTCAGATGAACTAATTAGACATGTTATCAGAGAAGAAAATTGCATGGGACACATATAAATTAACATGTGACATAGAAGCCTATGATAGATATAAGCTGGTCTGTAACCAAGTTACAAAGGAGGTTAGGCAGGCGAAGGCAGATTACGAGAAATCTTTGGCAAAGGATGTAAAGAAAAACAGCAACGAATTTTTTACTTATGTAAACTCTAGAAGGAAGGGGATGAATCAGATTGGTCCACTTTATATCGATTGTTCAGCTGTTGATGATCCTGCTCAGGTAGCTAACAAACTAAATGATTATTGTGCATCGACATTCATACATGAGCAATTATTCAGGGAGGGGAATGCCAGAACTGTATTGAACTCTGGTAGTAAGCTAGATAATCTTGTAATAACTGAGAGTAAGGTGCAGGAGAAATTGTTAAAGATAAACACAAGAAAGGCACCTGGGGTTGATGGAATCTATCCAGTTATATTAAAGGAGGCGGCAAAGAAAGTAAGCAAACTCTTAACCATAATTATGTGAGCTTCCTTGGACTCAGGGTAGGTTCCCATCGACTGGAGATGTGCAAATGTGACCCCAATCCACAAAGGAAGATCAAAGGGGAACAGCGGTAATTACAGACCTGTTAGTTTAACTTCTGTTCCAGGGAAATTAATGGAGGCACTGGTTAAAGAAGCTTTGTAGAATTATCTAGACATGACTTCAGTTATAGCTTGGACACAGCATGGGTTTGTTAAGGGGAAGTCTTGTCTGACTAATTTGATTGGATACTATGATGTAGTCACAAAGGAACTGGATGCAAACAATAACTTTGATACAGTCTGTCCTCGTATAGCACGATAGTTGCGTTCCTAGAAACCCTCGTGCAATGCAAAATCGTGCAATATAAACAACAGGCCCTATGGGAAAAGTAGGGTTAGGTGCCGACCACCCAAGATTGAACACACATTTGGACCAAAACATTACCAAACACAATAAATAATCGGATACTTTTAATCGTTATAAAATACGTAATAAAAATAATATTATATTATAATAAAGTATTTTTAGTATTTTTTAATACTAAAAAAGTATTTTTTACGGATAAAATACGTATTTTATTCGTAAAAAATTTATTATATTAAATAAAATAGTCGTAATAAAATACTTACGTATTTTATAATACGTAAGTATAAATTATAATACGTAAGTCATAATAAAATATTGCTAATGCTTTTGCTTCTATCGTAAGCAAACTTGTTTTTTGTTTGATTTTCTATCCAAAGAGATGACAGCCGTTCCATCTCTTCCAATTCTTTGTGTCTTAATCTAATGGATTTTAATTACACTTTGAGTTGTTCCTGCTATGAAAGTTGTTTTTATTTTCTCTGCATTCTTTGTAATTCTCCGCGTTGCCTCATTTAGGTCTGTAGCACGTGCAATATCACATGGTCTTTCATTTCGCTCAAAGCGTTTCACAATTTCATATTTTTTCTCTATCGACAGAAGCGGACTGGCCATAAGCCTTACGGGGGAAACCACGGTGGGCCGGAGGCCGATGTGATTTTGGCCATAAACCGTAGTATGAGGCCACTACAAATTTTCCCGGGTAAGAATTTTTGACCCAAGTCCGCCTCTGTTTATCGATATTGCTTTTTTTTTTTTCTCTCTGAATCTGCAGTGTCTTAGCCAGGACTCTTCCTTTTCACACCTTTTAAGTATTTTACTCATTTTTAGGGAATAAAGCACAATTACAAACGAGGTGGCACGCTTGATACACAGAAACAAAGCTGCGCGCGTGTAGCAACTGAATAAACAACACCGTAAAGGCCGAGATACACTATTAACACCTCACATTTTACTAAAGCACATTTCTAGGGGTTACTACCATAAAACAATAAAAACAATTTCCAGTTTCGTTTCTGCTAGTGGAATCTGTTATAAACTGGTAGTAAACTCCATCTAATTGCATTTGCGATTATATCGATAGCTGGAATTGTGTTGGTTTTTACGTTATTATGGTGAAATGTGTTTCCCCTTCACTGATATAAAACACATAAATACATTTTCAGAATCTTCTTCGTTCCTATCGTGTTGCGTTCAGTTGGGGTGATTCCGCATTCGACTGCCATTTCTTGTAAACACAAAGGCGAATCGTGTATAAGCGAATTCGGTTCGTGTTATATAAGATAACGTTCCCCTATTTATAAATCGTGTATGATCGAATTCGTGTAATGCAAACACGTGTTATACGAGGATCGACTGTATCATATATTTGGATCTTAGAAAAGCCTCTGATACTGTTGCACATGGAAGACTGCTGCATAAATTGGGCAGTGTGGCATTGGAGGCAAATTGCTGCTATGAATAAAGGGATGATTGAGTGGGAGAAGACAGACAGTGGTAATCAATGGAGACTGCTCTTTGGACTAATGTTATTAGTGGAATCCCTCAGATTCAGTGTTGTGTCCATTGTTGTTTTCTGTATTTATAAATGATACTGATGATGGTATATCAGGCTTAATGTCCAAGTTTGCAGATGATACGAAGGTTGGCAGGTTTGTTAATGACACTAATGACAGTACACTGCTGCAACAGGATCTAGAAAAGTTGAGCAGATGGGCTGAGAAGGTGGCAAACGAAGTTTAACATTGACAAATGTAAAGTACTACATATGGGAAGCAGTAATCCCAGAGTGACGTATCAACTCTGTGGTACCACAGTGACAGTGGTAGAGAATGAAAAGGACCTGGGGGTAATTGTGTAGGCAGATATGAAATTTTCTGAGCAGTGCAGACGGTCTGCAAGAGTAGCTCATGGTGTCTTGTCAATGATATACAGGAATTATTCTAGTAGTCATGAGTCATGAGTTGATTATTCCCTTGTATAAGTCAATTGTCAAGCCACACCTTGAGTACTGTATACAGGTCTGGAGGCCTCATTTTAAGAAGGATATCGTGCTGTTGGAATGAGTACAGAGAATGGAAACAAGATTAGTGAATGGAACAAAGAATTGTTCTTATGAAGAAAGGCTTAAGTTTTGCAAATTACAGTGTCTGGCAACTAGACACCTGCGAGGTGATCTGATTGAGATGTATAAATCCTTGAATGGTTTGCGCATACTCAATTCGGATGGGATTCTTTGTCTTGCTCAGAATAATCGCCTGAGAGGGCATAAATTCAAATTGAGGAAAGACAGTTGTAGGATAGATGTGCCAAAGTTTGCCTTTAGCCAGCGGATGGTTGATTGCTGGAACAAACTTCCATCTTTTGTAGAAGTTGATAGCTTAAATAGATTCAAGGCAGAACTTGTTAAACATTTGGAGTGAGTGTATGGGTGAAATAAGGGTTTTTTTTGTTTGTTTTTTTTCCTGTGGCTGATGCTATATAAGCTTGCTTTCTTGCATCATGTGCCTTTGCTAATGCTAAATTCTAAATGCTATATATCATATTCAATTTTCAATATTTCATATTCAGTTTTTGGTAATTCAATTTTTCAGAGAAGCTTTAGCATTAACATTAACATTAGTAAAAGGAATTGATGTAAGAAAGCCAGCTTATATAGCATCAGCCAAAAAAAAAAAAAAAAAAAATTCTCATTTTACCCATCCACTCGCTCCAAATGTTTGTCTAATTCTGTCACATTCATACTGTCACATAAAAAAAACTGTTGTACAAATTGGAGCACAGTGGCATTAAGGGCAAGTTACTGCTATGGATAAAGGGATAGTGAGTGGGAAAATATCGAAAGTGGTTATCAATGGACAATGTTCTTCATGAACTAATATTATTATTGGAGTTCCCTAGGGATCAGTACTGGGTCCATTTATTGATGATATTGATAAAGGCATGTCATGCTTGATGTCTAAGTTTGCAGATTACAAAGGTTGGTCAGGATTTTTAATGACAGTAATGATGGTATGCTATTACAACAGAATCTAGAAAAATTAGTCAGTTAGACTGAGAAATGGCAATTGTAGTTTACATTGATAAATGCACCGTACTGCACATGAGAAACAGTAATCTCAGAGTAATGTACCAACTGTGTAGTATTACAATGAGGATGGTATAAAATGAAAAAGACTTGAGGGTAATTGTACAGTCAGATAGGAAGTTCCCTGAGCAGTGTAGACAAGCTGCCAGGACAGCACATTGGGGTTTTGTCAATGATATACAGGAATTTTGTTAGCAGAGATAAGGAAGTGATTAAAATCAGTTGTCAGGCCACATCTTGAGTACTGCATAAAGGTCTGCAGGCTTCATTTTAGGAAGGATGTAGAGATGCTAGAATGGGTAGAGAAGGTCAGGGATATTGGTGAGGGGAACGAAGGAGTGTTCTTCCCAAGAAAGGCTACAATTCTGCAAATTGCCATCTAGAAACTAGGCATCTGTGAGGTGATTTGATTGAGGTTTTAACACTTTGAATGGACTGAACAAGCTCAGTGCTGATGTGATTCTTTCTCTTACTCAGACTGCACACGAGGGGGCATAATTTCAAATTGAGGTAGAATGGTTGTAGTATATATATATATATATATATATATATATATGTGAAGAAGTTTGCATTTTGCCTTTAACCAGAGGGTGGTTGATTGCTGAAACAGATTTTCATCTGTTGGAAATCTGTGCTTGTCTGGTTCTTCCTTGAATAAATTCAAGGGAAAACTAGACTAGACAAGCTATTTGAGTGGATGGATAGGTGAAACGGGAAGTCTTTTTTTTTTTTTTTTTTTTTGGCTGATGTTGTATAAGCTTGCTTTTTTCACACTACTAGTGCATATATTAGTATTTCCTTTGCCACTATAATGCTATTATTTCTTATTTAGTTTCCATTATTACATATTTCATATTGAACTTTTAATATTCATTATTTCATGTTCAATTCATAGAAAGTTCCAATTCATAATCCAAAGTTCCTAAAAAAGGCAGAAATCTTTCTAAAGGTTTTTAAAAATTGTTTAAAGTTTTTTTTTGACAGTGCTGATATTTTAAAGTATAACGTGTACATTACCTAATTATTATTATTATTTTTTTATATGAACTGCTTTTATAATTGTACTGTATTGTACTCTAGGTTAGAAATATTTGTCTTGATTAATGTTAAAGAAATATTTATAATGAACTTATTGCTATTTTCATATTATTTGTTTTTGTTAGGTTTGGATGGTTGTACAAAGAAAGTGGATGTATTTAGAGAGTATTTTTATTGGTGGTGATATACGTTCCCAGCTTCCCGAAGAGGCTTTAAAATTTGATAAGATTAATTCAACGTTTCTTCAGGTTACATTTTGATTTTTATTCTTATTGTTTGTAAATGATTATTCATTATTCTTGTTATGATAATGAGTTATTTTGCTTATATATATATATTTTTTTTTTTTTTACAATTATGATAAATGTGAAAGGTATTAGAACTGATATCACTTTAACAGTGTGTGAGTGGGTTGAGGAGATAGAAGATACTTGTTGAAATTGGAAATGAATTTCTGTCGTAAGGAAGTGTTCCAAAAAAACAGAAGGTAGAAGGGATAAACAAGAAATAGGAAGGGTAGTTCTATTTGTTGGGGCATGTGTTCAGACTAGTTTAGAGGGGAGAAGTGAATTAGATGCCCAATTGAAAAAACACAAGCACTTTTGGAAATACCTATAGAAAAGACATGCAACAGAAAGTGAATGTGTGTGTGTTTGGGGGAGGTGCAATTTTGCAAATGAAGGAATGTAGATTAACCTGTGGATCTCTTTTCATGTAGGAGTTTTGTAGGTATTTTTGGCAGTACCACCCCAGATATTGGGGATATATTCAGTGGTAGGATGGATTTATATAGTCAGGAGTTATTCAGAAGAAAAGTAAGGGGGCAAGAATGAAAGAGAAAAATCTATTTAAAACATAGAAGTTAAGGGCATAATATTGAATGCAGAGACGAGCAGTCTGATGATTATTAATAACTACACTGTATTGTTTTTTCATAATATAAACTAATGAATCTACTTTGTACAGATCTACACCCAGATATGTAGTAAAATAAAATATATAGTTGCAAAAATACTTGATAGCAAGATTTCTGTCTCCTCTTCAATTGCTCTGCACAAAATAGTGCATCTTTATTTCAGTACCTCTACACACACACACACACACACACACACACACACACACACACACACACACACACACACACACACACACACACACACACACACACACACACAAGTGAAGAGAAAAATCTGCCGAGGTTGTCCCCAGGGCTCGGTTCTTGGCGCACTGCTCTAGACCTGTGTCCTGGATGAGTTCCTGAGTATAGACCTTAGGGAGGTCTGCACTCAGGCCTATGCAGATGATCTGTCACTAATATTGGCTGCTGACTGAAGGGCTCAACTTGAAACCTATGCAAATTGCATCCTCACCACCCTTATAGACTGGTTAAGACTCCATCATCTCACAATATCACCCACAAAATTTCAGTGCATTTTGCTAAAAGGCTCCCTGGCGCCAACGAGACCACCACAGATCAAGATCCATGCTATTACAGTTAAACTTGTCACTGAACTAAGGCAACTAGAAATAATAATAGATAAGAACATGTCCTTCCACCCACATCTGAACTATATACAAGGAAAGATCAGGACCTACATGGCAGTGGTGGCCAGGGTGACCTGCTGAGACTGGGGATTGAAAAAAAAAAAAAAAAAAAAAAAAACGCATGTTGGCTCTCTTTTATAAAGCCGTATTCATTCCCGCGATCACGCCTCTGGGACATGGTTTCACAAGGCCTCCACCGTAGTCAATAAGGGAAAATTGGAGTCCATTCACAGACAAATTCTTCTTAACATGACCATGCCGTGTAACACGGTTAGCACGCTTGCACTGGTAGGGGGTGCTACCCTTTGACCTGGAGGTCCCGCGTGTTGGAATGCTCTACCAACTCAGTATGGACAAACCCGCTACCTATATCGACCATACAACAGATCCATTAAGCAACACACCCAGCGAGAAAAGAAGAATTCCGACCTACCTACAACAAATTTGGCAAAAAAGTGGACAACCTCCACCAAAGGAGAAATAACTCAAAAATTTATACCAGGCATCGACAGAGTATTTTCCAAGTCCCCGACCTGGTTTTCACCGGGACTACAAACTGCCTATCTTCTCACTGGACATGGCTTCATCTACAGCAAACTCTCCATGCTAGGCATCGAAAACAACCCTCTATGTGCCTGTGGCTCCCAAGAAACCTGGGACCACTTGATGTTCGACTGTCATCTGTATGAAGATCTCCGAGCCCTTCTCATTACTCAGCTCCAGTACAATCTCAGGAATCAGGAACACTGCCTACTTGATGATGAACAAAACTACAAACTATTCACAAAGTTTGCCCAAGACTTGTTCACAAGGTGCAGAACCCTACCACAAACCAAGAAACTTTGCAATCACTTAGCATGACCAGAACAACCTCATCACTACGAACCCTGGACTGAACCTCAACCTGAACAGCAACACTGTTGGAAAAACTGAATAAGAAACAACTACTATCTTGTTATCGGAAAAAAAAAAAAAAAAAAATATATATATATATATATATATATGATCACAAAACTGAACAGACTCATTGCTTCCTCTACAAAGATCTTATGTAACAAACACTAAACTAGACGCTCTCCCATCAGGACCAAAACTGCATGTAACTGGTTGAAGACAAAACTGATGTCTCATCTTCCTCTTATCATGATATGACAAGACAAACACTGAAAGTGACTCTCCATTCAGACCACAGCTATGTTGCCACCTTGTGAAACCCACTTTGCTGACTGAAGTCCCATCTTCTTCTTAGATAAAGAAATCACCAAAACGGACAATTTCCAACCAAGTCTTTGAATGCAGCTAAGCTGCCACCTTGCCAGTTGCCGATCTGGGTAGAGCACCTGGCCTCACCCTCTTTCTTTCCCTATCATGGTGGGAGGGGTGATTTGTTGTCTCCTTTCTATCCCCCCACCTCCCACCGGAAATAATTGGGGTCATTTTCTCTTTCGTCTCCATAGTTCTAACTTTTTCCCCCAGCCTTCATTCTTTCTTCCCCACTCTATCTGTACACTAGCACATGTCCCACACATCCAAGTTTAAATTTGACAAAATTAAACTTTGTTCACCAGGTGCTTTAAATTATAGCGTTATCTCCCCAATTTTTATTTTTTTAATTTTAATATGCCCCAGCCACTGAAATCTCAGGAAATTAGGTGGCAGGCCCTGCCACCTAATTTCCTCAGGGCCTGCCAGAGTAAAACAAATTACTGGTGTACCTGGTCTGCCTCCACAGGGCTTAGTAAGGGCTACGTTGGGACCCACCAGGGTCCCAGTGACATACACGACACTACACACCACAACATCCATACACTTTTAAATCTCTGGCCTGTACAGTGTACTATATCACATGACAATGTAAACTACGCGGAGATGGAGGAAACACCTGGTGCCGTTATACCCTAAACACACACAAACGCACGCACGCACGCACGCGCACGCGCGCGCGCGCACACACACACACACACACACACACACACACACACACACACACACACACACACACAAAATCTCATATGGGCTTCATTGGGCCTCTGTCACTAGCAGAATTCTTAAATGCCTCATTAATTGTGGTCGTAGCTAGCCTGTCATAGGGGCTCTCTCAGATGAATTATTCTGGGTTTTTCAGCCCAATTATAAATTGACTACAATTTATAATTGGGCTACAATCAATAAATTGACTACTATAGAAGACCCCCATAGGACTTGGAATGCTATGTAAAGTGATGTCCTACAATTCATATGGCAAAATATTTCCCCAAACACCCATTCAACTTTTCTTAGCATTAGCATTGGCATATGATGCAAGAAAGAAGCTTATACAGCATCATCTATAAAAAAAAAAAAAAAAAAAAAACCATCCCATTTCACCCATCCATTCATTCCAAATTTTTGTCTAGTTCTGCCTTGAATTTATATAAGCTATCAACGTCCATTACGATAGGTGGAAGTTTGTTCCATCAATCACCACCCGCTGGCTAAAGAGGAAGAATTCAATCAGCATTGAGCTTGCTTAAACCATTCAAGGCCTCATACAACTCAATCATATTCCCTTGCAGGTGGCTAGTATCCAGACACTGCAATTTGCAGGACTTAAGCCTTTCTTTGTAAGAGCAACCCATTGTACCAGTCACCAATTTTGTTGCTCTTCTCTTTACTCGTTCGAGCAGCTCTACATCCTTCCTAAAATGAGGCCTTCAGACTTGTGTACAGTACTCAAGGTATGGCCTGACCATTGCCTTATACAGGGAATAATCACCTCTGTATCCTGTCTAGAAAAATTCTTGGATATCATTGACAAGACACCATGAGCTACTCTTGCAGACTGTCTACACTGCTCAGAACCCTTGATATCTGACTGCACAATTACCCCCAGATCTTTTACATTCTCCACTACCCTGAGTGTAGTAACACATCAGTTGATATGTTACTCTGTGGTTGCTGCTACCCATATGCAGTACTTTACATTTGTCAAAGTTAAACTTCAGTTGTGACCTCTTAGCCCATCTGCTCAATTTTTCTAGATCCCGTTGCAGTAGCATACTGTCATTAACAACCCTGCCAACATTCTCATCGTCTGCAAACTTGGACATTAAACCTGGTATACCTTCATCACCATCAATAATAAATACAGAAAACAATGATGAACCCAACACTGAACCCTGGGGAACTCCACTAATAACATTAGTCAATGAAGAGCAATATCCATTGATTACCACTCTCTGTGTTCTCCCTCTAAACCACCCTTTTATCCTGTGTAACAACTGACCCTTAATATCATACTGCTCCAATTTGTACAGTAGTCTTCCATGTGCAACAGTATCAAAAGCCTTCCTAAAATCCAAGTATATGATATCAAAATTATTTTTTGCATCCAGTTCCTTTGTAACCACATCATAGTACCCAGCCATATTGGTCAGACCATCGTTCCCCTTAACAAACCCATGCTGTGTGTTAACTTTAACTGCAGTCTTGTCTAGATGATCATGAATCACTTCCTTAACCAGTGACTCCATTATTTTCCCTGGAACAGAAGTTAGACTAACAGGTTTGTAATTACCCATGTCACCCTTTGATCTTCCTTTGTGAATTCGGGATACATTTGCACATCTCCTGTCTTTGGGATATGAGCAAATTTCGAAGCAGAAGGAACAACACCTTTGGAATAAGAAAGAGAAAAAAGGCGGCAAAGAATAGGAGTAAGTTCAGGAGCACAAGTTTTGAGAACAAGTGCAGAAATACCATTGGGACCTGGAGCTTTCTTAGCATCAAGATTCATCAAAATCCTTCTGACATCCTTTTGATGGAAGACCACAGGAGGCATTGAATGGAGCGTGTTGGGAATGGTGGGAGGTGTTTTACCAAGATCATTAATACATGAGCTGGAAGAAAAATGGGATGCTAGCATGTCAGCTTTATCCTTGGCTGAAGTGACAACAGAACCATCTGGTTTGGACAGAGGTGGGAGCAGAGATGGGCAAAAGTTGCGGCCAATAGCTTTGGCAAAAGACTCGGCTAACATTAGGGTAAGAAGCATCTTTTCTACTCTTAGCCTGTTCAAACTCTAGTTTGGACTGATTAATAACTGCTTTACAATTGTTGCGAGCTTTGGTGTAGGCAGAAAATGAAACTGAAGGATTAGAAACAAGCCAATTACGATATGCAACGTTCTTCTCTTGAACAGCCTTAGCACATTTATTGGAAAACCAAAGTTTAGATAAAGGACAAGATTTTAAAGTGGAGTTTGGGCTAAAGGATTCCATTTCTGCAAGAATAATTTTACTGACACGATCTGAGCAAACGTTGACATCAGAAGTTTTGAAACAGTAATCCGACCAAGGAAAAGAAGAAAAGAAATCTTGCAGGTCATCCCATTTTGCATTCTTTTAATGCCAAATAACATGAGGTTGGGAATAGCCATGAGATAAAGGCTCCATTGGAGAAGAGACAATCACCAAGTTGTCATCTGAAGTGCCTAAAAGACCTCTCACTTCAACCGTGTACTTAGAAAGGTTGTTTGTGAGAAACAGATCAAGCTTGTTGGCTGTATGATTAGGATTATTCGGTATTCTTGTAGGTAGACGAACAATCTGTGCAAGGTCATTAGTAATTGCAAAAGCCTCAGCATCTTTACCAGCTGGGTCGGTGTGACTAGAAAACGAAAGCCAACTGGAGTTGTGTACATTAAAATCACCAAGGAAAATTACCTCACTGTTAGGAAAGTTGGACTGGAGAAAGTCAAGTTGAAAAGAGAGGAAGTCAAAGAGCTCCAAGTGATTAGTGGAGTTGGGAGAACGGTAGAGACAACAGATGATTTGATGCAGTGAGGTAGAGAGATTTTAAGCCTGAGAACATTGAAGAGAAGAGATTCCAAATTGCCAAGTCTCTGACAAGGAATATCAGAACGGACATATGCACAAGTACTACCTTTGAGGCAAAAGGAATCAAACAGCGAAAAATTTGGGCATCTGAGATGAGCAGTAGTTGAATCAACCGATAACTGAGATTCTGTCAGAAAAAGTACATGGGGTTTGGCAGACTGCAAGTGGAAATGGACATCGTTGAGATTAGAATTGAGACCATGTATATTTATCAAATGAATTAGGAAGTGCTTGTGAGGTTTAGATCTTTTCGCAGATAAGCTTGCTCTATTAGTTTGACAATTCATGGTGTATTCAATAGTAAGAAAAAGTGGGTGGGACATGCTGTATGAAGTAATGAAATTTTTGGATATTAGCATTTAGCATTAGTAGAGGCATTTGATGCAAGAAAGCAAACTTATGCAGCATCAGCCAAAAAAAAAAAAAAAACCCACTTCCACTTCACCCCTCTGTTCGTTCAAAATACCTGTCCAGCTGAGCCTTAAACTTATTTAGGCTATCAACCTCCACCACAAGGGATGGGAGTCTGTTCCACCAACCAACCACCCGCTGGCTAAAGGCAAATTTCCCCACGTCTATCCTACATCTGTCTTTCCTCAATTTGAATTTATGCCCTCTCAGGTGATTTTTCTGAGCTAGAGGAAGAATCCCATCCGCATTGAGCATGCTCAAACCATTCAAGGCTTTATACACCTCTATCAGATCACCTCGCTGGTGCGTAGTCTCCAGACACTGTAATTTGCAAAACTTAAGCCTTTCTTCGTAAGAGCACCCCTTTGTTCCATTCACTAATCTTGTTGCCCTTCTCTGTACTCGTTCCAGCAGCTCTACATCCTTCTTGAAATGAGGCCTCCAGACCTGTATACAGTACTCTAGGTGTGGCCTGACCATTGCCTTATACAATGGAATAATCACCTCCTTATCCCTGCTGGAAAAATTCCTGTATATCATTGACAATACTCCATGAGCTACTCTTGCAGCCCGTCTGCACTGCTCAGAGAACTTCATATCTGCCTGCACAACCACCCCCAAGTCCCTTTCATTCTCTACCACTGTCAGTGTAATACCACAGAGTTGATACGTTGCTCTGGGGTTGCTGTTTCCCATGTGTAGTACTTTACATTTGTCAATGTTAAACTTCATTTGCCACCTCTCAGCCCATCTGCTCAACCTTTCCAGATCCTGTTGCAGCAGCATAGTGTCAGTAGTGTCCTTGACAACCCTGCCAACCTTTGTATCATCTGCAAACTTGGACATTAAGCTTGATATACCATCATCAATATCATTTATAAATACAGAAAACAATAATGGACCCAACACTGAGCCCTGAGGGACTCCACTAATAACATTAGTCCACGATGAGCAGTGTCCATTGATTACCACTCTTTGTCTTCTCCCCCTCAACCACCCCTTTATCCATAGCAGCAATTTGCCTCCAATGTCACACTGCTCCAATTTGTGTAGCAGTCTTCCATGTGCAACAGTATCAAAAGCCTTTCTAAGATCCAAGTATATAATATCAAAGTTATTCCCTGCATCCAGTTCTTTTGTGACTGCATCATAGTATCCAATCAAGTTGGTCAGGCAAGACTTCCCCTTAACAAAACCATGCTGTGTCTGAGCTATAACTGAAGTCTTGTCTAAATGATCCTGCAGTGCTTCTTTAACCAGTGCCTCCATTAATTTTCCTGGAACAGAAAATATGGCGTTCCATATTTCTGGAACAGAAATATGGCGTACACATGGTAAGAATATACCCAAATCCTTGACATAACGTGGCCTCGATAGTGCTCCCTGCATACACACTACTTGGACTCCCTCCAGTCACTATCTGGCAGAGTAGAGGTAGCAAGATTATACACTAGCTGATCCGGAAGCCTCCTAGAGAGTTACCAATAGGTTCGTCTGGTGTACTAACTAGCGGCTGGCCTGCGAACACCGTTTTAGAGCTGTACCCTCGAAATGTAAGGAACATTGGATTCGCTACGACGTTCATCATAACCTCAAAAGTCATCAATCATACTGCATGATGGAAGAGATAGGGAAGGGTTGACTGGAACTTAGCTCTAGAGACTAAACATGGGTTCCACCACTTCAAGCCTCCAATAAGCAAAGTGGTGGTATTTCACCGGTTGATGAGAGTCATCTACCACCTAGTACTGCCTGGTAACATAGAGGGGCGGCGTTCCTCCATGTGGTGTGGGCGCCACACCTCAACCCCTGCTTACATTGGTTCACACCATGGTGGGTGGTCATCCACCGTGTACTTGTGCATGGAGGTTATACCCAGGATTACTAAAAGTTAAAATCCACCCCCCATTATAAGACATTCTGATTTACTGGTCCACTCTATATTTCTCTGTACAGTTGTTCATTATACTCATCAGAGTTGTTGGGCCTATAACACACTCTTACTCTCAATTTTGCTTTTTCAGTACTTATGTCACACCAAGCTGAATCAGTATTTATGTCAACTGGATGCACTTATTTAGATTTTATGTGTTTCTTAACTAATCGCATAACCTCTCCTCCATTCCTGTCCTTTCTATAAACGTTGTACTCTCCAAATTCCAATTCTGCATTCCTTATATCTGTGTGACACCATGTCTCTGATAACGCAACAATATCTGCCTTTGATATTTTGACTAGCAAATTTATTTACTAAACTCCTAGTATTGGTGTACACGCAAGTATACATGCACCTGTTCTTATTCTTAGCTACCAACACAGCTGATGTATTTATTTGTTCTGTGCTGACCCCTAGCAGTTCCTGATATCTCCATTATTTTCCATGCTGCTGCTGATTCCAGTAGAAGAATCACTTTCACCTCTGCCAGTAGCTACTGTTAATCTATTAGTCTGTGTATCCCCCAGGTTAACAGTTTTCTGCCCCACCTGACACTGCCTCAGTAAACACTTTTCCACCCATTCTCTTTAAGTGTATCCCATCCGTGTAGAAGCAGTCTCTCCTGTTAACAAGCACAGACCACACTGAGAAAAATTCTACCACTTGAGCTTTGCACAATTTTTCCAGGGCTAAATTAATTGAAAAGGCTCTCATCATGTACTCCTTCGTATCGTGTCTTGCCAGAACTGCAGACACTTTCAAATTCAACCCTAACTCGCGGATTTTTTTGAACATTGATTTGTATTTGTTAAGTAATTCTGCCGTTCTCCTACTCTTAATGTTATAGTGCTAATGTGTACAGCAATATCACCTTTTGTGTCCTTAAAAGATGATATCTCTCTACAACATCCTCAACTTTTGTCCCTGGCAGACATACTCTGGTTTTGTTATACCTATCCTTTTTTGTACAATGTTTTTCCAGTTTCCCTGACAATAGAGTCACTGACAATATCTAGTTCCTGTGGGGCGAGCACATTCTGCCTTGGGGTTGCCACAGTTCTGCCTGATGTTCCATCAATGCCAGAGTTTTCTTGAAGCGCAAGCTCTGGTATTGATGTGGGCAGCTGAGCGCTTTACCCCCCCCCCCCCCCCCCAATTTAAATCCTTCAATGGCATCTACCCTGTTCTTCAAGCTCTCATAAAGGCCCATAACAATGGTGAGGTGGCGCCTAACTTCCTCACACTCCTTACATCGAGCACACAAACACATTCCCCTTGTGAATATCACGTTCTGTTCCTGATAGCTCCATAAACATCAGACAAGCAAACAGTTCTCCCCTGAGCCACAGCAATTCCACTACCTTTAGCCTTTTGCTTTTCTGCTCTGGTCTGAGGCATGATTTCAATTCAATTTCAATACAATTAAAAATATTACACTAAACTTATATCCCAATGCACTAATAACACTATATATATATATATATTTCAGTATCAAGTTTTATCTCCTACCCAGTTAACATTATACGAATTTTGTATCTTCTATCAAGTTTACGTTATATCATTATGTTTGTAAAATCTAATGATTATATATATATTAATTTAAAACATTACATTTGTAAAATATAAGTAGTTATTATAGATGATAAATTTACTATCTATTGCCATGTACGTTGTTTGAGCTCTCACGCTAGCTATTTGCGATATTATATCTACAGCAATTGACCGATTCTAAAAGCTGTATGAATAGTACTGTCTTATGTTATGGTCTAAGTTACAAGTTAAATTATTAAAACAAGTAAGTAGTGCTCCAACTTATAGTTTATAATCCCCTTCCTATAGTGATTACATGTCTACAAGTTACGTAGAAACTTCCAGTATCTGCTATATTGATACAAAATCAATGGCTGCAGAATTCGAACGGCTACTAATGATACAATGCCGGCAGAAGTCAGCTGTGGTTTTCTATGCTAAGGCCGAGTAAAGTATAAATACACCAAATTAATCAGAAATTCACAGAAAAAGATACTATACTACTAAATTTAAATCAAAAGTTATGATAAACATAAACAATGAAACACAATAGTTAAATTTTTCTGTGTATTATTTATTGGACAGGAACTCCCTGACTTACGTAATACTCGGCTTACAGAAATTCGACTTTACGTAGGTTTTTGCCGGCCAGTGGAAACTTAAAAAAAATCGTGGAAACATATTTTTGCACCTCGTTGGAATAAATATTGTGAAAATATCGTAATGTGAACTCAATAACACTTTTTTTTTTTTTTTTTTTGTAATTCGTTCCAAGTCTTTGGAAGTTGAAATTTTTGCTATATTACTAAGATATTTATCTCTCTAAAAGGTTATATTCATAATCGAAATTGCTCTACACTTTCATCGCATATGTTCCCGTTATAAGAATCAATTTCGAATATCTTTGTGATATTTTTTAAAGCACGTTTTTGGTGGTCACGACCAAAAAACAATAAAAACAGTTTGCACTTTCCGATTTATTGGGCTTTTCTGTTAGTGAATCTAATTATAAATGGGTAGTACACTCGATCTTATTGCATTTGCGATAATTCCGATAACTCCAATTGTGTGAGTTTTTACGCTGTTATGGTGAAATGTGTTCCTCTTCACTGAAATCTTCAATCATATAAAAAAGAAATTTTCAGAATCTTCTCTTCATTCCTATTTACTCATTACAATGGTGAAGGGAAAGCGACCAAAGGAAAGTGCAAGTGGTGACACTGGTAGGAAACGAAACAAAATTGATTTAGAAATGAAGATGATTAATTGGGAAGTACGAAGCAGGACAAAGTTTTCCATCTATTGAACGGAATTAGGCCTCGTTGCTTCAACAGTGAATACAATTTTAAGGGACAGTGCACGCACTTAAGATCAACAGTGATCACAAAACAGCATTCAGGTGCTATATCGAAGATGGAACAGCTGTTAATAATATGAATGGAAAATCAGATTCAGGAGCGAGTGCCCCTTAGTCTACTGACCATTCAAGAAAAAGCAACAAGTACTTATAAAGATATTAAGGATAAGTATGGCGAACCCCAACCCAAGTTCATGGCAAGCAACAGGTGGTTTAATAGGTTCAAGCCTCGCACTGGTTTCCACAACATTAAATTATGTGGTGAGTCACCAGTGCCAATTCTGCAGCTGCAGAGAAATTTTGTGATGTGTTGGAAAAAATTATTGAAGGGGATTAATCAACGCAGCAAATTTTTAACGTTGACAAGACTGCTCTGTATTGGAAAAAAAAATACTGGATTGAACATACATTGCCAAAGAGGAAAATACAATGCCAGGTTTAAAGGCATCAAAAGTTAGGCCACGCTCTTGCTTGGGGCTAATGCAGTGGGAAATTACTGATTAAAACCACTGCTTATGTACCATTCTGGAAATCCTTATGCATTTAAGGGCATCAATAAAGCCACCCTGCCCGTGCACTTCTGATCGAACCAGAGAGAATGGATAATGATATCTCTCTTTGAGGATTGGTTTAAATGCTGATTCATTCCTTTAAAAAATATTTTAAAGACAACGATGTTCATTTCAAGATTATGCTTCTATTAGATAATGCTCCTGGACATCCTACGCATCTGGATGATTGCATTTCGAATGTGAGAGTCATATTTCTATTGCCAAACATGACTTTTACTCATCCAACCTATGGATCAGGGTGTTATTTCAAATTTAAAAGCATACTATTTATGCACAACATTTTCTCAGGCATTGTCTGCAGTAGACGGTGAGAAAAATTTTACTTTTAGACACTTTTGGAAATCTTACAGTGTTTACCACACCATCTTAAATATTAATAAGGCCTTGGCCAAAATTACTAAAAGTTGTTTAAATGATGCATTGAAGAAAATATGCTCATGGCACATAAAAGGCTTCGAAGGATTTGAAAAAGACGAATCATATGAAGAGATTACAAATAAGATTGTAAATATTGCAGAATTACTTCAGTTGGAGGTTGATTTCAAAGACGTGGAGGAGTTAATAGAGGAAGAAGAGAAGGAATTATCTAACAAAGAACTTATTGACTTGCGTGTAACAATAGCGAAAGGAGAAAATGCTGACGAAGCTCAAGACGAACTAAATGAGCAGTCGAGATGCTTCATCGCCAGAGAGATGGCAATGGTGAATTTTGTGAAGATGGATCCTGACAGCGAATGATTCTTAAAAGTTAACGGACGGGTGAACGATATGCTTGCTTGCTTGCTAGAAAGAAATCTACGATGAAAAGAAAAAAGCCACCATCCAGTCATCCATTAATATGTTCTTTCATATGGTTGATCGGTCAATTCCTAAATCTTCAATAAGCCCTCAACTTCAGCAGCAGTGTACTTATCAGCTGAAGACGTCGATTCTGGCAACGATGCTCGAGAGGTAAAACTTACTGATGTTATGCCTGTCTTCTCTCTTTTTTTGTAATTTTATAGTTTTGAAATTTTTTTAAATTGCACACTTTTATAATTTTTCCTGCTCTTGAGATGAAAAATTGAATATATACAATAAATAATTTTATTTACATGTTCGTCGAACATTTCCTTTTTTCGATTCAATCAATTCAACGAGCACAGTTGCGAGTGCTGCACAAGCATGGGGGAAATTTTCCGACTTACATAGGGTTCCGCGGAACACAACCCTTACATAAGTCAGGGAGTTCCTCTATATGGTTTCAGTCTTGTTGTATGGATATTAGTACTAAGGGCTACAGCCAGCCACACTAATATTGTATTGCATGTATTTACATACCTTCTGGTGACAAGTAGAAATAAATACAGTATAGCAATATCTTGGCATAAATAAAAAAAAAGAAAAAAATACATCAAAGAACGTTGATATTTATTTATTTTTAGATAATGGAACAAACAGCAAAAATTCTGACTATTAAAGACTGTTGTCATGCACCAAATAGACTGGAAGATCTTAGGGAACTTAGTAATGGTTTAGATCGTTGTCAGAAGTCATTAAATGACTATTTGGACTCAAAGCGAAATGCCTTTCCTCGATTTTTCTTCATTTCTGATGATGAACTACTATCAATTCTTGGAAGTAGCGATCCTAATTGTGTCCAAGAACACATGATAAAGGTAAACCTTTTTAAGATTACACTTTTAAAATCAATAATTTCTGTTTTGTTTTTTAAATATATGAGGGGTGATCATTTAATTCGCAGACTGGTGCAAGATCTTATCTAAATTGTCATCATCTGAATCCTCTGTGGGTTTCTCCTTCTCAAAATACTCTTCCTTGAACTTTACACACTTTTGCCACCATTGTACCCGCACATTAAAAGCGGCTTGCAAGCCATTTTTCGAAAGGCTGCAAAGAACTTCTGTTGTGGCTCTGTGAGCATTGTTGTGTCAGACACGAAATGTGTGCCTCTCAGAGCTTTCTTCTGATGTGGAAACAGGAAGAAATCAAAAGGGGCTAAGTCTAGTGAATAAAGGGGGGAATGTGGAAGAACCATGGCTAATATTGTGCAGGCAGTGGTCTCTGCCTGCACAGTATTAGACGTATGGGGGCCCTGGCTTTGACTTGATGGAGAAACCACTTTACACCGGAAAGTTTGGTCACACCAGGTTATGACGGTCCTACCAAGAGACTCATTGCCATATGCTTCATTCATATCTTTAACTGTTTCCAATGCATTTAAGCCCTGTCTGATGCAATAACGAATCACTTATTGCTGTTCCGTCTATATGTCTGATGATATATTCAAAAGAATTGCTTCAAAAGAATCATCAGTGACACATGGCTAAAGAACTCTCTTCACGCACTAGCATGCACACAGTGTCTGCTCAGTTGCAATCAGGGTGAGTTCCTCTAGCGGCAGTTATGGAAAGTTTGTGTGGTGAACATAAAATCTTGCTCCAGTTCACGAATTAAATGATCACCCCCCAACCTCATTTTTACTGTTCTGAATGAACGCTATTTATTTATTATATTTTCTAAAATTCTTTTCACAAAAATTGTATTATTTTCGTTGTTACTGATTGTTATTAAAAAAAATTTAATTCTTATTGTAATACAGTAGAACGTCGGTTATCCGGAATAATTAGAAAGGCTGATCATTCTTTTTTTTATTAATGGTAGTACAGTAAGCTCCAGTTATAGTGATCACATTTGCAAATTGAATTTTGATTATAATAAAGGAAAGATTGAGTTTACTACCTGTTTATAACAGATTGTACAAACAAAATGCCCAATAAACCAAAAACTGCAAATCGTTTTTATTTTTTTATGATTGTAACCTTTAGAATTCTATGTGACCTTCAGAAATGTGCTTTAGAAAAATATCACAGAGACTACTGGGTTTTCTCGGAAACCACGGGTTAATTTCAGGTTAGGTTAGCTCCAGATTTGGTAAGAATAATATCAGCCCGAAACTGTGTGATTTATTTATTTTTTTTTTCAATTTTTTTATGGAAAAATATGAATGAAAAGAAAATGCTTAGTTTTATCATTGCAACAAAAAACAGAAATTATTAATAGAATTAGAAAAGGTGAAAATTTAGGAAGTCTCTTCCAAACAGTTAATGTGGGGACCAAATCAATTTATGACATCAAAAAAAATTCCAATGCTATAATAGAATTTGTGTCGATTATGGATAGTGAAGGAGGACTAGCAGGAAAAAGACGATGTTGAAACCTGAAAATGCCACTTTAGAGAGTGCACTTTTTTTGTGGTTTCTTCAGAAGTGTAGTTTAGGTGTATCAGTGTTTTGCCCAATGTTTCATGAAAAAGTATTGGATTTTAATCAAAAATTAATGGTAATGAAGGTTTAAGGCAAGCACAAGTTGGCTGAAAAATTTTAAACTGAGACATGGTATACGCGAACTAGATATTCAAGGTGGGAAACTTTCTTCAACTGAATTGGCAGTGATGTCCTTTGAAAAGTAAGTTTACTTCAGTTATAGTAAATTATGAGAAAGAAAACATTTATAATGTTGATGAGACAGGCTTATTGTGGAAAACATTACAGAGAAAAACCTAGCCACGAAATGCCTGCACCAAGTTTTAAGATGAGAAAAGAGCGAGTTATAATTGCTATGTGTTCAAATGCTATTGGGATGCACAGATTGTCCGTGGTGATTATCAGTAAGTCAATAAAACCGAGAGCATTTAAAAATTTTCCTGTTTTCTATAAAAATCACAAAAATCCCTGGATGGATGTTTCTGTTTTCCGAGATTGGTTTATAATTTTTTAAAAAATTTAATTAATCTTATTTAATTTAACCGTAAGGTAAGATTTAATTAAATTTAATTTAATAAGATTAAATAAATTTAATCAAGTTGATTAAATTTATTTAATCTTGCTAGAAAAATTATCCGGAAAATTTTCTGGTTTGATTATCTGGAAAATTTGGCTATTTGGAAGAGGTCTGACATCAATTATTCTGGATAACTAATTAAATAGTAGAGTACAATTTATTTGTATCAAATTCAACTAAGAGAACACAGTAATGTGTTCTGCCTGCTTCATGTTATCAAAATTTTAAAATATAATAATGGGAAGCTATCGTAGTAACAATCAGTAGGAGGAAATTTAATAAACTAACCAAAGTTGAAATTGATATCTCGGCCTGTACAAATTTCTCTTAGATAAATCTATATGTAGTCTTGGAGTAACTATTGGTCCTTATCTAGATAAAGCTTTTTTATTGGTCTTGTTCCAGAGTTTGGTAAATACAGGTAGTTCTCGACTTTACAAGTTAATTCATTTCTAGCACGCGCTCGTAAAGCTGGAATTTATTTCCCATAGACATAATGTTAAAAATAGTGGTTACGTTCTCAACAATGAAATTAGTTAGCTAATTAGTTTATGTTTAAACAATGACTGATTTTTCAAAAGAAATGAAAATGTAGTCTGTAAAATCAAGCAAATTATAATAATAGAGAAATTATTTACGACTTACAAATGTTAAAGAATGTTTATTCTCCTTCATCATTGACTTTGATCACTCATTATTGGCTTGGCACTCGTTGGTTTGTTGCACAAGGAGTCGTCTTCTTCAGAAATGCTTCAAGAGGCATTTGTTTCCAAGATAATCTTCTCTTTTACAATTTCATGCATAAGCATTTTTTAACGGCACACACAAATTGCAACTAACACGATTCACATGGAGTAACAAGTTTATGAAGCTTTAAAAAAAAGGAATGAGGAGAAGATTCTGAAAATTTATTTATGTTTTTTATACGATTGAAGATGTCAGCAGAGGATTCACATTTCACCATAATAACGAAAAAAACCACACAATTCCAGCTATCGGTAATTTTGCAAATGCAAGAAGATTGAGTTTACTGCCTGTTTATAATTGCTTGCAGTAACAGAAAAGCCCAATAAACCAGAAAGTGCAAATTGTTTTTATTGTTTTATGGTCATGACCTCTAGAAATGTGCTTTAGAAAAATATCACAAAGGCTTTTAAAATTGATTCTTATAACAGAACATATGATAACGATGAAAGTGTAGTGCATTTTAATAATTTGAATTGGTAACTAATACAATTTACAAACCACACTCACTACCTTTTATATGGCCTTAGGGTCATGCTCGTGACCTTAAAAATGACATTTTAGAGAGATAAATAGCTTAAAAAATTACGAAAATTACAATGAAAATTTCTTTCAACTTCCGAGATCTTGAAACGAATTATTGGGTTCACATTATGATATTTTAACGATACGATGGCGTCTCTGGAACTGATTAATATCGTAAAGCAGGATACACTGTAATGCGGTATTTATGAATGTTTAACTTTCATTTTTTGCAATTAATGTTCATATTTTCAATTTTGTTGATACTTGATACTTGGGAAAAACAAACTCGTAAACCCGGGAACTCGTAAAGTGAAAATTCTTAAAGCGAAAACTGCCCGTATTGATCAAATTTTGATCTATTCAGCTGGAAAACTACTTAGGTATGCACAAAAGATAAACATGATGCAATTAACTAATGATGTCTGAATTAAATTATTCTGATACCATACGTATATCATTGCTTCTGGTTTCACAAAGGAAAAGAAGGAGGAATATTTAAAAGGTACAACTGCTACCAAGTAAATAATATACTAAATTATTAAACAATCTGTGAAATGTCAAATAAAATAAAAGGGTATCAAATAAATTGACACCAGGCTGCACTAACCTCTGAAATATTTTTTCTTCTTCTTCTTCTTCTTCTTCTTCTTCTTATAATCAGTAGCACATTTTAAATATGGTTTAATTCAGATTATTATAACTTAAGGGAATTTCCGAGATGGCTGGTGAACCTTTCTGAATCCACTGAAGTCTCGTGTGAACATGGTCTAATGCTTTAGTTATCTGCTTCACCATAATAATAATAATCTTGGTTATGACAGATTGATGAGCAATTGTTGATGCATTTGGGTGGATACATGGATTCAAGGAGATTTGGGAATCAGTGTGTCTCATTTGAAAAAACTTTAAGTCTGAACAGAATATTGCAAGCTTTCCCATCGTTAATATATTAAAATCTAGAAGTATTATTAATATCTGTAAAATACAAATATATTATATATATTTCTATTTTGTAATTATCTACATGTTCTTAACTTTTGGTAGATCTAACTTCATTTATATGGATACATGCTGCTCTATATAAGATGACCATTAATTCTAAAAAACATTCCCAATACTACATGCAAGACATCCATTCTGCAAACCCTTTTCCAATTTAAATGTATTGCCCTTTGTATGTTTCATCTTATCACAAATTACTTAATTCATTTAAAGTCTTATATGCTTCAGTTCAGTAGCCCATGCTCTTTGAGTAGACGGTGATTCAAGCCCCTGACTGCTAAATATGATTGACCTGCCAACCAGCACTGGACTAGTATGGCAGATTATGTTCCATTTTCCTCAACATGGATCATTGAGGAGGCTTTCATCCTGCAGTGGATTGATAATGGCTACCTTTCTTTCTTTTTTTTTTTTTTTATGCTTCAGTTAGGTTCTCTTTTGATTCATGGGAGGTTTCTGTGGACTGTATACATGCAAATGTATCACCAGTTCAGAAAGGAGGAGGGTAGGTCAAAGGGTGACATGAGTAGTTATAAACCTTATAGCATGACTTACATTCCAGGGAAAATAATAGAGTTACTGGTTAAAGAAGTAATGCAGGACCCTCTAGACAGGAATGCTTTTATACTGCAGTCACAGTATGGATTTGTTAAGGGGCAGTCTTTTTTGATTAATTTGATTGGATATTATGATGCAATAACCAAGGAACTGGATGCAAAAAATAATTTTGATATCGCATACTGAAATTTCAGAAAAGATTTTGATACTGTTGCACATAAAAGACTATTGTAGAAATTGGAGAAGTGTGGCATCACGAGCAATTACTGCTAAGGATAAAGGTTGAGTGGGAGAAGACAGAGAGTCGTTATTAATTACATTTCTCTTTGTGGACTAATGTTATTAGGTGAGCACAAATGATAAATTAAACATGATGCAGCTAACTAATATGTCCAAATTAAACCATTCTCATACGATACTTATCACTTGCTACAAAAAAGAAGAAGAAGAAGGCATATATATTAGAGGTGAAACTGCTACCATGGAAATAATAAACTAAATTATTAAACAATCTGTGAACCGAGAAATAAAATGAAAGGGTCCTCTGATGTTCAGTGCTGGGCCCATTGTTGTTTTCTATATTTATTAATGATATTGATGATGGTATATCAGGGCAATGTCCAAGTTTGTAACTGATACAAAGATTGGAGGGTGGTTAATAAGGGTAATCAAGGTATGCTATTACAACAAGATCTAGAAAAATTAGACAAATGGGCTGAGAAAGGGCAGTTGAAATTAAACATTGACAAATGCAAAGTACTGAATATGGTTAACATACCCAGTGTGTGTGTGTGTGTGTGTGTGTGTGTGTGTGTGTGTGTGTGTGTGTGTGTGTGTGTGTGTGTGTGTGTGTGTGTGTGTGTGTGTGTGTGTGTGATGCTATACTCAAGATGGGGGAAAATATCAGAAAAAGACTTACGAAATTCTCTGAGCAATGCAGACAGACTTTTACAACAGCTCATAGTTTATGTCAGTTATACACAGGGACTTTGCTAGCAGAGATAATGAGATGATATTCCATTGTACAAGGCAGTGAGTAGGCCTCATGATTAGGCCATATGCAGTACTCATGATTAGGCATCATGAGTATGCATACAACCATAGAGACCTCATTTTAGGGAGGAGAATGTAGATCTGATGGAATAGGTGCAGAGAAGGGCAATGAGATTGTTGAAGGGAAGAAATGGGTGGTTCGTCTTAACACAAAAGTCTTCAGTTTTGAAAATTGCAGCATCTGGAGAATAGGCACTTGTGAGGTAATCTGATGATTGAGGTTGTTGTTATTTGGTTTTTAGGAGCATTAGCAATTAAGGCCATATTGCTCCGGGGATATGCGGTGGTCATTCCCTGACCTTTCCGCATCCTCCGTATTTGGTGGTCACAGGCTCAAACCCCGGTCTAATCAAGAAGTGTGTGTGCTACGCATTGCCGCTCCTGCCCAACTAGCCTGATTGAGGTGTTTAAAGCTTTGAATGGATCGAGCAAGCTCAATGCTGATGGTTTTCTTTCTCTTGCTTAGACCACACACACACACACGACGGGACATAGATCCAAATCGAGGAAGGTTATTTGCAGAACAGATGTGTAGAAGTTAGCCTTCAGCCAGTGGGTAGTAGATTGTTGGAACAGGCTTCCATCTGCTACTGTTGTGAATATTAATTGTTTGAATAAATTCAAGGAAGAACTAGACAAACTGTTGGAGAGGATAGACACTGATGTAGGAGGTTTTTTTGGCTGATGCTGTATATCCTTACTTTCTTGCATCATTTGATTTTACTCGTACTAATACTAAATACTAAATCACACAGGTGACTAATTTTTGAGATTGCAGTTTATAGAACCCCTAATCTTTCTTTGTAAGAATATCCTTTTGCACCCTAACTATGTTTGTTCCTACTCTCATCACTCTTTCCAACTGATGTATATCCTTCCTAAAATGAGGTTTCCAAAAGTGTGGCATACTTCCACACATCTATCCTGCAACCATCCTTCCTCAACTTCAATTTATGACCCATCGTGTGTGTAGTCTCAGCAAGAGGAAGAATGCCATTCACATTCAGTTTACTCAACCCATTCAAGGCCTTAAACACCTCAATCAGATCAATCAGTAAGTGCTTAGTCTCCAGAAGCTGCAATTTCCAGAACTGAAACCTTTCTAGGTAAGGCACCCTTTTATTCACTTCACAAGCTGGTTGCCCTTCTCTGCACCTATTTCAGCAGATCTACATCCCTCCCAAAGTGTAGCCTGCAGATCTGTATACAGTACTCAAGTTGCAGTCTAATCATGGCCTTGTAGAAAGGGATAATCACCTCCTTATCCCTGCTAGCAAAGTTTCTCTATATCATTGACAAAATCCCATGAGCTCTTCTGGCAGCATGTCTGCTAGAATAGCTCATGTCTGCACTGCTTAGAGAATTTCATATCTAACTGCACAATTACCCCCCAGGTCTTTTTCATTTTCCACTACCCTGAATGTAGTACCAGAAAAAAGTACTACACTCAGGGCAAATTTAACTTTAACATTGGTAAATGCAGCACCTTGTATTTGCCAGTGTTAAACATCAACTGCTATTTCTCAGTCCATTGACCCAAATTTCCTGCTTGCATAACTGTTGTAGTTGTTCACCCTGATTACTGTCATTAACCACCATGCCAACCTTTGTCATTTGCAAACTTTGAAATTTAGCCTGATATACCTCTATCAATATCATTTATAAATATTGAAAACAACAATGGGCCAAGCACTAAATTCCAGGGGACTCCACTGATATCATTAGTCCAGAAAAAGCAGTATCCATTGATAACCACTCTCTGTCTTCTTCTGCTTAATCATCCCTTCATCCAAATTTGTAACTTGTCCTTAATGCCACATGGCTCCAGTTTATACCGCAGTCTTTTATGTATGAGGTATGAGGTATGAGGATTGAGGGTCTAGCGGCTCCTGGGATTTCTCCCATCTCCGCGAATGTTCTATGTATCGGTGACAGTACCCTGTCAAAGCCAGAGATTTAGAAGTGTGTGGGTCATGAGTAGTGTTATATGTTGTGCCCATTGTTTATCCGGCTTATTGGCCGCCAGGCCCCTAATGGGACCAGACGTTGCCCATACCTCGCCACGTGGAGGCTAGCCGGGTGTTACCATTGAGTCAATTGTACTCTGGCAGGTCCTGCCACTTACTTTCCTGGGATTTTAGTGGCTAGGACCTAAAATAAAATTGGAACGACCGCGGTTGATTTTAAATCACTTACATTAAAGCACTAATATGGGGTTTGACGCTGAAAGCCTGTTTCTAAAGTGCCTAAAAGGTTGGGCGAAAATTTTTGGTGTATTTTAAATTTGGACGTGTAGGGCTATACGCTGTGCAAGAAAAAGTGCTGGGAGGGGAGAGTGAAATAGGAAGAAGAGGGTCGATAGGGTAGGTGACCCCCAATTTTTCAGTGAGGCATGCCCATGCCCCACCAGAGGGAAGAAATGGTGTGGCAGGGAAGAGAGGCGACAGCAAGCCGTCACCTCCCTCCCCTGCCGGGAGTGGGAGTAAAAGAATTGCACTGCACAAGAGAGTGCAGAGCATAGAGCCAATATGGCTCCGTTGAGGCAGCAACTTGGAGTTTCTCTATCTTCGTTGGTCTTCTCTGTCATTGATAGCCATATTTTTCCTCAGCTAGGAACACTGGTCAGGTCCATTGTTGGTCTGTTAGCTATGGCTGTGGTTCTCTTCATCATGGAAAGATCCGCAGCTCCATGGGGTTATTCTTGCGATCGCTGGTTTTAGATGATTAGTAGTAAGCAGGTTCCTGGGCGAGGTTCTCCTTGAGTCATCTCCACGCGTGTTCTGTGTCTCCTTTTTTTTTTTTTTTTTTTTTATCTTCTTCTGTAGATGGCTATCAGTGTTTTACGCCTACCAAATAGTTTTTGGGCATATTCCTTTAGCTCCCTGTATTCCTCAAGTGAGTCCAATAGATGTGATTCCAAGTTCTTGGGGAGGTAGTGTATTGCAGTGATCAGTCTGCACCTGAGGTCCTCATAATGGGTGCAATCATACATAATGTGCTCCCAGCACTCAAGCTCCCCACAGGCACATCTCGGATCCACCTCAATCCCCAGCGCTGCCAGCTTGGCTTTAAAGGCCCCGTGACCAGTCAATAAATAGGTGGTATATAAGCCAGGTTGAAACCAAGTTGGGGGACTGGGGTACATCCTGTCGATGTTCGGAATGAATTTCCTGGTGATATTTCCCTTATTTGAGTTGGCCCAACGCTCCTGCCAAACTTGCATCAGGTGTTTTTGCAGCCTTGTCTTTTCATTTTTTTGTGGTGCATTAACGTCCACAGTATAGCCATGGTATGTACAAGGTATTCCTTTCTCTATGTGGTAGTTCATTCCCCTACGCATGATCTCTAAGTCAAGGGGAAGAGCTCCGGCCAAGACCTGCAGCGCGTGGGTACTGGTTGTCCTACAAGCACGTGTAACTGTCAGTAGGATTGTTCTTTGCGTTGCATCAAGGATGCGTCGGTTTACTACAGTTCCTGTTTTGGAAAACCATATTGCTGAGGCGTAAGTGATGATCGGTAGGAAGGTTGTTTTATAAAACAATGACAGGGTGCGTTGGTTTAACCCCCAGTCCCGCCTGACGATCCTAGCCACCAATCCAGAGTATCTTTTGATTTTGGCTCTGATATAAGTTAGATGGTGTTTAAAGGTAAGATTACCATCCAGTATAACTCCTAAATATTTTAACTGGGTCACTAATTTTATTGTGGTAGGTCCCACCTTTATTTGTGGCGGTCTACGTATATCAAGCTTGCCTTTTAGCAGGACGGAGGACGTCTTTGTTGTTGATATCGTCAGGCAGTGGGTTCTGGTCCAGTTTTGCAATATCAGCATTGCCTGATTGGCCTTTTCCTCTAGCTGGGCCCGGCTATCTGCAGCAATGGTGAGGACCAAATCATCAGCAAAAGCCTGGGAGCGCACATCACCGAGGTGCAAAGCCAAGAACCCATCCAAAACCATATTCCACAGGAGCGGTCCCAGAACAGAACCCTGGGGACAGCCCCTGTGGACATCACGATTCACTCTACCATAAGGTGCTTCCACGATGATGCGTCTCTCGGAGAGATATGACCTAATTATGGAGTATAAGTTGATCGGAACTTGTGCCAGCCTTAGTCTTGCCAGTACGCTCGGCCACCAAATGGTGTCGAACGCCCCAGCGAAGTCAACGGAGATGGCTAGAAGATATTTATTATTGCAGTTTGCTGCTAATTCCGATAGGCTACGCAAGGCTTCCACAGTAGACGAACCCTTCTTGAATCCGTATTGCGATGTCTCTGTGAGTTTCGCTGCCTGGTAATGCTGATGTATCCTTGTGCAGAGTAGTCTTTCAAGCAGTTTGCTTGCAACCGGCAGTAGGGCTATTGGCCGATAAGAGTTTGGCAGGTGGAGTGGTTTGTTCGAATTTTTGGCGATTAATTTTACCTTTGCTGTCTTCCAATTTTTGGGGAAGATGCCCTTAGCCAAGCAGCTGTTATATAGGTGTAAGAGGAGGTCTGGAACGATCTCCACGGTCTTCTTAATAATTTCGGGTTCTAAGTAGTCCAGGCCTGGACATTTATTATTTCTTATCAGGGTTGCCATTTGTTGTAGTTCATCCCGTGTGAAGGGTGGCTCCTGAGTGTCTGTTGAATAAACTTCATTATCTTGACAGATGATAAGTTGCTCTGGCAGTGTTGGCTCTATTGGTTTCGGGAAGATGGCATCCAATATATTGCTTATAGATTGTTGCCACGTGGTGGTATAATCACCTTGTGGTGTCTGGGTGGTTGAAATGACTTCCCCCCTGGGAAGTTTATTCGTCACTATCTTGTATACCGCACCCCAGGGTTCAGTGTTCCCTGTTGTGCTAACAAAGGTCTCCCAGGCCTTGCGTTTGCTCTTGACGATCGCATTTGTGTAGCTGTTTCTGGCTTCTCTATATCTTTCCCTTAAAGCTTCAACCTCATGGGCCGGCCATGTGCGCCTTGCCCGTTGGAATTGTTTTCTTCTTTTAATTGTTTCTCGTCTGAGCTGTTGAATTTCCAGGGTCCACCACGGGACAGCCCCCCGGATCAGGCTTCTTCTTTTTATTGCTGCATTGCTGGCTTCTGTTATTATCTTGGTTACTTTAGTTTGGGTTTTATTGGGTTCCTCGAGCTGATTTGTCTCAGTTAGATGTTGGGCCGTTGCTGGTATTAGGATTTCCTTAAAACGTTCCCAATTTGCTTTGCGAATGGCATAGCGGCTTTGTATTTGCTTGGATATTGGGGCTCTGTCAAGTGACCTTGCTATCTGATAGGTAATCACTCTGTGATCGGACGTTGTCCACGAATCCCGAACAAGCCAATCCTTTATATAGCCTGCGACGTTCCTAGTGGACAGCGTGACGTCGATCGTGGCCTCCCACAGTGTGTTACAGAACGTGGGCAGTTGGTGCGGCCGATTTAGTACCATGATCGGGGAGTTAGAAAGATATTCGTCTAGTATTTGCCCGTTCCGAGTTCCGCTTCTGTCCGGAGTCAGGCTGTGCCAGGTGGGGGATCGGCAATTGACATCTCCCCCTATGATTATTTTCTCGTCTGGGAGCAAGTCTACCAAAACTTGAAGGTATTGTGTAGCTGGGGTAATGTCCTCCCCCGGTCTACAGTACAGTGCCACTATGTAGAACTGGCCTAGCGGCGTCAATACGTGGGCACAAGCTGCCCATGACGAGCATAGTTGTTTAACTTTCGTGACTGTGTAGTCTGGGTTGCGTACCACTACCGCCGCCCAAGGGGTATCTTCCTCTTCGTGTACTATCTTATATGTGATTGGGTATCCACACACCCGTTTAGAATGGGTGTACGGCTCCTGGAGTATGAGAATGTCTGCATTGATTTCGTCAGCTTTTATCCTTAGCTGTTCTGCCACTGCTCTGGCTCTTTGCGCATTTTGTTGGATGATCTCTATTTTGGATGTATTATATTTCTTATTGTTTGTCTCCATAGTCGATTCTCTTGTGGTATTGACCCTTTGCTTTGATATAGACCGGGCAGTTTGGATCTCTGATCGAATGTGTGTATTCCATTTTGGCTGCTTTACAATTGGCACAGGTTGGATCCTGTTCCCTGTTGGGGCAAGTTTTGTATTCATGGCCCTTGCCAGAGCAATGGCCGCAAGTAGGCGTTGTCTGAGTACAGGTGTGGGTTGTGTGTCCGAACTTGCAGCACCGAAAGCATTTCGGCACCGCTGCATGCTCCCGGAACCGGTGGGATCCCCATTCTATATATATTCTGTTGCATTTTTTCAGCTGTTGCCATGCAGATGGGTCTAGTTCAACTACCCAGTTCCTATTGGTTCCCGATCTGGTACCGGTTGAATACCTTGGTGTTACCATTCTTTTTTTTTTGTGCGTCCTGGGCTAAATTCCTTAGATTTCTGGTGACAATTTCAGTTGCTAGTTGTTCAGGCGTTACGTCTTGGTCTACATTAAATATTATAATTGAAGGCCCACGCTTTTTTGGCGGCTCCGCTGTTAGCCCTAACTTGACAAGTTTTGGGTTTTCCATTATTGCCTGTATATCTTCCTTATTTTCTGTTTCTATTATTATTCCTGTGCTTCTTGTTTTTCTTATTGTTTTAATTCTAGTAGTCCTCAAGTCATCTTTCATCTCTTTCATAAATTTAACCTTCAGTTCTTTGCTGGATTGGACATTTTCAGTGTTTTCCAGGGTTGTCGGTCTGAGAACCACCAAGTTTGGTGTTTTCAAGAGTGGTTGCCTTTTTTCTTGTTGCCCTTCTTCGTTTATTTGTAACTGATTTGAGCCATTCCTCAGCGCCTGGACATATGTGGGGGCACGCTGTTGCATTTGATTTGCCCCACATTGTTCGTAGATTTGTATCTTCACATTTGCCTTTTCATTTTCTAGGAAGGTCTCTATCAGCATGGCTTCCATCTTACTGAAAATGTTTACAATCTGCGATCTAATACCTGTTGTAATTCTGTTTGATGGTTCTTTGAAAACATTCTCTAATGCCGTCTTCAAGGCTAGAGATTTTTCATACACTGTGCCTTCAGGCAATGTAGGATCCAAGGGAACTTCTGTTGACTTCTCTTCTCCAGTGTCCTTTGTAGCCCCTCAACGTGGGCACCTGTACGTGGTGAGGGGACCTCCCAGTGATGCTGCTGGGTTTCCAGATTAGCATCACTGGGATCAAACGCCCATACCTTGGTTCCAGGGTTACATCTTTGGAATCCGGCGTGTGCAGCCGTGCGCCGCGACCCGTGGAAGCGGAAAGGGGGATCCTGGTGGTTGAGGGGCCCAGCCTTAATACACCACTTTGGCCCCTGCTTCGACAAGACGGGCGGTCCCGGACCGGCTCGACTGGGATCAATCGGCGGGTGGTTCTATACTGCTAGGGTCAACTGCGTTCCAATAAGTCTCCCTCCCTTTGGTCCTGGGACGGGATAAAGACTTATTGGTAACGTGGGTATGGTGTTCTAAGCGAACTCGGCGTCCCATTCGTGTACGCAGTACCTGCTAGTTCACGGGTGGGCGCCCCCTCGTAGGGCTCCGTGGTGGGTGAGGTACTTAGGCATCAGACATTTTTTCTTTACTCTCATGAGTAATTTAAATCCTTCTTCTGGGGCCCCAACAAGGCCCCTACCTAATCGATCGTTAGATGAGAGTGAAAGTAATTCAGCTAAAAGAGCCAGAACTGAGGAGAAAACAACATCTGTGACATCTCTTTTCCTCATTCTCCATTCCACCGGAGAGCAGTCACTTGGGAAAATGTCACCCTTCTTCATCCAGAAAGGATTAGAAGGGATGGCAGGTTCACCCAAATCCGTAAAACGGCTGCGTTCTGGAGATATTCTAATAGAAGCATCAAATGTAAATCAAGCTGAAAAGTTTTTGAAAGCCACATCTATAGGGGGAATACCCATCATCACAACCCCTCACAAAACTTTGAACTCTTCAAGAGGTGTGATATCAGAGTGGGATCTTCTTCACGTTTCTGAAGAAGAGATCTGCTCTGAATTAAAAGAACAAGGAGTAACAGCTGTCAAGCGAATATCCATGCGTAAGGATGGGAATCTTGTCCCTACCCGAGTTCTCATCCTAACATTCAACACCCCAAGGCCTCCAAGTTCCATCAAGGCAGGGTACTTAAACTGCCCAGTGAGGATTTACGTTCCAAACCCACTGAGGTGTTTTAAATGTCAAAAGTACGGCCACTCACAAACAGCTTGTCGTGGTAACCCTGCCTGTGCTCGATGTGGTGCTAAAGATCACGAGAGCAAGGAATGTATAGCTCCTAAGCCTAACTGTGTTAACTGCCAAGGAGAGCACCCTGCATACTCTCGAGCATGCCAGCGGTGGAAGGACGAAAAGGAGATACAAAAGTTAAAAACGGAGCTAAACATCTCCTACCCAGAGGCCAGAAAACGCATACAACCAATAAATAGCGGAAAGCCTTCATATGCTCAGAAGGTTTCTGCGAAGTGCACTATCGGTACACAAACAGATATGACTATACCACCAAGAGAGTCATTCACGCCGATTGCACGCTATTTATTGAGTTCACAAAAGCCCACCACAAAAACACAATCAGCTGCTACTCCAATATCCGTACCTCCTAGTGCTCCACCACTAACAAAACCAAGTGGTAAAAAAGAGCAACCAAAATTAACAGAATCAATGGATGTAGTGGACAAGGAGGTACCGGACGATTCAGTCTTGCAACTCTTCGTGGAGGAAGAAATGGACACCGGACAGCGTCCATTCTTCCCCAAAAAAGATAAAGCCAAGACTGATAAAAGTAAGCCCTCAGCACCTCGGAAGCCGCCTGATGGACCCACCAAGCCAAAATAATGGCTAAATTCCTACAATGGAATTGTCGTGGATTCCGGCGAAATACAGATGACATCAAGGCCCTCCTGCAAAAGCATGAGCCAGTTTGCTTTTGCTTGCAGGAGACATATCTAAAGGCAAATGATGATCCCACCATGCATAACATCACAATCTTTCGTAAGGATAGAATTGCGGATGGTCCTGCTCATGGAGGAGTGGCTATCCTTGTGAGTAATCAGACCCCAGTTCAGCCTTTGCTAATTACAACCAGCATAGAGGCTGTTGCAATTCGCCTTACAGTGGGATTTTTATTAACGGTCTGCTCTATTTATTTGCCACCTGGGACTGACATCTCCCAGGAAGACCTTGATGATCTTCTAACGCAGTTGCCACCCCCTTTCTTACTTCTTGGGGATTTTAATGGACATAACACCCTGTGGGGTAGTGCTAACATCAATGGAAGGGGACGGGTCATAGAGCGTATGCTCAATGACAATGCCCTTTCCCTTCTAAATACTGGAACAAACACCTTCTTCCATATGCCTACCCGTACTTTTTCTGCCATTGATCTCTCTATCTGCTCCCCTTCTCTACTCCCATCACTCACTTGGGAAGTGGAGGAGAATCCATACGGAAGTGATCACTTCCCTGTGATAACCTTGTTACACAGTGGGAGACCATGTCTTCCTTTTAGGTTACCACGGTGGAAGTTTGATCAGGCTGACTGGAATGCCTTCCAACATCAGGCAAATTTTGAACTCAGTACAGTCAGTCAGGAGCCTATCAATGACGCAGTAACGTACATCACAGAAATCATTGTCCAAGCAGCTGCGAATGCTGTTCCAAAAACATCTGCCCGGTTTCCACCATTTCCCAAACCTTGGTGGAATTCACAATGCACAGCAGCAAAAAAGGCTCAAAACAAAGCGTGGGGGATATTCCGTCGATATCCTACCACTTGTAATCTAATAGCCTTCAAGCGTGCACGAGCCAAAGCACGCTACATTCGCCGTCAGAGTCAAAAGGAATCATGGATCCGTTTTACATCATCTATTAACCAGGCTACCAATTCTAAGGTAGTCTGGGATAAAATCCGGAAAATGAAGGGAAAATATACATCCCACCCTTCTTCAATCCTAGATTATAATGGATGCGCTATTGCAGATCCAACTGCAATAGCCAATGCTCTTGGGGAAACATTCTCTAACATCTCCGCAACATCTTCGTATTCCCCAGAGTTCCTGGTCCTGAAACATAAAATCGAAAAGCAGGCACTTAATTTCAAGTCCAAGGGCCTCTATCCCTACAACGGGGCATTCACTATGCAGGAACTGAAGAGAGCCCTCACTCTTTCTAATGCAAGTGCTGTTGGACCAGATGGCATCCATTATGAAATGATTAAACGGCTTTCACCAAAATCTATGGATTATCTGCTCCTTCTTTATAACAGAATCTTTATTGAAGGGCAGTTTCCGGACTCCTGGCGGAAGGCAATCGTCCTTGCTTTTCCTAAGCCAGGAAAGGATCCAAAAGTCACCACCAATTATCGTCCTATAGCTCTGACTAGCTGTCTGTGCAAAATCCTGGAGAGAATGGTTAATTCTCGTTTAATATGGTACTTAGAAACAAATGACCTTCTCTCCAACATCCAGTGCGGCTTCCGAAGGAACCGGTCCACTTTGGACCATCTTATTAGATTGGAAACATCCATCCGGGATGCTTTCCTAAAACGCGAACACTTGGTGTCGGTGTTCTTTGACATGGAGAAAGCGTATGACACAACTTGGAGATTTGGCATCATAAAAGATCTGCATAGCCTTGGTCTTAGGGGACGACTCCCCATTTTTATTGAAAACTTTTTAGCCGATCGATCTTTCCAAGTTCGTGTGGGATCCTCACTCTCTCGTTCCTTTAGCCAAGAGGAGGGAGTACCACAGGGATCAGTTTTAAGTGTCACGCTTTTCGCCATCAAAGTAAATTCCATCACAGAACAACTTCCTCCAACCGTAAACGGTGCCCTCTATGTTGATGACTTTAGCATATTTTGTCAGTCATGCAACATGAGGGTTATTGAAAGACAACTGCAGAAAGCCATTGATCGCCTCAACTCCTGGGCACTTGAAAATGGTTTCAGGTTCTCGCCGGAGAAGACCGTTTGCGTACACTTTTGTCGTAAGCGTAATCTTCATCCTGAACCTGAATTAAGGCTCGGACAAAATGCTATTCCAGTTGCGGCGGATACAAAATTTCTGGGACTCGTATTTGATAAAAAGTTGACCTTTCTTGATCACATTCGTCAACTCCGCACCAAGTGCACAAGAGGGCTAAATATCCTCCGCTCTCTCTCCTCTACATCTTGGGGAGCAGACCGATGTACCCTCCTTCGGCTTTACCGTGCACTTGTGCGATCCAGACTAGATTACGGGTCCCTGGTATACAATTCGGCCAGAGACAGTGTACTTCGTTGGCTGGATCCTGTCCATCATCTGGCACTCCGTACCGCTATTGGAGCATATCGAACATCTCCAGTCCAGAGCTTATACGTCGAAGCAAACGAACCGCCGTTATCGCTTCGTCGTAAGCAGTTGTCTCTAAACTACGCTCTAAAACTGAAATCCCTGCCAGACCACCCTACGTGGCTATCCGTTTTTGAGCCACGATGGGAAAATTTGTATAACACACGTAAGACTGCCAACCGACCTTTTGGTATTCGTGTCCAAGAGCTGCTCAAAGAATTTAATATCAAGGTAGACAAGGTTGCCCAAACACCGAAGCAACCCCTTCCACCCTGGCATGCTCATTTCCCGGCATGTGACTTGTCACTTAGAAATTGGGGAAAGTCGGACACTCCATCGTCTGTCTACCTGCAGCTTTATTCAGCACACCGAGCTGAATATTCTGACTTTGCGCCAGTTTACACAGACGGCTCGAAGTCGGAATCATATGTGGGATCTGCTGCTGTCTTTACAGACAGCATTACATCAGAGCAGATTCCCTCTGAATGCAGCATATTTACTGCAGAGCTGCTCGCTATAGAGTTAGCCTTGGATCACATTAGTAAATGCGAATACCAACGGTTCATTTTGTATACCGACGCTCTCAGCGTGTTACAGGCTTTAATATCTGTGAGATATAATTCTCATCCAGTTCTGTCTAGCATTCAGCAGAAGATTCACTTCCTCCGAGAACGTGAATATGATATCCGCTTCTGCTGGATTCCCAGCCACATTGGGATTAAGGGAAATGATTTGGCTGACAATGCAGCCAAATCAGCAGTTCCCAATAATAATCGCTGCCTGTCAGTCCCTTATACAGACTGCAGGCGAATAATACACGAAAAGATACACTCCCAATGGCAGGATTCGTGGAATAGACAGACTGCGAATAAATTATATCTTATAAAGCCTTTAATTGAACCGTGGCAGTCTAGTCTGCGCAGGAATCGTAAAGAGGAAGTTGTTCTCGCCCGGACCCGCATAGGACATAGTCATTTGACTCATTCGTTTTTGCTGAGGGCTGATGACCCTCCTATGTGTGAGTCCTGTGGCACAATTTTATCAATTAGACACATTTTAGTTGACTGTCCAGATTTTAGCAATATCCGTTTTACCGCTTTTAGCCATCTGACTGAGCCGTATACACTCAGTCAGATTTTATCTGACAATGACAATGTGTCTGCTATTTTTAGCTTTTTGAAAGCAATAAACGTTTTTAATCGTATTTAAAATTCATGTTATTATTATTTCGTTTATTGATTTATCATTGTAATTAGATCTGGACACGGTGGCCTAATTAATTAGGTCACTGAGATGTTAAATTTTTATATATTACCTGGTCTTGGCGCATTATAGCCTTAGATGCTAATGCGCCAATAAAACCAAACCAAACCAAACCAAGTCCTTTGTAGATGGCATACTCTCTGGTTGGTCCCTTGCTACAGTTTGGGAACATGTTCCCCCACTCAGACTAGAGTCAATCTCAGATCGTTCTGATGGACGAAAAATAACTATGTTATTAGTGTCAGACTGGAATTCAGGAGCCCCGCGAACAGAACCGCGAGCACTCTCACGATTCCCAACTGACTTCGATAAAACTGGTTCATCCTCTCCAATCAAACCACTTCCAACAACCTTTGCAAGTGTTTTATATCTAGGATTCAAACTTCCTGACTCAGTCTGCGTCGTCAACAAATTACTAAAAAGTTCCGCACGAGTCTCATGCTCGGCTGAGCGTACCTTTAAGCGCTCATTGTCCACTAGTGGAGTCGTATTCACTGCTTCCACATCTGCCCAAAAGCCCAAGATGCGACTAGCAGCAACAGCAGTAACCCCGCTTGATTCTGAAAACAAAAAATCTGTGAGGGCTTTTTTAGTCCTTGAAACCGCAGAACATATTCCAGAGACCTCCTGGACCTGTCCAGAAACGGGATCATCATCAAGTGGAGAGCTCAATATCGATTCCCATCTCTGTGTCACTTCTCTCCGATTCTTATCTGATACAAATGAACTGGAAGGATCAGACACGTCTACTTCCTCTAGCTCCGTTAACGTGGATGAGTCCACAATTATCTTAGGGGGGGCAAACTACATTATCTTTATCTATATTACTGATTATGTCCCTGTCTCCATGAGGCACCACCCTAGGGGTCAAAGGAACCTTACGACCTTTTAATGTTTTAAAAACCTCTGGAGATCTTAACGCTGATGACTCCGAGTCAGTAGAGGTACCTCCCTCAGAATCGCGTTTACCTTTTTCCACGTCAATAAAAACAGATTTTTTCCGTTTAGTTTTACTTTTATCACCCTTAGAACTTCCCTTGATTGATGTAACAACATTTTTACCCTTTTGTTTCTTACGGGGTTCTGGTTTATCCCCAGACTCGCCAGAGAACACCCCCTCTATATCTAAATTCCCAGCTATCTCCCTACTAGATTCTATATCCATAATGTATGTTTTGTTTAAAGAAAACTACCACGATTCTCCTTATCTCTAATAAGTCCTCTTCTTCCTGTAATAAAAGTTCTTTATTTATTTATTAAAGGGATCCTCTTCTGCTTTACTGTCCTGTATTCCTTACACTTACCTCTCACCTACAATAAAAATCTGGTTCAAAATATATATATTTTCCAATGTTAACCAATGGGCAAAAATCAGCATAAAAGTTCTGATTTTGCCTAAACCTAGTTCCTGTATCTCAGCTCCTAATCACCAGATGGAGCTAGAAAAAATCTTGAAAATAAGTAATTTCTTTAAGAACTCACCTACCAAAGATGAGAACCTCAATCCCAATAGTTAAGCAGATATTGATTTTTAAAAGTTTGCTAATTTTAGCCCAAAACCAGCCCACCATAAATCCTATGTTAACCTATGGGAAAAAGTCCATCCATAGGAAAACATTGAATTTTCAAATTTTAATAACAAAATTCCACCTGAAATTATATAACCACCACAGATAGGTGTCACTATCCCTGTTATAGTGTATCCCTGGACACTAAAAAAGAATTAAAGCCAGGCAGCCATCTTGTCCCATATAAAGTCTATGGACCAATGCAACTTCTATGGGAAAATTCACTATAGGATTTCCACAATGCTTTTCCTATGGAGCAATGTTTCTCTATATGAAATGAGAGCACAAATTGTTGTAAAATTTAAATCAGTTATTTCTGTGTAAATATTCAACCCCAACTCCCAAAACTTAACCTCTAGACTCACCACCTCATATATTTTCACTGACACATATTTTTCCAGCTCAGGGGTTGCTAAAGACGCACAAACACATCCAAAAAGTAGGAGCACATTTTATGTGCTCCTACTTTTATGTGTAACAGTGTCAAAAGTCTTCCTGAAATCCAAGTACAGGTAGCCCTCGTTTTGCGCTGGTCTGATTTGCATTGATTCGCAATAGTGCCGATCACTAACCACAAAGCCATTTTTATTTTCATTTATTTATTTTTGCAAATTTTTTATAAATTGAAAGTTTAAAATTGTCCGACAAAATTTAGCGGCATCATACTGTACTATCCACTGTTCACGTGATTTAGGACAAGAGATGAGAAAGATTCCCATCCTCAAAGTAACCACTCGTGGATGTGGGTAGTAAAGATCCATGCAGTGAACCATTCACTTGGTTGTTGTTTACGTTATTTACATGTGTTGGAAATTTATTACGCTAGCATTTTATATTAATTGTGGTATTAATAAATTAAATAAAAATAATAGTGATATCCGTGTACAGTTTTTGCCAATCGTGTTATAAAGTTTTTAATTTAATCGAATAAAGAAATGCCACGTCTGGTAAAAGAAGTTCATTGAATCCTAGTGCAATATTCGGAGAATGGAATCTGGTGAAAGCCGCCCTAATGTGTGTAGGGCTATGGATATGCCTCCATTGACTATTACTACAACTATGAAGAATGCTAAAAAAATAAAACAAGCGATGCAAAGTGGTAGTGGCGCACTATGGTCATAGTTGCCAATGCGCCCAATAAATCCCAAAACAAACAAAACAAACAAACAAGCAAAGTGGTAGGTAAAATTTTTGGTTCCCGGAACCTAACCCTGACGTAAATTGAGGGCTACCTGTATATGATATCAAAATTATATTTTGCATCCAATTCCTTGGTCACTGCATCATAGTAGCCTATCATATTGGTTAGACAAGAGCACTCCTTAACAGATCCATGCTGTGATGGCAGTATAATTGCATTCCTGTCCAGATGGTTCTACATTTCTTTATTAACAGTGACATATTTCAAGTTATGCTTGGCATTTTAACAATTCCTCATGGCTGTGGCGAATGTGAGAGAATATTCAGACATGACGAGTAAAACAAAAAGAGTTCAGATCTTTTTATGATCCTTTGGAAATACACTTGACTGCCAAGTATAGCAGGGCCATTGTTACGAACAAAACTAGGTGCCTCTGTAGCCAGGTGGGCAGGAGCAGCAGTGCGTAGCACATGCTTCTTGATTAAACCAGGGTTCGAGCCCATGAGCCACCAAATACGGAGGATGTGGAAAGGTCAGGGAATGACCACTGCATATCCCCGGAGCAATATGGCCTTAGTTGCTAATGCTCCTAAAAACCAAATAATAACAACAACAACAACACTCTGTGCTATTAGTGTAATATGAGGGCAGGAGTGTCTATTTCTATCCTTATTACGTTTCTAACTTTGCCTCCCATTAGTTAAGCAGCCAGACAATGACTTTTAACTATAATACATGACATAAAATAAATAAATAAATATATATATATATATATATAATTTTTTATATATATATATTATTTTTTATATTATTTTTTATTTTTTTAAATAAAAAAATAAAAAAATAAAAAGGAGGGTACAGCACACATCTGAGGCAGCAAAAAGCATATTCCTCTACATGATGCTTGAAATATAGTCATATAAATTAGAATAAGGTTTAAAATAATAAAATAATGCCAGCCGTACGGCACGACAAGAGCGAAAAAACAAATTTAAACCTACATTCAAATCTAACAGGGAGGGAAGAGAAAGGTAACAAGAATAAAAATATATTGCAATGGAAACTCTAAATTAATTTAGAAAATCTAATTATTCAAATAATAATTCATTGAAATTTAAAGCCAATTAAATAGAAATTTAGCAGTGCCCCCTCTGATGGGCAGCAGGTCCAAATTTATGTGAAATATCACCAAACAGAGATTTAAACCATTCACAATAAAACAAAACAAAACAAAAATAAAAAATAGACTGACCATTATGCCCCATCTCAACAGAGGACCACAAGGCCAATAATGGTCAGGGAATTGCTGCATTTCGAACGCTAAACAAATCGCCGCAAAGGCGAAACGATCGCAAGATCAGTCCGCCACACCGATCCCCAGATCGAACCGCCAATGCAGGGAATTGAACAGCAGTGGTCCTGATGCAGTGAAAATCAAAAATAGAACAGAGAAGAGCACTCTAGTGCAAAGCCACACTACTGACAAAAGTAAACTTAACCCGTTTATATAAACGAATAATAAACTATAGATGGCAGTACAGGCGCATTGTTAGCAATTCGCCCAATACTATCATGTATCATATGTCACATGATAGTATTGGGCGAATACTATCACCCTCAGAGTGGAAGCAGAGGGTGCTTCCACTCTGATCCTCTCGCTGCCGTAAGAGGGAGAGTGAAAGCTGCTGGGGACTGAGGGCCATTTGCTTTGTCGTGCTGTCATATACTGGAGGGTTTGGTCTTTTCCTCTTCATGATGACCAGGCGTCTTGAAGAGAACCACTCTACACGTTCGTTGCCACCTAAGTGGTGTAACAGGGCTTACCATCGAGAAGGTGTGCATGAGTGGATTTTAGGGAGGCAGGCCAACCGGACTTCTCCTAAATCTTTTGTACACTTAGTGTGGTTGAATTAAAAACAGTAGAGGAAGCAAGGGTTCTGGGAGTTATGATATTTGCAGATACAAAGTTTTCTGAGGAAACAGGCAGCCAGGAAACTCCATGGTGTCCAGTTGTTGATTTATCGAATATTATCCTGTACAAATAGGAGGTCATAATCCTACTATGTAAGACAATTGTAAGACCACATTTGGAATACTCTGTTCAAGTATGGAGACCTCTCCAAAAAGAGACATCGAGTTTCTTGAATGGGTCCAAAGATGGGCAACTTGTATTGTGAGATTGGCAAAAGGGTGACCGTTATGTTATACCTGTCCCCACCTATGAGAAAACATTGATTATGTGGGCTACAGAGCTTGACAACCAGGTGACATCTGATCGAGGTTGATAAGGCTCTGAGAGGGGAAGGGGTTAGTAAAACGAATGAAGGTGAAATTTTGACTGTTATACAGAATTCTAGAACTAGGAGCCATAAATTCAAATTATATGTTTTAGTTTAAATTGTAGGAAGTTTTCTTTTACTCTGCCAGTTGTTGATTGTTGGAATAAATTGCTTCGCAGGTAGTTGAAGTTGACAGTTTGAATAAATTGAAAGGTCAACTGGATAGGTACCTATGTGAGGAAGGAATACAAATTATGAACACATGATTTGTATTTTCTAATTTCCTTTTTTTTTTTTTTTTTTTTTTTTTTTTGCCACTGCAGAAAAAGTGTCCACACGTTTTCTGCTATATTTATCTATAATGTTACTGGTATGTAAAGCATCCAAAACAGGTGGATTTATTAAGTATTATTTTATTGGTGGGTAAAATGTCCAGAATGGACTAAGTAATTGCTCTAATATTTTTTTTGGAAACTTGGCATAACTGTTTCTAAAGGAGGTTAGAAACCTGAAGATTACAGGCATTTTGAGAAATTTAGAATAAAATATACATTAGGAAAATTTTATTTATTTATATTTAATTTCAATTTTTTGTTCATTTCCAATAATTTTTTTGGATTGATATTGTGAGATGACAAAGTAGACTTATATGTCACTGGACCGAAGCTTTATTTATTTTTAATTTCAATTTTTTTGTTCATTTCCAATAATTTTTTTGGATTGATATTGTGAGATGACAAAGTAGGCTTATATGTCACTGGACCGAAGCTCTTTCTTTAAAATAAAACCATAAAAATCTTTGCAGATAAAGGCATGAAGACAGCAAAAAAATAACATCCATCAGAATAGCCCACAAAATAGCTAAAACTTGTAAGCTAACTTCCAAACCCCCAGTTCGGTTACATTTCTAGACCTTAGCAGAAGCCAAGTTCATAGTTCAGCCAGAGGCCACATTAGTGCATACAGCAGCAGTTCACAAGAACAACTTCTTCATCCCTACAGGCACTCAGTGTGGCTAACAGAAAATAGAAGTTTTGAATCTAATCAAAATGGCTCAAGCTGATCGACTAAATTTTCTTTGTACCCCCCATCTGTCTCTTTCTCTGACTTTGTTGTGTTGGTGTGTTATGATTGGAGAACTGTATATAATATTTATTCCAGACTGTAGACATCTTAATGGGAAAGACTTAAGGATACTCAGGAACTTATACTGGGAACAAACAGCCAGCCTGAGAATTGGAAAAGACAGGGGTGAGAATATAAGAATTCTGAGGTGTGTAAGACAGGGCTGTGTTTGCTCTCCCGACCTATTTAACCTCTACAGTGAGGACAGGAACACATGGAATTGGAGGATTCACATTTGGCGACAGAAAGTAAACAACATCAGATATGCAGACAACATCGCTCTCATTGCTGAGACAGAAGAAGAACTACAGGAACTTCTAGACAAAGTAGTGGAACAAAGTAGAAGGAAAGGCTAAACAGTAAACATTAAAAAAACAGAGTGCATAGTTTTCAGCAAAAAGAAAATTGTGCTCAAATGTATACTGAAAATGGAACAATATCATAAGACAAGTAGAGAAATACAATTATCTAGGGAGTTGTGTTACACAAGATAGACAATCAGATAATGAAATCAAGAGACGGATTGGTATGGCCAAGGCCACATTTCAGAAACTGGGCAACATACTAAAAGATAGGAAATTGTCAATGAAAACGAAAAACAGAATTTTGAACTGTTATGTTATACCTGTCCTTACGTATGGTAGTGAATCCAGGACAATCTCCCAAGAAGTGGCAAAGCCTTCGAGGCGACAGAAATATGGTTTTATAGATGGTTGCTCAGAATATCCTGGACTGAACATATCACGAATGTAGAGGTACTACAAAGAGCAGGAACGCAAAGATAATTACTGAGGAATATAAGAGAAAAGCAGCTGAAATTTTTTGTGCACATCATGAGGAAGGAAGGTTTGGAGGAGATCATCATGACAGACAAGGTGAATGGAAAGCGGAGCAGAGAATAAACTATATTAGTAGTCTGACCAACTCTTGTCTATGTACCGTGTCCATTAAGGACACGGTACATAGAGAGAGACATCTTAATATGTAATTTTCTAATTAGATGTATATTTAAATTCCTGCAAATGAAGTAACAACAACGTTTTCGAACATTTGGGATTCTTATCATATTTAGTTATTAATTAATTAAATTTCTAAGTTATGTATTTTGCAATGCAGTGCAGTGTATATTTTTATCAGATAATACTAAATGGTATGATATGGTGTGAGTCGCTTGAGCACCTAAAATCCAACGATGACTGTGATGGTAAGTACATTTTGGTGATAAGCAGAAATAAATCCAGTGAAAGTGATGGATTTGAGATGATCTCATAGTTAGGAGTTAAAGTTTGTGTTAACAGACTTTTTGAAATACTTTTATAAGAACAGAATGCAGTATTATATAATTTATTTTTTGTTGCATTTACTATGTTTCCATGCAATCTTTTATGTATGCCATATTGACATGCAATAAAAATTGCATGCAATATTGAGTGTAATATTATTTAATGGTTTATTTATATTTCAGATGTTTGACAATATTGCTAGCCTTTTGTTGAAAGAAGAAAAAAATCCCCAGGGAATAACGGAAGTAACTGGAACTGCTTTGGTCTCTAGTGAGAAAGAACAGATGGCATTTCGAAAAGTTGTTCAAGTAGCTGGAAAAGTTGAAGACTGGATGAATTTAGTGTTAAATGAAATGAGAGCAACAAACAGATTTATTACTAAGAAAGCTATTTATGATTATGGAAAGACTCAGAAGACACGTTGTGACTGGATGTTAGATTATCAAGGAATGGTTTGTCTTGCTGGAAATCAGGTAAAATTTTTAAAATATAATATAAAAAATAAAGTAAATAAAAAAAAAAAATAAATGAGAAGGCAACCTTGCACCATTTTTAACACTACAGTCAGTCCTCGTATAGCACGATAGTTGTGTTCCTACAAACCCTCGTGCAATGCAAAATCGTGCAATATAAACAACAGGCCCTATAGCAAAAATAGGGTTAGGTGCCAACCACCCAAGATTGAACACACATTTGTAACCAAAACATTACCAAATAAATAATCGTAATAAAATACGTAAGTATTTTATTACGATTATTTATTACGACTATTACGCAATAAAATATTGCTAATGCTTTTGCTTCTATTGTAAGCAAACTTGTTCTTTGTTTGATTTTCTATCCAAACAGATGACAGCGGTTCCATCTCTTCCAATTCTTTTTATCTTGATCTAATGGATTTTATTACACTTTGAGTTGTTCCTGCTATGAAAGTTGTTTTTATTTTCTCTGCATTCTTTCTAATTCTCGGCATTGCCTCATTTAGGCCTGTAGCACGTACAATATCACATGGTCCTTCATTTCACTCAAAGTGTACAATTTCATATTTTTTCGCTATCGACAGAGGCGGACTGACCATAAGCCTTACCGGGAAAACCCCGTTGGACCGGAGTCCAGAAGACGATGGAGGCCAGTGTGATTTTGGTCATACTCGCTAGTATGAAGCCGCTACAAATTTTCTGGGGTAAGAATTTTTGACCCAGTCCACCTCTGTCTATCGATATTGCTTTTCTTTTTCTCTCTGAATCTGTAGTGAAGACACTACAGATTCAGACTACACTACACTTCACTACAGATGTAGTGTCTTCACTACAGATTCAACGTCCTGGTCTTCACCAGGATGTTTCCTTTTCACACCTTTTAAGTATTTTACTCATTTTTAGGGAATAAAGCACAATTACAAAGTGAGGAGGCATGCTTGATACACACAAACAAAGCTGTGCGCGTGTAGCAACTGAATAAACAACACCGTAAAGGCAGAGACACACTATTGACACCTCACTAGCTCACATTTTACTAAAGCACATTTCTGGGGATTACTACCATAAAACAATAAAAACAATTTCCAGTTGCATTCCTGCTAGTGGAATCTGTTATAAACGGGTAGTAAACTCGATCTAATTGCATTTGCAATAATACCGATAGTTGGAATTGTGTGGATTTTTACATTATTATGGTGAAATGTGTTTCACCTTCACTGATATAAAAAACATAAATATATTTTCAGAATCTTCTCTTCATTCCTATAGCGTTGCGTTCAGTTGGGGTGATTCCGCGTTTGACTGCTATTTCTTGTAAACACAGGCGAATCGTTCATAAGCTAATTCAATTCGTGTTATACACGATATCGTCCCCTATTTATAAATCGTCTATGATCAAATTCGTGCTGTGTAAACACGTGTTATACGAGGAATGACTGTATTTCATATTAAATAATGGTTAAACTGTACCTTGCATTGTAAGATTTTTTTTTTTTTTGTGAAACTCATTCATTGTATTGAAGTGAATCACATCAATTTACACTTAATGCTTTGGTGATGTTTTGAAGCCCAACTGAATCCCATCATCAGACCCAAATTATGGTGGGGGGAGAGAAAGAGAGAGAGAGAGAGAGAGAGAGAGAGAGAGAGAGAGAGAGAGAGAGAGAGAGAGTGCTTGACATAGACAATTTCAGGTTCAGTTGGGCTTAAAAACATTGCCCAAGTATTCTTAATAATTTTAAAAAACATTGAATAATATTAAATATTTATAATATTTAAATATTATAAAATATTAAATATTGCAAGGGAATTAGGTCTCGCTGCTTTAACAATGAATACTATTTTAAAATACAGTGCGCATATAAAAGAACATGTCAAAGGATCAATGCACTTATTATCAATAGTGATTACAAAACAGCGTTCAGGTGCTGTGTCGAAGATGGAACAGCTGTTAATAATATGGATGGAAAATCAGATTCAGAAATGAGTGTCCCTGAGTCTAATGACCATTCAAGCAAAAGCCAAAGCAAGAATCATTTATAAAGATATTAAGGATAAGTATGGTGTACTCCAACCGAATTTCGTGGCAAGCAATGGGTGGTTCAATAGGTTCAAGCATCGTGCTTGTTTCCACAACTTTAAAGTATGCAGTGAAGTCGCCAGTGCTGATTCTGCAGCAGCAGAGATATTTTGTGATGTGTTGGAAAAAAATTATTGATGAACGCGGCTATTCAACGCAGCAAATTTTTAATGTTGATGAGACTGCTCTGTATTGGAAAAAAATTCCGGATCAATCATACATTGCCAAAGAGGAAAATACAATTTCAGGTTTAAAGGCATCAAACGATAGGGCCACGCTCTCACTTGGGGCTAATGCAGCAGGAGATTACTGATTAAAACCGCTGCTTGTGTACCATTCTATAAATCCTCATGCATTTAAGGGCATCAATAAAGCCACCATGCCCATGCACTTCCGATCGAACCAGAGAGCATGGATAACAATATCTTTCTTTGAGGATTGGTTTAAATGCTGCTTCATTCCTGAGGTTGAAAAATATTGTAAAGACAACAACGTTCCTTTCAAGATTTGCTTCTATTAGATAATGCTCCTGGACATCCTACGCATCTGGATGATTTCAATTCGAACATTAGAGTCATATTTCTACCACCAAGCACGACTTCACTCATCCAACCTATGGATCAGGGTGTTATTTCAAATTTAAAAACATACTATTTATGCACAACATTTTCTCAGGCATTGTCTGCAGTAGACGATAAAAAAAATTTTATGTTAAAGAGACTTTTGGAAATCTTACATTATTTACCACGCCATCTTAAACATTAATAAGGCCTGGGCGGAAATTACTAAAAGTTGTTTAAATGGCGCATGGAAGAAAATAAGCCCACAGCATGTAAAATGCTTTAAAGGATTTGAAAAAGACTAATCATATGAAGAGGTTACAGATAAGATTGTAAGGGTTGCAGAGCTGCTTCATTTCATGGTGATTGATGCCAAAGACGTGGAGGAGTTAATAGAGGAAGAAGAGAAGGAATTATCTAATGAAGAACTTATTGACTTGCAGGCAGCAATAGTGAAAGAAGAAAATGCAGACAAAGCTCAAGGTGAACCAAATGAGCTGAGACGCTTCATCATCGGAGAGATGGCAATGGCATTTCATGAAATTGTATCGGCAATGGAGAATTTTGAAAAGATGGATCCTGACAGCAAATGATTCTTAAAAGTTAACAGAGGGTTGAATGATATGCTTGCTTGCTACAAAGAAATATACGAGAAAAAGAAAAAAAAGCCACCATCCAGTCATCCATTAATGTTTTTCGTAAGATTGAGCCGCTGACCCCTTCTAATTCTCCCTCAACCTCTGCAGCAACGTACTTATCAACTGGAGACGTCAATTCTGGCAACGACGCTCGAGAGGTAAAACTTACTGACGTTATGCTTGTCTCCTTTCTATATAATTTTATAATTTTGAAATTTTTTTAAAATTTCATGCTTTTGTAATTTTTCCTACGCATGAGAAAAAATTGAATAAATACAATAAATAATTCTATCTACATGTTCATTGAACATTTCTTTTTTGATTCAATCAATTCAGCGAGCACAGTTGTAAGTGCTGCACAAGCATGGGGGAAATTCCCTGACTTACATAGCATTCCGTGGAACGCAATCCTTCCATAAGTCTGGGAGTTCCTGTATTTCTATTGGATGGCATGTTGAATTTTTAAACAGTTATAGTAATAGTAATAACCATATAGTGCAAGGAAGCCAAGAGGTTTTTGCTGCACTGGCAAAAAAAAAAAAAAAAAAAACATCCAACCAAGTTGATAAGAAAACTCAAATTATGTGCTTCCCTCCTCACACAGTTAATTATCCAGCAGACCTTTGAATTTATAATTTTAGCATTAGCATTAGCATTAGTAGAGGCATTTGATGCAAGAAAGCAAGCTTATGCAGCATCAGCCAAAAAAAAAAAATAAATAAATAAATAAATAAAAAATAACCACTTCCACTTCACCCCTCTGTTCGTTCGAAATACCTGTCCAGCTGAGCCTTAAACTTATTTAGGCTATCAACTTCCACGACAAGGGATGGAAGTCTTCCCTATTGCAGATCCTACTGATCCTGTTGCAGATCCTACTGCAACAGGATCTAGATAATTTGGGCAGATGGGCTAAGAAGTGGCAACTGAAGTTTAACCTTGACAAATGCAAAGTACTGAATATGGGTAGAAGTAACCTCAGAGAAATGTACCAACTGTGTGGTACTACACTTAAGGTGGTAGAAAATGAAAAAGACCTGGGAGTAATTGTGCAGTCAAATATGAAGTTTTCTGAGCAATGCAGACAGGCTGCCAGGGCAGGTCATGGGGTTTTGTCAATGATACATAGGAATTTTGCTAGCAGGGAGAAGGAGGTGATTGTCCCTCTGTATAAGGCAATGGTCAGGCCACACCTTGAGTACTGCGTACAGGTCTGGAGGCCTCATTTTAGGAAGGATGTAGATTTGCTTGAGCGTGTACAGAGAAGTGTAACAAGATTGGTGAGGGGAATGAAGGGATCCTCTTACCAAGAGAGGCTTAAGTTCTGCAAATTGCAGTGGCTGGAGACTAGGCACCTGCGCGGTGATCTGATTCAGGTGTATAAGGCCTTGAATGGGTTGAGCACGCTGAATTCTGATGGGATCCTTCCACTTGTTCAGATTACGAACCTAAGGGGGCATAAATTCAAATTAAGAAAAGACAGATGTAGAATAGATGTGCAGAAATTTGCCTTTAGCCAGCGGGGGGTTAATTGCTGGAACAAACTTCCATCTGTCATTGTGGAAGTTGACAGGTTGAATAAATTTGAGGAACTGGACAGGCATTTGTAGGGAATGGTGTGATTTTTTTTTTTTTTTTGGCTGATGCTGCATTAGCTCATACACTTGCTTTCTTGCATCACATGCCACTACTACTACTACTACTACCCCAGGTGCTTTTCTTATGTTTAACTTCAACAATTTCTCCTCCACTTTGCTCTCAGTTATTACAAAATCATTAAGTATCCTGCTACAATTTTATAACCTTCTGCCATTTTCAAACCTTAATAATTCCTCATGGTTGAATGGAGATGCAAAATACTTATTCAGTTTGTTTGCTATCTGAGCAGGATCATCAATAGTGGAACCATCGATGTCAAGTGGACCAATCACATTTATCCCCTTCCTTTTAGAGTTTATATAAGTAAAGAAATCCTTGCTGTTTTTCTTAGCATCTTTTGCCAAGGATTTCTCGTAATCTGCCTTCGCCTGCCTAACTTCCTTTGTGACCTGATTACAGACTAGCTTATAAGTGCCATAGGCTTTTGAGTCGCTTAAGAATTTATATGCATCCCATGCATTTTTCTTCTCTATTATGAGTCTCATTAGTTCATTTGATAACCATTTAGGCCTAAATCTTGAACAATATTTCTTAATAGGTATGAAACTTTTAGTAGCATCCACGATTAATTCCTTGAATGCTTTCCACTTACAATTTACTGTTGGTAACATCATCAGTTGATCACACTGTACAGAATTTTAAAATAATTATTCTAAAACTGTTTTTCCTCAGTTTGAAACTATGTCCCCTCAGGTTCTTAATCTGAACAAAAAGAAGAATCCCATCAGCATTCAGCTTGTTCAACCCATTCAAGGCCTTATACACCTCAATCAGATCACCTCACAGGTACCTACTCTCCAGGTGCTGAAATTTGCAGAACTTAAGCTTTTCTTGGTAAGAGTACCCCTTTGTTCCCCTCACCAATCTTGTTGACCTTCTTTGTACTCGTTCTTGTAACTCTACATCCTTCCTAAAATGAGGCCTCCAGACCTGTCCACAGTACTCTAGGTGTGGCCTGACCATTCCTTTGTACAACAGGATAATCATCTCCCTATCCCTGCTACCAAAATTCTTATATATCATTGACAAGACTTCATCACCTGCTTTGGCAGCCTGTCTGCACTGCTTGGCAAGCTTCATGTTCGACTGCACAATTACCCCCAGATGGTTTTCACTTTCCACTTTCCCGAGTGCAGTACCACACAGTTAGCACGTTTCTCTTGGGTTATTGCTTCCCATATGCAGTACTTTGAATTTGTCAATGTTAAACTTCAGTTGCCACTTCTCAGCCCATTTGACTAGCTTATTCTAGTCCAGTTGGAGTAGTCTTTACTGTCGTTAACAACCCTGCCAACCTTTGTATCAACTGCAAACTTGGACATTTATCCTGATATACCTTCATCAATATCATTGATGAAGCGCCTCCATAGCCAGGTGGAAAGGAGCAGCAGTGCATATCATACGCTTCTTGATTAAACCGGTGTTCGAGCCCGTCACCACAAAATATGGAGGATTCAGAAAGGTCAGGGAATGACCACCGCATATTCCCAGAGCAATATGGCCTTAGTTGCTAATGCTCCTAACAAACAAATAACAAACAATAACAGATAATCATTGATGAATACACAAAACAACAATGGGCCCAGCACGGAAACCTGGGGAATTCCACTAATAACATTTGTCCACGAAGAGCAGTGTCCATTGATTACCACTTTCTGTTGTCTCCCACTCAACCATCCCTTTATCCATTGTAGCAACTTACCCTAAATGTCATACCTCTACAATTTGTACGGCAGTCTTCCCTGTGCAACAGTATCAAAAGCTTTCCTGAAATCCAAGTATATGATATCAAATTTATTTTTCTCATTCAGTTCCTTTGATCCTGCAATGCTTCTTTAACCAGTGATTCCAGACTATGTATAAATATAGTGCAAGCATATCAGAAATACATAGCTATATCTGAATAAATCAGAATATTAGTGAAACGGCATCGTTTTAAGTTATATCTCATATTGTGAATACCTTCACAACGAGTTGCCATGATATAGCAATACTTCGAATAAATAACGCTTCACCTAAGACTAATGTTACTTATTCTCAGATGGATACCACCACCCAGATGGCACCGTTTTGAAATATGGTATGGGATAATAGTTCTCGGTTATCCTCATACTGTCCCTATTAGACTATTCGAGGAAACTCAGCTCCTTCAAATCACACACAAAGCTGATATATTCCTCGAATAGGCAACGCTTCCCCAGTGGAAAAGACTGTTGTTACCTATTCGAGGAAACTCCGGACATCATCAGGCTCCCCCTGGTGCCGTTTCAGGGCTATTTGGCCCTTCTTCAGTGGGTGGGTAGGTTCCCGAGTGATGCAATGATGGCAAAACAGTTATGAAGTATAATTCCACAATATGAGAGATGCCTGATGGTGTATCATGTATTTAGACTCTAAAGCGTTTAGGGCATAAGCCTCAAGCTATGGGAGAGTCTAGACTATGTATAAATATAATGCAAGTGCATCAGAAATACATAGCTATATCTGAATAAATCAGATGACTTAAAACGATGATAATTTAAAACGATGCCGTTTTACTAATATTCTGATTTATTCAGATATAGCTATGTATTTCTGATGCACTTGCACTATATTTATACATAGTCTAGACTCTCCCATAGCTTGAGGCTTATGCCCTAAACGCTTTAGAGTCCAGTGATTCCATTATTTTCCCCGGAATGCAAGTTAAACTAACAGGTTCACCTTTGTTCAACTTGTGTCACCCTTTGAACCCCCCTTTGTGAATTCTTGATACAGCTCCAGTCCATGGGGACTAACCCCAAGTCCGAGGATGCTCTCATAATTATAGCTAAGTGTTTGGTCACGTCCTTTGCTGCCTCCTTTAATATAACTGGATAGATCCCATCCACCCCATTTGCCTTCCTTATGTTTAACTTCAACAGTTTCTCCTCTGCTTTGCTCTCAGTTATTACAAAATCATTTAGCTCCCTGTTAGATTTTGACAAACTTCTGGCATTCCCCTCATTGAATAACTCTTCATGTGTGAATGTAGATGCAAAATAATCATTCAATTTATCAGCTACCTGAGCATGATCATCAATAGTCAACCCATCTATGTTAAGTGGTCCAATCTGATTCATCCCTTTCCTTCTAGAGTTTACATAAGTAAAGAGCTCTTTGCTGTTTTTCTTTGCATCCTTTGCTAAAGATTACTTATAATCTTCTGTTTTGCCTGCCTAACCTCATTTGTGATTTGATTACAGATTACATTAATTTATATGCATCCCATACATTTTTCTTCTCTGCCACGAGCCTCATTAATTCATCTGGCATCCATTTAGGCCTGAACTTTGAACGGTATTTCTTATTTGGAACGAAAAGCCTAGTAGCCTACAAGATTAAGTTCCTGAAGGCTTCCCATTTAGAATTCAATGTTGGTAACATCATCAGAGATCCCACTGTACAGAATTTAAAAACTGTCTGAGACCCCTGTAGTCACCTTTATAAAAGCAAAAGCCCTTCCCTTTAGCCTTGATGGTAGTTTCATGTTTAAAATTCCCACATCAGTACATTGTGATCACTGTAACCCAGTGGTTCGTTTATCTGCAAATTCTTAGTGTATGAATAATCACTGCTGATAATCAGATCAAGAGTATTATTCCCTCCAGTTGCCTCTCTAACATGCTGCTGTAGAAAGCAATCATCCAAAAAAGTCTTGCTAGTGTGCGAGTGACCAACCCACAAGTTCCAGTCAATATCTGGAAAGTTAGAATCCCCCATTATAAGACATTCTGATTTACAGGCCCACTCTTATTTCTCTGCACAATTGCTCATTATACTCATCAGATTCATTAGGCTTATAACACACACCTGCTCTCATTTTTTTTCCCAGTGCTTATGTCACACCAAACAGACTCAACACTGCATAATGTGTTCTTTAGATATTATAAATTGTACATTCATATAGAATGTTTGCCCAGTCTTCACTCTCTTTGCAGTTACAGTTTGGGTTATCTAACCCTAAGGAAGTAAGATTTACCTTTAGGGAGCCATGACCTGTCAATATAAAGGTTGTAAAAAGTTCAGGGGCGAAAACCTTTTGGTAACAGCATCTCTGGTTTCCTACTCCCAATTACTTTTCCATAATTATTGAAGTTTTGTAGAAATTTTCTTTCTCTCAGATTCTATAGAACAGCGGGAATTTCACCTTCATTCATTTTATTAATCTCTCTCGGAGCCTTATAAACCTCAATCGGTTCCAACCATGCAACCGATTGAGGTTTATTAGCCTGCATAATCAGTCTTTCTTACAGTCATCCTTTTGCCGATCTCGCCATTTGAGTTTCTTGTTTTTGGACCTGTTCAAGAAGCCCAATGTTTATTTTCAGATGAAGGGTCTCCATACTTGAACACAGTATTCCAAATGTGGTCTGACAATTGCCTTATACAGTGGGATTATGACCACTCTATAACTACATAAATCATCAAAGTTCAATTGGCACTTCTTAGTCAATCTGCCTGATTTTTCTAAATCTTGTTGCAGTAGCATACCTTGAATACTGTCATTAACCACCATGCCAACCTTTGTATTATCAGCAAACTTAGACATTAAGTTTGATGTGTACCGATATCATTAATAAATATTGAGATGTAGTTCCAAAAATGTAACAGTCTTGCCTGCTTTACTGTGGCATGCAGCTGTCTGCCATTTGTCTCTACAAATATTCCCACACTCACCCAAAACTGTCCTACATACTGTACACGACTTTGCTATTATTTTTGTCACAGAATGCTGATTTCTAAAAACTGGATATTTCTCTTCCTGAAGCGGTAGAAACAAGAGGATAATTAATTAAAATTATGGTTTGAATTTAATTGAAAAAAGCTGAAGACTAGATGTAAAATTTTTTTCTTTTAGTTGTAGAGTAATTAGTTGTTGGAACAAATTACCATCCAGTTTGTGAACATGAATAGTTTATGTAAACTTAAAGCAGCCCTAATTAAGAACCTGGATGAAAAATGGTGATAAGAGATAAAATTGATGGGTTAAAATTATTATTTTTTTCCCTTGAATTATTTTGCTCACTGTAAAAAGTTATAGAGGTAAAAAAAGTGGTAAACGTTATAGAGGCCATTATAGCTTGCAGTGGGTGACAAAATATGCTGGCGCCTCCGTAGCCAGGTGGGCAGGAGCAGCAGTGCGTAGCACACGCTTCTTGATCAGACCAGGTTCGAGCCCGTGACCATCAAATACGGAGGACGCGGAAAGGTCAGGGAATGACCACCGCATATCCCCGGAGCAATATGGCCTTAGTTGCTAATGCTCCTAAAAACCAAATAACAAACAAACAAAACAAAATATGCTAAAATTTCTAGTTTTGCTACTCTTGGTCCTTGAGGTTGTCACAGACATTCTCTCAGATATGCCAGACAAGCTGTACTTGCTACCTGTGAGTCTAAAACGCTGATGGAACTGATATTCGGGTGACGATCAAGTCAAGTGGACCCAATTTCGACAAAGTCCGGATGGGCTGTGACAGCCAAATCCTCTGCTTGCACTTTCACGATGGTGGGACTGTTAGTAATCCTGGGTATAACCTCCATGCAGAAGTACATGGTGAGTGACCACCCAGGTGTAAACCAACGTAAGCAGGGGTCGAGGTGTGGCGCCCACACCACATGGAGGAATGCCGCCCCTCTATGTTACCAGGCAGTACTAGGTGGTAGATGACTCTCATCAACCGGTGCAATACCACCACTTTGCTTATTGGAGGCTTGAAGTGGTGGAACCCATGTTTAGTCTCTAGAGCTAAGTTCCGGTCAACCCTTCCCCATCTCTTCCATCATGCAGTATGATTAATGACTTTTGAGGTTATGATGAACATCGTGGCGAGATCCAATATTACTTACATTTCGAGTGTACAGCTCTAAAATGGTGGTCGCAGGCCGGCCGCTTAATAGTACACAAGACCGAATCTATTGGTAACTCTCTAGGAGGCTTCCGGATCAGCTAGTGTATAATCTTGTTACCTCTACGCTGCCAGATAGTGACTGGAGGGAGTCCGAGTAGTGTGTATGCGGGGAGCATTGACGAGGCCACGTTATGTCAAGGATCTGGGTATATTCTTACCCTATGTACACCATATCCAAAAATTTCATTACTTCATACAGCCTGTCCCACCCACTTTTTCTTACCATTGAATACACCATGAATTGTAAAACTAATAGAGCAAGCTTATCTGCAAAAAGATCTAAATCTCCCAAGCACTTCCTAATTCATTTCACAAATATATGTGGTCTCAATTCTAATCTCAACGATGTCCATTTCCACTTGCAGTCTGCCAAACGCTATGTACTTTTTCTGAAAGAATCTCAGTGATCGGTTGATTCAACTACTGCTCATCTTAGATGCCCAAATTATTCGCTGTGTAATTCCTTTCGCCTCAAAGGTGGTACTTGTGCATATGTCCATTCTGATATTCCCTGTCAGAGACTTGGCAATTTGGAATCTCCTCTCTTTGATCTTCTCTGGCTTAAAATCTCTCTCTCTACCTCATTGTGTCAAATTCATCTGTTGTCTCTACCGTTCTCCCAACTCCACTAATCACTTGGAGATCTTTGACTTTCTCCAGTCCAGCTTTCCTAACAGTGAGCTAATTTTCCTTGGTGATTTTAATGTTCACAACTCCAGCTGACTTCCATTTTCTAGTCACACTGACCCAGCTGGTCGAGATGCTGAGGCTTTTGCAATTACTAATGACCTTGCACAGATTGTTCATTTACCTACAAGAATACCAGACCATCCTAATCATACAGCTAATACGCTTGATCTTTTTCTCACAAAAAACCCTTCTAAGTACACGGTCGATGTGAGAGGTCCTTTAGGCACTTCAGATCACAACTTGGTGATTGTCTCTTCTCCAATGGAACCTTTACCTCACGGCTATTCCCAACCTCGTGTTGTTTGGCATTACAAGAATGCAAAATGGGACCTGCGAGACTTCTTTTCTTCTTTTCCTTGGTCGGATTACTATTTGAAAAGTTCTGATGTCAACGTTTGCTCAGATTGTGTCAGTGAAATTATTCTTGTAGGAATGAAATCCTTTATCCCACACTCCACTTTAAAATCTCTCCTTTATCTAAACCCTGGTTTTCCAATAAATATGCTAAGGCTGTTCAAGAGAAGAATGTTGCATATTGTAATTGGCTTGTTTCTAATTCTTCAGTTTCATTTTCTGCCTACACCAAAGCTCACAACAATTGTAAAGCAGATATTAACCAGTCCAAACTAGAGTTTGAACAGGCTAAGGGTAGAAAACTTGCTTCTTGCCGTAATGGTAGCCGAGCATTCTGGTCTCTTGCCAAAGCTATTGGCTGCAACTTTTGCCCATCTCTGCTCCCACCTCTATCCGAACCAGATTGTTCTGTTGTCACTTCAGCCAAGGATAAAGCTGACCTGCTAGCATCCCATTTTTCTTCCAACTCATGCATTTACGATCTTGGAAAAACACCTCCCACCATTCCCAACACGCTCCATTCAATGCCTCCTGTGGTCTTCCATCAAAAGGATGTCAGAAGGATTTTGATGAATCTTGATGCTAAGAAAGCTCCAGGTCCCAATTGTATTTCTGCACTTGTTCTCAAAACTTGTGCTCCTGAACTTACTCCTATTCTTTGCCGCCTTTTTTTTTTAACTTTCTTATTCCAAAGGTGTTTTTCCTTCTGCTTGGAAATTTTCTCATATCCAGCCAGTTCCTAAAAAGGGTGACAAATCCCTCCCATCCAATTATCGTCCTATTGCAATTACTTCTACTCTTTCTAAAGTAATGGAGAAATCAATTAACCGCCAATTTTAAACTACCTAGAAACCTTCCGTTTGATCAACGATCGCCAGTATGGATTCCGTCAGTGTCAATCCACTGGTGATATTCTGGCTTATGTTTCCCATTTATGGACTAATTCAATGGAAAGGTTCGGTGTAACACAAGTAGTTGCTCTTGAAATCTCAAAGGCTTTCGATTGTGTTTGGCATAAAGGTCTTCTATACAAGCTTCCATCTTATGGTTTGCCAACTGTTTTTAGTAATTGGTTATCCAGTTTTCTCTCTGATCACTCACTGAGGGTGATGGTAGATGGCTCTCTGTCTTCTAACTTCTCCACTAATGCTGGTATCCCTCAAGGTTCAGTTCTTTCCCCCACTCTTTTCCTCTTATATATTAATGACCTTCTCCCATTGACTGGAAATCCTATCCATAGTTTTGCCGATGATAGCACATTGCATTCCACTTTCCATTTTGAGAAACCTTGTCCTGCTCAATCAGCTTCAACTTCTCGAAAATCTGCTACCAATTCCTTAAATGCCGATCTTCAGGTAATTCTCCAGTGGGGCAAAGACAACTTAGTTGATTTCAACCCTTCTAAAACTCAGTCTTGTTTTATATCTTGCAAAAAGGATTCTTCTGCTCCTATGCTTTTCTTTAGTGATACTCCGATTTCTAGGCAAAATGATATATCTCTTTTGGGGATTACCCTGACTTCTAATCTCTCTTGGCACAAACACATTACAAATATTGCTTTTTCTGCATCTAAAAAACTTGGTTTTCTATTTCACTCTCGGTGTTACTTTTCTTCCAAACAGCTGCTCACTCTGTATAAATCGCAAATCCCCCTTGCCATGGAATATTGTTCCCACATCTGGGGCGGTGGTCCCAAAATCTGTCTTTCTGTCAGGCTTCTTGATTCCATTCAGAAGAGGGCAGTTCGATTAATTAATGACTCATCTCTAACAGAGTCTCTCCACTCGCTGTCTCATAGATGTTCTGTTTGTGCTGCATGCCTCTTCTACAGATACTTCTATGGGCACTGTTCTTCTGAATTGGCTTCTATAATTCCCGCTCTCTCTTTCAAAACAGTCCGAACACATGCCGCCACCAGCCAACATCCATTTACTGTCCAACTTCAAACTGACAGAACCAACTTTTCATCTTCCTCGTTTATTCATTCAACTGCCGTTTTCTGGAACAACCTTCCTTCATATGTATTTCCTGAAAATTACAGTCTACAGAAGTTCAAGTCCAATGTCAACAAATATCTTCTTTCGTCTTCTCAACCTCCAACCCAAGCACGGTACTGAGTACTGTAGGTTCTAACACCTCTCGTGTTTGTGGTTTACATAAAAAAAAAACAAAAAAACTCTTGTTACGTTTTACTGGAAAATAAATCAATGTGTTGAATTAATTAAAATTTAATATGATTAAATTCTTCAATAATTATTACTTTTTTAAAATTATTATTTGTTTAGGTTTGGTGGACTGCAGAAGTTGAAAATGTGTTTGATCAAGTGAAAGCAGGGCATAGGGGTGCCATGAAAAAATATGCTGTACAAATGCATCAACAAATAGATGAATTAGTAATGAAGGTAAATTGCTTTAAAATAGTATTCCTTCTTTCATTTTGGGAAACATTTATTTCCTGTATTGTTATCATAATTCAAAATTAAAAAAGATAGCAGAGTAGTTAAAGCAGTGCTTTTCACTTGTTCGCCTGTTTCCAATCACTAAAGCCATTATACTGCCTGACTAAGTACTCACACAAGGGTGGTTCAATAAAGAATCGTCCTCACCTACTTCCACATATTGCAGAGTCATGATATTTTGTATATTTGTTATTGTTATTTGGTTTTTAGGGGCATTAGCAACTAAGGTCATATTGCTCCGGGATATGCGGTGGTCATTCCCTGACCTTCCCGCATCCTCCGTATTTGGTGGTGATGGGCTCGAATCCCGGTCTAATCAAGAAGCGTGTGCTACGCACTGCTGCTCCTTCGCACCTTGCTACTATTTTGTATGTAGAGTCATATATAACTCTGTACTAAAGGTGTAAAATTTCAGCCGTGTCTCTTAATTTGTTTTTTTCTTACAGAACTGAACGTGTGACGAAGTAGCATCATGGACAAAGCTGAAGCCAGAGCTGTAATCCAGTATCTGTTCTTGAAGGGGAAATCTCCTAAAGAAATTCATGAGGAGATGACTGCTGTATACAACGATGAAGCCCCATCCTATTACATATGTGAAGCACTGGCATAGACAGTTTAGATGTGGTCGGACATCGGTAGAATCTGATCCCATTCCAGGTCATTCCCATTCAGCCATTGATGACAGCACAATCAGAAAAGTGGAGTTGTTAATCATGGAAGATCGCCGGATATCTATGCCTGAATTGTTTCAGAAGGTGAAGGTTAGTGTGGGTTCTGTTGAAACAGTCCTTCATGACCAACTCCATTTATGGAAATTGAGTGCAAGATGGATCCCCGATTATTGCCTGGTTTCCAGAAGACTGATCGACAACAGCAATCACAAGAGTTGTTAGCCCTGTGCCAAAAAAATGAGGAAGACTTTTTCTCTCGTTAAATCACTCATGATGAAAGTTGGATACACCATTTCGACACTGAAAGTTAAAAGCCGTCCATGGAATGGCGACATCATGGTTCCCCACCCCCTAAGAAGGCAAGGTCCAATCGTCATCAGGAAAGGTCTTGCTGACAGTGTTTTGGGATGAGAAAGGCGTAATAATGACTGATTACCTGCCGAAAGGTAGAACAATTACAGGTGCCTATTATGCCAACTTACTCACAAAATTATGGGAGAAAAATCAAAGCATGTAGGCATGGCATGCTGTCCAAAGGTGTGAGAATGCTTCAAGACAATGCCCCAGTTCACACTTCTGAAATTGCAAAAACAAGCGGCCACTTGTGGATATGAAATACTGCCCCATCCAGCCTACTCACCCGATCTTGCACCATTGGATTTCTTCTTGTTTCCTTCCTTAAAATCATTTCTTCTGGAGACCCACTTCTCTGACGACGAGACACTCTTTTCTGCAACAGAGTCATGATTCAAAGACCAACCTCACCACTTCTACAAAAACGATATCCATAACCTCATCCATTGATGGAAAAAATGTGTAAATTTGCACAGTGGCTATATAGAGAAGGACTAAAACCTGTACCAGGAATCAACAGGCTAGCATCTTTGCAGCTAGGTCAGTTTTTTATTGATCCACCCTCGTATATAGCAAGAATATATAGCACAGCTAATTCCAAGTAACAGATGCTATATTGATAAGTTGGTTAATGATAGGAATGACAGTATGCTTCTGCAACAGGATCTAGAAAAGTTGGCAGATGGGCTGAGAAATGGCAATTGATGTTTAACATTGACAATTGCAAATTATAGTATATAGGCAATGGTAACCCCAGGATAATGTACCAATTGTGTGATACTGCACTCAGGGTAGAGGAAAATGGAAAAAAAAAAAAAATCCCTTGTGACAATTGTGCACTACGAAGTTCTCTGAGCAATGCAAACAGGATGCCAGGACAGCTCATAGGGTTTTATAAATTATATACTGGAATTTTGTTAGCAGGGATAAGGAGATGATTATCCCATTATAATTATATAAGGCAATGGTCCAGCCACATCTTGAGTACTGCATACAGGTCTGGAGGCCTCATTTTAGGAAGTATGTAGAGCTGATGGAATGAGTACAGAGAATGGCAATGCGATTGATGGGGGAAATAAAGGTGTTCTCCTACCAAGAAAGGTTTCAGTTCTGGAAATTGAAGCATCTGGAAACTAGGTACCTGCGAGATGGTCTGATTGAGGTGTTTAAGGCTCTGAATGGATTGAGCAAGCTCAATGCTGATGCGATTCTTTCTCTTGCTCAGTCAACACATGTGAAGGGGCACAAATTCAAATTGTGGAAGGATGGATGGGTGCACAATAGATATGAGGAAGTTGCCTTTAGCCAGCAGATGTTTTATTTCTGGAAAAAACTTCTATCTGTTGTTGTGGAAGTTGATAGCTTAAATAAATTTAAGGAAGGATTACACAAACTATTGGAAGGAATGAATAAGTGAAATGGGAAGTGTCATGTTTTGTTTTGCTGATGCTGTATAAGCTTGCTCTCTTGCATCTTCTGCCACTACTAATGCTAATGTTAATTTATTCAAATTTCCCATTTCAGCACAACACCAAATAGAAATTTGTTTCAACAGGCATCCTCACATCTATCCTGTAATCACCTTCCTCAATTTTAATTTATGTCCCTTCATGTGTAGTGTGATCAAGGGGAAGGAGCACGAATTCAAATTCTTTTTCTTGCTCAGACAACTCACATGAGGGAGCATAAATTCAAGTTTAGGAAGGTTGGTTGGAGGATAGATTGAATTCAAGCCAGTAGGTAGTTAATTGTTTGAACAGATTTGTTCAAACAGTCAACCACCGACTAGCTAAAGGCAAAGTTCTGCACATCTGTCCTCCAACCTTCCTAAACTTAATTTATGCTCCCTCGTGTATGTTACCTCATCAATAGAAAGAATTCTGTAGCTTAATCAATCCATTCAACACCTCTCTCAGACCTCCTCCCTGTAGGTGCCTTGTTTCCAGACTGCAATTTGCAGAACTGAAACCTTCCTTGATAAGAGCACCCTTTTGTTCCCTTCACCAATCTGGTTGTCCTTTTCTACACCTGTTCTAGCAGATCTACATCCTTTCTAAAGTCAGACCTCCAGATCCGTATACACAATTCAAAATGTGAACTAACCTTGATCTTGTACAAAGAGATAATCTAATCCAGATTCCTGTAAATGAAATTTCTGTATGTCATTGACAAAACTCCATATTGAGTTGTCTTGGCAGCTTGTTTGCACTGCTTGGAGAATTTTAAATCTGACTGCACAATTACCCCCAGGAAATTTTCATTTTTCACTTTCATAAGTGTAGTACCACACAGTTGCTTTGTTAGTCAGGAATTACTGCCACCCATATGCAGTTTCTTGCGCTTGTCAATGTTAAACTTCAACTGGCATTTCTCAACACATCAACTGAATTTTCCTACATCTTGTTCCACTAGCTCACCCTGATTACTGCCATTAACCACCCTAACCTTTGTATCCTCTGCATACTTAGAAAAAAACCTGATATTCCTTCATCACCATCATTAATAAATATTGAAAACAATAATGGACCGAGTACTGTTCATTGGTTCTTCCACTAAAAATATTAGTCTACAAAGAGTTCTCTGCTGACCAAATCAATGCCAGAGCTCACTCTTGTGCATCAGGAAACACAGAGACAATCTTCAGGGCAGAATGGCTCGTCCCACATGAGTTGGTTACTGTTGTTGACTCTATTGTCAGTGAGACTGGAAATATATTATGCAAAAAAGATAGGTGGAATAGGACAAGGGTATGTCTGTCTGGCACAAAAGTTGATAATGTTTGTGGACCATATTAATTAACATCTTTTAAGGGCACAAAGATGATAATGTACATGTTGGCACTAATGAAATTAACAGAAGGAGAACTGCAAATTTACTTAATAAGTACAGGTTAATGTTGAGAAAAAGTTGTGAGATAGGGTTGAATTTAGCATTAGCATTAGTAGAGGCATAGGATGCAAGAAAGCAGGCTTATGCAGCATCAGCCAGAAAAAAAAAAACAAAAAAACTCAACCATCCCTTTATCCATTGCAGCAACTTGCCCTTAATGCCATACTGCTCCAATTTGTACAGCAGTCTTCCATGTGCAACAGTATCAAAAGCTTTCCTGAAATCCAAGTATATGATATCAAAATTATTTTTTTGCATCCAGTTCCTTTGTGACCACAACAATAGTATCCAATCAAATCAGTCAGACAAGATTTCCCTTTAAAAATCCCATGCTGTATCTGAACTATTACTGAAGTCTTGTCTAGGTGATACTGTATCATCTCTTTAACTAGTGACTCCATTATTTTCCCTGGAACAGAGGTTAAACTAACAGGTCTATAATTATTTGTGTCACCCTTTGCACTCCGTTTGAATTGGGGATACATTTGCACATCTCCAGTCCATGGGGACCTCCCCTGACTCTAAGGATGCTCTCATAATTATGGCTAAGAGTTTGCTTACTTACCTTTCTGCCTCCTTCAATATAACTGGATAGATTCCATCTGCCCCAGGTGCCTTTTTTAGGTTTAACTTCAACAATTTCTCCTCCATTTTGATCTCAGTTATTACCAAATCACTTTGTTCCCTATTAGAGTTTGATAAATCTGTAGCATTCCCCTCCTTGAGTAACTCCTCATGAGTGAATGTAGATGTAAAATACTCATTCAATTTATCAGCTACATGAGTAGGATCATCAATAGTTGAACCATCTATGTTAAGTGGACCAATCTGATTCATGCCCTTCCTTCTAGAGTTTACATAAGTAAAGAAGCGTTTGCATCCTTGGCAAAAATTTCTCATAATCTGCCTTTGCCTGCCTAACTTCCATTGTGACTTGATTATAGTCTAGCTTATATCTGCTGTAGGCTTCTGTTTCTCCTGATAAGTTATATGCATAGCATGCATTTTTTTTTCTCTGTTACGAGCCTCATTAATTCATCTTACTTCAATTTAGGCAGAATCTTGAACAGTATTTCTTATTTGGTATGAAAAGCCTAGTAGCTTTGCCAAGATTAATTCTTTGAATGCTTCCCATTTACAATTTGATGTTGGTAACAACATAATTTGGTGCCACTATATAGAATTTAAAAACTGTCTCAGACCACCGTAGTCACCTTTACAAAAGCAAAAACCCTTCCCTTTACTTCTGATGGTAGTTACATCTTTGTGTAAATCCCACATCAGTACACTGTGATCACTGTCACCTAGTGGTTCCTTTATCTGCAAATTCTTAATGTGTGAATAATCACTCCTGGTAATGAGATCCAGAGTATTACTCCCTCTGGGTTCCCCTCAAACATGTTGCTGTTGAAAACAATCCTACGATAAATCCACAAAAGTCTTGCTAGCATGCGAGTAGCCAAACCTAGAGTTCCACTTAATATCTGGAAAGTTAAAATCCCCCATTACAAGACATTCTGATTTACTGATCCACTCTATTTCTTTGCACAATTGCTCATTATACTCATCAGATTCATTAGGCCTATAACACACCTACTCTCATTTTTCCTTTCCCAGTGCTTATGTCACACCAAACAGACTCAACATTGCATTGTCCACCCGTGTCGACTGGATGCACTTCCTTAGATTTTATGTGTTTGTTAACTAACAGCATAGCCTCTCCTCCCTTCCTGTGCTGTCTATCCTTTCTGTACACATTGTACTTGCCAAATTCCAATTCTGCTCTGCTTCTGTCTGTGTGACACCACATCTTTTATCGCCACTTCAAATTAACCAAATTATTTACAATATAATTCTAGCATTGGTGTACATGCAAATATACATGCACCTGTTCTTTATCTTAGTTACCCTAGCACATTCTATGTATTTATTTGTTCCACAATGACTCCCAGCAGTTCTTGAAATCCCTAGCAACTTGCTCACTAGGCTACTGCTCATTACAGTAGAAGCAGTGCAAGAATCACTTTCGCATCTGTCTGCAGCTACTGTTAATCTTTTTGTCTCTGAATCCGTAGTAGTTTTCCGACCGACCTAACACTGTCTCGATAGCATCAGGAAATATTCTTGCACCCTCTCTCTTTAAATGTATCCCATCTCTGTAGAAGCAGTCTCTGCGGTTAGCAAGCACAGACTACACTGAAAAAATTCTGTCCCCTGAACCTTGCACAATCTCTCCAGGGCCAAATTGATTGACAATGCTCTCATCATATCCTCCCACCTACCCTGTCTGTGCAGAATTGCAGACAATTTCAGATTAACCTTAACTCTCGACTTTTTTTCAGCATTGACCTCTACTTGTTAAGTAAATCTGCAGATATCTTACTCTTAAGGTCATTAGTGACAACATGTACAACAATATCACATTTTGTGCCCTTAAAATATATTATCTGCCCTACAACATCATCTACTTTGATCCTTGGCAGACCCTGGTTGTTTTCTATCTATCCTTTTTGCGTAATATATTCCCCGTCTCCCTGACAATAGAATCACCTACAGTAACTAGGGGCCGACCGGGCTAGCCGAGTGGGTAAAGTACCTGCCCGGCAATCCAAAGGTCGCAGGTTCGATTCCCGCCTCGGGCTTGGATCAAAGTAGTGCAAAAATCTTGGGAGGTGCAATATGGCCACAGAAGCCGATGCGCCAACAACTACCAAATCAAAAAAAAAAAAAAAAAAAACAATAACTAGCTCCCGTGGGACCAATGCATTCTGTCTTGGAGATTTCCACTGTCTTGCCTGATGCACAGGAGTGAATTCTGCTGTTGAGCTGGGCAGCTGAGAGCTTTATGGATACTTCATATTAATTTCTTTGATGGCATCTACCCTACACCTCAGACTCTCATAGTTGCCCATTGGAACTCTGAGTTGGTGCCTAATTTCTTCACAGTCTGCTCATCTAGCATACACAAAGACATTCAATGTGTCAGCAATCTGAGACAGGGTCATCAACAATTACCCATTGACACTAATTGCCCCAATGTTTTTTTTTTTTTTTTTTTTTTGGTAGTTGTTGGCACATAGGCTTCTGTGGCCATAATGCACCTCCCAAGGTTTTTGCAGTACTTTGATCCAAGCCCGAGGCGGGAATCGAACCCGCGACCTTTGGGTTGCCAGGTAGGCACTTTACCCACCCGGCTAGCCCGGTCGGCTGCCCCAATGTGAACCAACCCCTCCTTCTACTGTTAATATAAGCATAGAAGTGTTTGATGCTGTTCTTTGTATTCTTTTCCAGGGATTTTTAATAATCTGCCTTCCATTCCATAATCTGCTTTGTTGTTAACTAACAGCATAGCCTCTCCTCCCTTCCTGTGCTCTATCCTTTCTGTACACATTGTACTTGCCAAAATCAATTCTGCTCTGCTTGTTTACAGAGTATTTTATGTATCTAGCATAGGCTTCTGTATCATCTGATAATTTGTATGCCTCTGATGCATTTTTTTCTCTGCCACAAGTATCAACTGTACATCTGACATCCATTTAGATCAAAACCTTGACGATATTTCTTATTTAGTATGAAAGTCTAGTAAGTTCTATGATTACTTCCCTGAATGCCTCCCACTTAGAATTTCCTGTTGGTAACATTATCAGTTGGTCCCACTGCATGGAATTTAAAGACTGTCTGAAACCACTGTAGGTACCCTTATGAAAGCAGAATCCTTTCCCTTTACACCTGGCAGTAGTTATATCTTTGATTAAATTCCACATTAGAGGACACTGTGATCATTGCCATCCAGTGGGTATTTTACCTGAAGATTTTAAATGCTTGAAGAATCACTGCTGATAACTAGATAAAGATTATTGTTTCCTTTTTTTGCCTCTGTAACCTGCTGCTATAGAAAACAGTCATCCAATAAATCTGCAAAATCATGCTAGTGTGTGAATGGTCAACCCACAAATTCTAGTCAATATTTGGAAAGTCAAAATCTCCGATCATATGATATTATGATTTTCTGAGCCACTCTGTTTCTCAGTATATTTGGTTGGTATATTCTTCACAGTCATTTCTCAGATAACATACTTTTATTCTCATTTTCGTTTTCCCAGTGTTTTTATCTTTCTAGTATAGGTACCCACCCACCATATCCCACCAACCGGACTCACTATTGTACTGGCCACCAATGGTGACTGGGTGTGCTGTTTTGTATTTAATTTGCTTCTTAACTAAGAGCATAAACTTCCCCCTTCTGTCCTATCTGTATACACATTGTACTACGCCAAGTATATAGTAAAAAAGATTAAGCAGGTTACAGGAAAACTAATCAGGATTTCTAAGGCAGTCTGGGGCATCAAGCCTTCAACCTTCAGACTGTATTATGAATGAATCTTCATCCCCATTGCTTGTTATACTGCAGGTGCCTAGGGCCACAGAATCACCAACAGCCTTGTGAAGAAATACCTACTGCAGGCCCAAAAATTTTTCCTGCTTGCAATCTTGAGAGCCTCCGGTACAGTATCCACAGTTGCACTCCAGGTCATATGCGGCAAGCTACCAATCCAACATGAATTAGTCTTCAACCATCTTCAATACTACAGAAGGAATAGCCTCTCTGCAAAAAACAGAGACTATGCAATAAACCTGAACATGTCAACTAAAGAAGACAACAAGAGAATAATCAAAGAAATGACAAATGAATGGAAAAGCGAGTGGATTGTCTTGGCACTTGGAAGAACCACATATGAATTCCTACCAGATGCTAAAATATTCGACAAATGGTATGCTACATGGTTCTGGCCTGGACTTCACCTATCTTTTTTGCTAACTGGACATGGCAGTATAAACTCCAAGTTGTACTCTCTTGGACTAACAGACTCACCTCTCTGCCCCTGTGGATCACCAGAGACAGTCAATCACCTAATCTTCCAATGCCACATTTATCAGGACCTAAGAGCTCAACTGCAAATAATCACTGAAGTATATGATCCTGAAAATGTCAAAAATCTCATCTTAACTCCTCAACAGGTTCACCTCGTTTGTTGACTTTGCACACAGCCTCTTTAAACGCAGGAATTCTTACTACTCTAAACAGAACCTGGATGCAGATGGACACCAAATTGGATGATCACTAACAATGACAAAGACCATAGCACTACATCAAGCTGAATAATCCTGTTCGGAACCAAAGGGTTCCGCAATCCTAACTCTACTTTTCTCAAGGGATGCCTCTCTCTCTTCCATCCCTTACTGCTTAAAACTTTACTCCCAATTTTAATAACTCTGGAGTAACTTCATCTTTCCCCGGGGCTTTGTTATTCTTCATTTTCTTCAACACATGTTCTACCTCATCAGGAAGGATATCAGGTATATTGTATGTGTTACTAATTTGCAATCCATCTTCCCCACTGCTAGCATCATTCCCTCGCTCCTTGTATAACTCTTTATAGTAGTCTTCTGCTATTTGAATTATGCCTTCTCTGCTATTTATAAGTACACCAATGCTATTCTTCAGTTTCAGTATCATTTGTCTTTCTGTATTACTGCTCATGGCTACTGATTTAAGTCCTTTGTTTTCCCTTAATGCTTGTTCTACTTTTCTTGTGTTAAATTTTCTTATGTCCTCTCTGAGTCTCTTTCTAATGGCTTTGCATAACTCAGTATACTCAATTTTCTCCTTGTCAGTGTTTTTCATGCTCTTCATTTGTCCTCTTCGGTTCATCATGACAAGTGTTTCTTGACTAATTTTTTCTTCTTTGGATTTCTTTTTACCTATAAGTTTCTTGGGCTTTATCACTTTTAGAAAGTTGTAATATTCCTCGTCGATATCTTGGTCCTGAACAGTCTGCAACAGCTTAAACTTGTTCTTAAGTTCCAGTACATACTGCTTTTTCTCCTCTTCTGTTATCTCAAAGACCTTCGTATTATTTACTCGAGTCAGTTTTTTTCCTTTCTTTTCTTACCTCTATATAAAGTGTGCATCTTACCATTCTGTGATCACTTCCAATATTTACCTTGTTCAGGACAGTAACATCATTCACGATATATCTTCTGTTAGTGAGGATGAAGTCGATTTCATTAGTTGTTAATCCATTTGGACTCTTCCATGTCCACTTTCTGTTTACCCTTTTCATGAAAAAAAAAGTGTTCATTACTGACATTCCTCGAGAATCTTCAAATTCCACAAGTCTTTCACCTCTTTCATTTCTTTCACCAATTCCAAATTTTCCTATAGGTCCCCTTTCTGTGATATTTTGTCTCTTTCCAATCTTAGCATCGAAGTCCCCCATAATGATAGTGTAGTGAGTTTTCTGTTCATCTAGAAGACTTAATTTCGGTGTACATTTCTTCAACCTCTTCATCACCATGGCTCGATGTTGGTGCATAAATCATTATAACCTTTAGCTTATACCTCTTAGAAATCCTGAGTAGCAGTCTTGACACCCTTGGTGATGTACTTTTAAATTCCAAAATGTTTTTTATATCTTTATGGACCAGAAAGCCAACTCCACTGAGTTGTTACTCCACGGCAATTGTGTTCGTTACAATTTGTGCATTCTTTTAAAAAATGTTCATGCATGCTATTGAAATTTATAAAGAGAAGATTATCTTGGAAACAGATGCCTCTCTGAAGAATACGACTCCTTGTGCAACAAACCAACGCGTGCCGAGCCAGTAATGAGGTGATCAACGAGTGTGCATTTAGTCAATGATGATGATGAAGAATAAACATTCTTTAACATTTGTAAGTTTTAAATAATTTCTTTATTATTATAATTTGCTTGATCTTACAGGCCACATTTTCATTTCTTTGGAATATTTTCATTTCTTTGGAATTAAACATAAACTAATTAGCTAACTAATTTCATTGTTGAGAACATAACCCCTGTTTTTAACATTATGTCTATGAGAAATAAATTCCCACTTTACGAGCGCACGCTAGGAACGAATTAACTCATAAAGTCGAGAACTACCTGTATTCTGTGCTACTGAGTTAAATATATTGCACTATACCATTAAGGTCTTAGAGTTTTAAATTAGTTATAGCATTACTAGAATATAGTTTATTAGCCAAAACACAAAAAAAATATGCAAAGTAATCAAAAATAAAAGCTATGCAAAAACAAAAAAAGTATTGTTCGTGGAACTTCTTGTCAGACAATACAATTAGACCTAGGCCATTTTTCATTCTTCACTACCTTGAATTTGGTTTCACTGAAATGTTATGTTCTTTTGAGATTATTGCCACCAAAATGAAGTTTCCTATTAAACCTCAATTGCCACTCTTGCTTTAATTGCTTAATTTTTCTAGTTCCTGTTATAGTGGCATACCTTGATAAGCAAACTTAGACATTAAATATTAGGGGGCTAAATTCTGTTAGTATCTCATTGTTTAAAATATTACTTTATGCATAATTTTTTTAAATTATCATCTACATATTTAATATGGAAGCAGTTTCGTTCGACAGTCAGTGTGAAAGATAGGCTTAACGGATCGGGATGGAAGTGGTCTCAAATTAAAGATATTTCTTCCTAGGTGTGAGAAAGTTGTTAAAATTTTAAAATTCCAAATAGTTTTATTTTACAGAACAGGCCAGTTTTGTAGTATAAACGAGAATAGTTCAACATTCACTTCATAAGTGGAGCCACAGGAAAATGTTAACTGTTAAACAATTATCTAAGTTGATGTCATTTTTTTCAGATTAATAATTTGTACTTTAACTATTTAACTGATTAACAATTTGCTTGTTTGCACAATCGTGTCCTTTGTTCTGAGAAAAATAAAAAATAAAAATAAATAAATAAATGATAATAAAACTCTGCTACCAATTGTGAAATTGTATACCTTAAAAGAAAGAACTAATTGTTAGAATTCCATTGCATTGCTCACTATATGTACGCCCATGTTGCACACATGCTTATACACTCATTGCCATTCGTTACATTTCAGAACTCATCATTTTATCGTTATCAACTTTGAGTTTATTTGTTTTTTGTTTTGAGGTTATTTAAGGTAAGTAATTTAAGGATTTAGAAGTATGTCACAGTCAGAATGTGGAAGACGTGTCCGTCGCCATGCTACTGTGACTGGTTATGTTGAATGTACCCTGCGGCAAAGAAGAAACATGCCCTTTTGTGTTTCTGAAAATGTATTCAGGATCATTCTGAAAGATCAGTCCTGAATACATTTACACGTACACATTGATACTACATGGGTACTACATTTCTTCAGGACAGCTAGAGAAAATTCTGCTACCATAATTTTTGCATAATTTTAGCAAAGGGTACAGCTAGCTGTAGCCATTGTGTATGATAGGCCTAACTGATTTGGTCTCAAATTGAAGATATTTCTTTGTAGGTGTGTAGAAACATGGGAAAATAAAAAATTCCAAATAGTAAAAAATCCGAATAGTTTTATTTTACAGAATAGGCCAATTTCTTCTGCTAGCGCTGCCTACCTTAAAAGAAAGAATATTTTTATTTTACAGAAATAAGAAATGAGAAAGGATTCGATGCATACTGGCTTACCTGCTCACGATCACACAGACTACATTTCTTTAGGACAGCTAGAGAAAAACTCTGCTACCAATTGCAAAATTTTCACAATGGGTACAGCTAGTTATTATTTATTGCATGTTATCACCATTTTGTATGCTACAACAGTGAACCAGAACTGTATAGGAAACAATAGGCCCTTTTAGAGGTTTGCTGATTTCCACCACTATCAGCTATTCTTTTCTATTAAATATCAGGTGAAGTGGCAAGGTCGCATGGAGTGGATGAAAGTGAATGAGTGAATTTGAGTGTATGAGAGAGTGCTTAAGGTTTGCATATTCTGAATATTTGTATGTAAATAAATAAATAACAATAAAAATATTTGTTACATCCTAGCTTCATCTATTCTTGGTCATTATGTAATGGAAAAACATTAGTAGTCCTTGATAATTTCCAGAACATAAATTTATTTTATAAATATAAAAGAAATAAATTTATAATTTCTTTTCTTTTTTTTTTTTTTCTTTGTTTAAAGAAGTTTTGATTACATATTTTGTCCTCAGGTCCGATCTCAGTTAAGTAAAAATGATAGGAAGAAATTTAATACTGTGCTTATAATTGATGTCCATGCCAAAGATATAATCGATGGGTTTGTTCGTGATAGGTGAGTGTATAGTTGCATTCATTTATGAGATTTTATTTGAAAAATGATTGTACAAGTAGGTCATATGTTCATTCCATACATAGTAATGATTTTAAAGTAATTAGCAATCCAGGTTTATTTTCATATCCCAAATAAATGGGATATGGAACTTGAAAAAGTCAAATGGGATGGTATGTCTCTCTGTGTTAACTTATAGATTGAGAACAATAATGCTAATTTTAGAGAAATAAAATATTATCTGTTGATGTATAAACTACCTGGAGTGATTGGAACTGAAAAAACTTAGAAATGAAAAACTCCAAAATGCTTTAACTAGATTAGCATTATCAGAAGCTGAAATGGTGAATTTGTAGAAAGTTTTTCATTATATATAAAAATAGAATTATAGAAATGAAACAACTCAGAATAGAATGAGAAATTCAACCATGATGCTCCACTTCGTCAGAGAAAGGAAAAACAGCTGGAGAAGAAAGTGTTTAGTTAAACCTTTAGTTTGGCAATCAACTGGGAGAAATGCAGCTGTAACTACTCTCTTTTTCACTTCTGAAATTTTTCAGAATTCAAGTACTTTTAAATGTAACTTATAACTGGTTTGTTTTTATGGTTGTATGTACCATATGTTATTTGAAAAATTTGCTGAAGCTATCAAGGCTGCATTGATAGTTGGTCCCACTGCATATATTCAGTGGGACCAACTGATAGTGTTACGATCAGCAAATTGTAAATTGGAAGTTGTGAAGGTATCAATCATAGAAGCTACTAGGCATTTCATACCAACTACGAAATACTCTTAAAAGTATAGGCCAAAATGGATATAAATTTTCCGTTTATACTCCCGCACGACAACTAGGTCAGTAGAGTTTACAATAAATCGTCAATATGGATATTTATCTTATTTAGTAGTAGTCACGGGCTTGAACCCTGGTTCACTCAAGGAACGTGTGCGATGCACTCTCGCTCCTGACCACACGGCTATATCAGTAATAGTAATAGTAATGGAGGTAATAGTAATGGAGGATGTGATGCAAGAAAGCAAGTGTATGAGCTTATTTAGCATCAGCCAAAAAAAAAGACAGATAGAAGTTTGTTCCAGCAATTAACCACCCACTGACTAAAGGCAAATTTCCACACATCTCTTCCACAACTGTCTTTTCTCAGTTTGAATTTATGCTCCCTGAGCAAGTGGAAGAATCCCATCAGAATTCAGCATGCTCAACCCATTCAAGGCCTGACCATGGTCAGGCCTTGAATGGGTTGAGCCTGCGAACATGTGGCCTGACCATTGCCCTATACAAAGGGATAATCACCTCCTTTTCCCTACTAGCAAAATTCCTATACATCATTGACAATACCCCATGACATTCTCTGGCTGTTGCTCAGGAAACTTCATATCTGACTGTCCGATTACTCCCAGGTCTTTTACATTTTTTACCACCTTAAGTGTTGTTGTTGTTATGGGATTTCTGGCGCAAGGGCTACATAGGCCATATTGCGCCTATCAAAGTAAGTAAGTATACATGTGATAACTGCTCTGGAAGCAATTAGAGTTGGTCATACATTTTAATTTTTTTCAAGTAGGTGAAGAATTTGGAGAGTTTTGCGTCATTACCTATGATGCTGTTGAGTGACAAGGGGTTTGAGATGGAGCTGAAAGTAGACTGTCGGGCAGTGTCGAACAAGCTACATTCAATCAGAATGTGCTTCACTGATAGCGGCTGCAAACAGTGCATGCACTGAGGAGGATCTTTTCCTGTGAGCAGAAACAGATGAGTAAGGTGAGTGGCCAATTCGGGTTCTGGCTAGAAGTACTTCTTCCTTTCTAATTTTACGGAGGCTAGAGGTCCATAATTGTGGTTCAGATTTCAATTGAAACAGTTTATTATGTGTTTGCTTTTTCCACAGAAGAGTCCATTGTTCCATACATATTTCCTGTATTTTATGTTTATAATCAGGATAGGGGACAAGATCATTTGATAAGGCTATGTTGGAGGGATGCTTTGCAGCATCATCATCAGCGCACTCATTTCCAGGAATACCGCTGTGACCTGGGATCCAGGAGAAGACAACAGTGCGATGTTGCTCATGGAGATGTATCAGTTCTTGTCTTATTAGCTTTACCAAAGAATTGCAAGGTGAGGTGTTTGTGAGAGCTAAGAGAGCACTCTTGGAATCTGTGTATACTATACTTTTATTCGTTGACAAGAGTGAAATATTTTCCAGGGCAAGTTTAATTGCATAGAGTTCAGCAGTATAGCTGCTGCATTCAGCTGGAAGTGGAATAGAAACAGTTGTATTAGGGAAGACAGCAGCTGCACCCACTTTATTGCCCAACTTTGAACCGTCAGTGTAGATCTTAGAAAAGTGGGAATAATTTTCTTCATGGACAAAATGCAATTGTCTGATGTTAATATCTGCTACAGCACCTTTTCCCCATTTTTCAAAGTAATCATCATATGAAGGAGTTAAGGTAATCCATGGGGGATCCGGATCTTTTAAATCTCTGATGATATTATGAAAGGAAATATTCCAGCGTTCTAATAGGTTCTGTAATCTGATACCAGCAGGTCGGATTGTTCTGAGTTTGTTTCCATAGTGTGTTCTCCACTGCAGATCATACAGTAGTGGCCAAATAATATAGCCGGCCGGGCTAGCCGGGTGGGTAAAGTGCCTGCCTGGCAACCCAAAGGTCGCGGGTTCGATTCCCGCCTCGGGCTTGGATCAAAGTACTGCAAAAACCTTTGGAGGTGCATTATGGCCACAGAAGCCTATGCGCCAACAACTACCAAAAAAAAAAAAAAAAAAAAAGTGGCCAAATAGGATGAGTGGGGAAGCTTTTAATTTTAGCCGAGTAATTTAACAGTAACATCTTTCTCCTGATACTGAGTGGGGGTTCGTGAGCCTCAACATACAGACTTTGAACTGGTGATGTTCTGTATGCACCCAGGGCAATCCTAAGGGCAGCATGTTGGATAGGAGCAAGACGAGCCAAAGTACTCTCTCTAGCAGAGTCATAGACAGGCGCTCCATAATCTAGGCGAGATCTAATTAGAGACCTATACATGTGGAGCAGCGTGTACCGGTCTGCACCCCAGGATGTACTAGAGACGACCCGAAGTATGTTAATTTTCTTAAAGCAGGTGGTTCGTAGGTGTTTAACATGCTCCTGAAAATTTAGATTCTTATCAAATTTTAGCTCTAGGAGATGAATACTGTTAACCATTGGAAGAGGATGATTGGCCAAGTGTAACTCGGGTTCTGGATGCATTTTGCACTTGTTGCAGAAATGCATGGCCATAGATTTGTGGTTTGATAGTCTATATCCATTTTGTGTCATCCATAGTTCAATATTATTTATTGATATTTGTAATTGTCTCTCAATATAATTTATAGTCTGAGAATGACAGGACAAGGTAAGATCATCAGCATAAATATATGATAATTAAATAAATAAATATATGAGTCAACAGTGTTTGGAATGCTGTTTGTGATATTGTTAATTCGTATAGCAAATAGAGTGGTACTGAGGACAGAGCCTTGAGGGACTCCTTCTTCTTGTCTGTATGTGTGAGACAGAGCCTGCCGGTATCGAACTTGGAATGTCCTGTGGCAAAGGAAGTTTTGAATAAAATATGGTAAATGCCCTTTCATATCTATAGAATGGAGATCCTTTAGGATTCCATAATGCCATGTGGTATCGAAAGCTTTTTCTATATCGAGACACACCATGACGAGATGTTGATTCCTGATAAAAGCGTTTCTTATATTTGATTCAGCCTTTATCATGAGATCTAAGGATGATCTATTCTTCCGAAAGCCGAACTGATTGTTGCTGATTATGTTTCTAGACTGAAGGTACCACGTTAATCGACGGTGCACCATTTTTTTTCCAAAGTTTTACTTAAGCAGCTGGTTAGAGAGATCGGTCTGTAGTTGTTAGGAATCGAGTGATCTTTTCCTGGCTTTGGGATAGCAATTACATATGAATGTTGCCAGGAGCTAGGAAATGTGTGTTCATAAGATATCCGATTGTAAAATTTTAGCAGAGAGGATAACGATTGCTGATCTAGATTTTTAAGCATTACATAGTAAATTCCATCAGGGCCAGGGGTACTGTTGTGGGAAATATTTATAGATTCTTTCAATTCTGATAGTGTGAGTGGTTGATTATAGGGTAAACAGCAGGTAGTTTTGAAATTTAGTTTGAATTTCTCAGCAGCAGCTTTAATTTTTTGGAATGATGGATGATACGCAATGGAGGCGGACAATTCAGAGAACACAGTTCCTAAGGCATTTGCAATATCTTCGGGATTAGAGATCTCCTTCCCATTCCAATTAAAAATAGGTGCAGGTAATGTAGGGTATTTACCATTTAGCTGCTTTATTTTTTTCCATATTATTCTGGCTTCAGTGTCTTTATTGATTGATGAAGCAAATTTTATCCAAGAGTCCTTTTTAGCCTTTCGCCTGATATTATGTTTGGATTTTAGGAGCATTAGCAACTAAGGCCATATTGCTCCGGGATATGCGGTGGTCATTCCCTGACCTTCCCGCATCCCCCCTATTTGGTGGTGACGGGCTCGAACCCCGGTCTAATCAAGAAGCGTGTGCTGCGCACTGCTGCTCCTTCCCACCTGGCTACGGAGGCGCCTGCCTTTCGCCTGATGTACCGTACTTTGGCTCTAAGTTTCTTATAATTAATAAGGTTGGCAGTGGTAGGGCATTTTCAGAATGAGTTCCATGCTGCATTTTTTTCTCTTTTCACCTTATTACAATCATCGTTCCACCAGTGATTGGTATGTCTACGATTTCTTAATTGAGACAGTGGGATGGCAATCTTTGCAGCTGATAGTATCTGCATTGTGATATATTCGGTGATAGTATTGATAGAGGAAGACTCAATGATGTGATCATCAAAAGAGACATGACTTTTATATTTTGTCCAGTCTGCTTTAGAAAATTTCCATTTCATTTGTGTATCAGTTGTTTTGGAATTCGTGGTTTGAATTCTGCATATAACTGGATAGTGATCACTGTTGAGAGGATTGTCAAGTGTTGTCCATTTGACACTTGGGAAGAGGATCGGTGAGCAGATTGAGAGGTCTATTGCAGATGATGCTCCGGTAGGAAAATGAATATAAGTGGGTAAACCTGTGTTCAGTAATGTTAAATTCTGTCTGTCTAGTAGTGTCTCAATGAGTTCTCTGCGTCTGTCTGAGACGGGGGATCCCCATAGTGGATGGTGTCCATTAAAGTCTCCTAATAGGCAGACTGGTGACGGTAATTGCAACACAAGGTTTTCTAGTTCATGAATCGTGCATGGCTGATTGGGAGGGAGATATATTGAGACGATCGTTAAAGAAATGCCAATCATTACACGAGCCGCAACAGCTTCTAAGGCAGTTTGAAGAGAAATTTGTTTACAAGGAACCCTTGAGTCTATGAGTATGTCCACTCCACAATGAGCACTGTTTGTCCTGTCTTGTCGAAAAAGAGTGTAAAATTTAACTGACACGGACACTTGTGGTGTTAGATTTGTTTCTTGTAGGCATATGCTCACAGGATGATAACGATCAATTAGTTCATATATGTCATCTATGTTGCTACGAAAGCCTCTACAATTCCATTGAACTATGTTGTTCATTGTGTAGATTTTGAATTAGAAGTTGAATCTGTCTGTTTTTTAATGTTGTTCTGCTTGTGACGGTTAATTTTTATTTTGTCCTTTTTTGAAAAGAATGGACGTGTGTCCATGTCGTCTTCTGCATGAAGATCTAGAATGGGTTCATTACAAGTATTGTTTTCTGCAATATCCATAGCTGTGTTATCAGATAATTTCTTTTTAACATGAACTGAATTTTCCTTGTGATCTGCAGTAACTGAATCTAATTTAGCAGTAGATGGTATCGAGATCGGGGTATTGTTTGTCCTATCTACTGTTTGGTGTTTTGTTGACTTTCTAGACATTTCTGTATATAAAAAGGAGACAAAGTACCCAAAGACTGATTCATTAGGGAACGCAGTATTAGGAAAGATGAATATTCCATTTGAGGTACATCTGTTTTCATCCTCTTCTGTGTTTGATAGTCAGAGTCAGTTTGTTGCAAATCCAATGAAGCAGGATTTACAGTCTTGAGAGGTGGAAAATTTTCGGTTTCCATAATTGCTCCTTTTGGCCCCTGAAGGATAATTTTTCGTTCCAGGTTTCCGGCCCCGCCATTAAGTGTAGTACCACACAGCTGGTACGTTTCTCTGGGGTTACTTCTATCCATGCAGTGCACAGCACACGCTTCTTGATTGATTAGACCGGGGTTCGACCCCGTCACCACCAAATACGGAGGATGCAGAAAAGTCAGGGAATGACCACGGCATATTCACGGAGCAATATGGCCTTAGTTGCTAATGCCCCTAAAAACCAAATAACAAACTTCTATCCATATGCAGTACTTTACATTGGTCAATGTTAAACTACAGTTGCCACTTCTCAGCCTATCTTCCCAACTTTTCTAGATCCATTACTGTCGTTAACAACCCTGCCAACCTTTGCATCATCTGCAAACTTTGATATTAAGTTTGATATACCTTCATCAATATCATTGATAAATAAACAAAACAACAGTGGGCACAACACTGAAACCTGGGGGACTCCACTAATAACATTAGTCCATGAAGAGCAGTATCCATTGATTATCACTCTCTGTGTTCTCCCACTAAACCACCCTTTTATCCATTATAGCAACTTACCCTTAATACCATACTTCTCCATTTATAGAGTAGTCTTCCATGCACAACAGTGTCAAAAGCTTTCCTGAAATACAAGTATATGATATTAAAATTCTTTTTTGCATTCAGTTCCTTTGTAACCACATCATAGTATCTAATCAAATTTGTCAGACAAGAGTTCCCCTTAACAAACCCATGCTGTGTCTGAATTATTACTGCAGTCTTGTGTAAATGATCCTGCAATGCTTCTTTAAACAGTGTCTCCATTATTTTCCCAGGAACAGAAGTTAAACTAACTGGTCTGTAATTACATCTGTCACCCTTAGATCCCCCTTTGTGAATTGGGGATACATTTGCACATCTCCAGTCCGTATTTACTTATTTAAACACTGGAGCAGAGGTTCCCAAACTTTCTCGGTTTACAGCACCCTTAGAGTCTCAGTAATTTTTTCATGGCCAAAAGAAAAACCTAACATTTCCGTTTATTAAGTAGTTAGGTCCAAACAACTTAATAAGTAATGTTGGAAATGCGAACTACCTAGAGTTAGTAGTTCAACTGGTGTTCGACAGATGTCGAGTATCCCTCTGTTTCCATCGAAAAATTAGAATATTCCATAGCACACAGTTTGGGAACTACTGCACTAGAGAGAAGGGGATGAATCAAATTTGTCCACTTGATATTGATGATTTGACTGCTGATGATCCTGCTCAGGTTGCTGACAAACAGAACGAATAATTTGCATTTATATTCACACACATGAGATTTCTTTAGGGAACGGTTATGCCAGACGTTTATCAAACATTAACAAAGAGCTAAATGTTTTTGTAATAACTGAGAGTAAAGTGGAGGAGAAATTGTTGAAGTTAAACATAATAAAGGCACCTGGGGTGGATGGAATCTATCCAGTTATATTAAGGGAGCCAGCGAAGGAAATAAGCATACCCCTTAGGTACAGTTTTGAGAGTATCCTTGGATTCAGAGGAGTTCCCTGAGGACGTGCAAATGTATCACCAATTCACAAAGGGAGATCAAAGTGTAACATGACTAATTACAGACCTGTTACTTTAACTTGAGTTCCAGGGTAAATAATGGAATCACTGGTAAAAGAAGTAATGCAGGATCATCTAGGCAAGGCTGCAATTATACACCAGACACAGCATAGGTTTATTAATTTCATTGGTTACTACCATGTGGTCACAAATGAATTGGATACAAAAAAATATTTTGATATTAGCATTAGCAGTGGCATATGAAGCAAGAAAACTATCTTATACAGCATAAGCCTAAAAAGAAAAAGAAAAAAAAAAAAAAAAAAACCTCCCCATTTTCCCCATTCATTTGCTCTAAAAGTTTGTCCACTTCTTCCTTGAATTAATTAAAACTGGCAAGTTCCACAACAACAGATGGAAGTTTGTTCCAGCAATCAACTACCTGCTGGCTAAAAGAAAATTTCTGCACATCTATTCTATAACTTGAGCCAAAAACCCTGTGAGGTTAGAAGTTGAATATATATAGATTCTTGCTTGCAATGACCAATTGAAAAGAGCTTTATTACTAAGCGAGAGAGTACATACAGTAACACATAAAATGAAAACTGACATAAGGCACAGATATTCAAATGATAACATATATAAAATAAAGAACATAACATAGAAGTTTTAGGCTACTGTATGTAGCCTTTGTCAACTATTTGAGCACTGGAAAGTGGTCTTTAAAACTTACTTAACCAGCGAGTAGTTGATTGTTGGAACAGACTCTCATCTGTTGTTGAGGAAATTGATAGTTTAAATAAATTTAAGGCTGAACTAGACAAACATTTGCAGTGACCAGATGGCTGAAATGAGAAGTTTTGTTTTTTTTTTTTTTTCTATATAAGCAAAATATAGAAATGTAACAACTGTGTGGTACACTAACAGTAGTGGAGAATGAAAAAGACCTGGGGGTAGTTGTGCAGTCAGATATGAAGTTTTCTGCAAAATGCAGAAAGGCTGCCAGAGTAGGTAATAAGGTCTTGTCAATGATATACAGGAATTTTGCTAGAAAGGATAAGGAGGTGATTGTCCCCTTGTATAAGCAATTGTCTTTCTTGCATCATATGCCTCAACTAATGCTAATGCTTAGTAATAATGTTCTTTTCAGTTGGTCGGTGCAAACATGAAATTACTATCTATTCTACAACTGTCTTTCTTCAATTTGAGTTTATGCCCATGAGGTTTGTAAACCTGAGGAAGTGGAATAATCCCATCAGTATAGAGCCTGCTCAAACCATTCAAGGTCTTATACATCTCATTCAGATCACCACACATGTGCCAAATCTCAGACAGTGCAATTTGCAGAATCTAAGTCTTTTTTTGTTAAGAGCACCCATGTTTCCCTCACCAGTCTCATTGCCCTTCTGTATACTCATTCTAGCAACCCTACATCCTTCCTAAAATGAAGCTTCCGGACCTGTTTGGAGTACTCAAGGTGTAGCCAGAAAGTTACCTTCTGCTGGATCCCTGGCCATGTTGGCATCCCAGGAAACAAACAAGCGGATGCCACTGCTAAACATCCCACTCTGGATTTTCCACTCAACTGAAAGTGCCCTACACTGACTACAAATCCATTATTAAAAAACATGTAGAAAACAATGGTCTCATCTCTGGCAAACTCAAATCAATAATAAACTGTTGCAGATTAAAAAAGAGTCACAACAGTGGTCATCTAGTTTCAGGAGAAGCAGATGACAAGAAGTGATTCTGGCAAGGCTCCGCATTGGTCATTCGCATCCAACTCTCTGTATTTGCTTCCAGGAAACAATTCTCCTCAGTGTTTCTTTTGCCAGTTGCACCTAACAATAAAACATATCCTGATTGAATGTCCTGAACTTTCATCTGTTTGAAAATGTAGCTTTAGCTTCATATCCAACTTACAGAAACATTTAACCTTATCACATATTCTCAGTAATAAAGCAAATTTGAAGAAATTGTTTCTGTATTTAAAATGCATAGATTTGTATTATTATATCTAATAGTAATAATGTGAAATTAGTAATAGCTAAATCATAAACAGGCACAATATATCCCAAGAGGCCTTTGTGCCAAAAAACCTCAAATACTACTACTACTACTACACCTCTACTCTTATTTCCCCCCCCCCAGTCCCATCGTACCAAACTCACTCAACTTTTTATTTTCCACATATGTCAACTGATTGCATTGCCTTAAATTTTATGTGCATGTTAACTATGAGCATAACTCTCAGCTACACATAAGAGCATAACTCTAGTTAACAAGTCCCTCCTGTGCTGTCTGTCCTTTCTATGTATGTTGTTTCCTTGTAATCCCCATGATTGTTCAAAGAGAAGGAAAGCATGGGAGCCTAGAGGATATTACAGTTACCTGTGGTGAATATGAGATCCAAATGGTAGTTCCTTCTCATTGGTTCACAGTTAGCCATTGAGAGACCGAGTAGAGTGAACTTTTGGAATAACAGTATTTTTAGTGATCGAAGATGAGGTGTAAGATTAAAATCTTTATAAATGGCTTTTATTGATTCATGATGTAGGTGATGTATGCACCATTTGTTAATGTCTGTGATTAAAATTCAAATAAAATTCAGAGTTAATTTATTAGCATTAGCATTAGTAGAAGAGGCATATGATGCAAGAAAGCAAGCTTATGCAGCATCAGCCAAAAAAAACATAAACAAAAAAAAAAAAAAAAAAACTTCCATATCACCCCTCCGTTCGTTCGAAATACCTGCCCAGCTGAGCCTTAAATTTATTTAGGCTATCAACTTCCACAACAAAAGATGGAAGTCTGTTCCACCAACCAACTACCTGCTGGCTAAAGGCAAATTTCCACACTTCTATCCTACATCTGTCTTTCCTCAATCTGAATTTATGCCCTCTCAGGTGATTATTCTGAGCAAGAGGAAGAATCCCATCGGCATTGAGCATGCTCAAACCATTCAAGGCTTTATACACCTCTATTACCTAATTACACCCCAAGTTTTATTTAAAGATGATGTTTCAACCCTTGCCTGGTCCTATCCTCAGACCAGTACATGAACTGATAACAACTTCACTCCATGGTTGCTAAATTAAGGCTGCATGAAATAAAATTGAACAAAGGCTGCATAAAATAAAATTGAACAAAATTAAATAAAATTACTTAAATAATAATTTTATCCAAGAAAATTGAAAAAAAAAAAAATCAAATTACCCTTGAAACAAAATCAGGGATGGATATGTGAGGTGGCACAATACAGGATGTCAATAAGAAGTATAATTATATGAAACTGAAACTTAACTGCTGTAACACCAGAATAGTATAATTGAAGGAAACCACATCAAATTCAGTCATAATGAAAATCAGTAGTTAAAATAGTTTTCATTATCATTTTTGCCATTTTTGAAGGACAAAAATGATGACAAATACTTTTATCATCAAAGTTCCTTGCGATGACCGACTAACTGGTTAAAATAAATTTATTAAAATAAAAATATAATATATACATAAGATAATACAGAAATAAAATTAAAGCATTAAAATACAATAAGATAAAAGAGTTAAAAAATATATAATAAAAGCGTTAAAATATATAGTAGCTTTCGAAGCAAAGTGCCTCTTCATCGGCTAGTCTGTGACTGGTGTACTTCAGTATATATTAATGGTTACAATAGCACAAGTCAGCTGGGCATGATCATGTATCACGAGTCTGGTGTCGGTAAAGCAGAATTACGTACACTTGATGGTCGCCAGCGCTCATCGCACTGCAATACAGTACATTCTATAATAGGGTGTAAATATACTCCCCTCGTCCGATTCATAGTACTATTATTGGTGTTTGTTGTTTGTTTGGTTTTTAGGAGCATTAGCAACTAAGGCCATATTGCTCCAGGGATATGCGGTGGTCATTCCCTGACCTTTCCACATCCTCCATATTTGGTGGTCACGGGCTCGAACCTCGGTCTAATCAAGAAACATGTGCTACACACTGCTGTTCCTGCCCACCTGGCTATGGAGGCGCCTCTATTATTGGTGGCTATGTGTAGTGCTTCAAGCCATGAGCGCTGGCAGTAATCACGTGAATAGTCGACGATTTCAATATCCCGTTGGGGATCAAGATTGTGCTGCTCAACCGAATAATGTTCAGCAACTGCGGAGCGTTCAAAATTAGTGGTTCGCAGAGCCACCTCATGTTCAGAAACCCGATCTTTCAATCTTCTACCAGACTCACCTACATAATACCCCCCCACAATCCATACACGTAATACAGTATATGGAACCAATCTGTAGGAAAGGAGGAACAGGTGTTTTCACCTTAGAAATAATGGATTGTAATTTTCTCTCCGGAAGTTGCACACATCATATATGATGGAGACGCAAATCCTAACAAGACGTTCTGATACGCCTGGATAATAGGGGATGTAGGCGGTAGAGATAAATTGATTGGCGTAAGGCAGGTTAGATTTTGTAACAAATTCGTGAGCCTGAAGCTCGCATCTATCTAGAACGTGAGGTGGATAGCTGCAATTTGAAAGCTCTGCCCTAATTTCTGAAACCAGTCGATCCAAGCGCGGCAGAATAATGTACGCGCAGTGCTACGTAAATGACCAGGGGCGTGCACAGAGCCATAATTGGTAAATTAGCCTGCGCACATTGTCTTCCTAAAAATGGAAGTTACTAAACGTGAATCCATGCATTTGCATGTGTTAGTCCAATGTGTGGATGTGTTAGTCCAACGCGTGGATTCGCGTTTAGTAACTTCTGTTTTTAGGAAGCCAATATGCGCAGGCTAATTTACCAGTTATGGCTCTGCATACGTCCCTGTTCATTTACGTAGCACTGCTCGTACATTATTCTCCCGCGCTTGGACTCACTTTAGTTCGATTGGTGACAGGCAATTGGAGATTTCAAAAATTAGGATGGAGGTTTCAAATTGTGGCTATCCACCTCATGTTCTAGATAGATATGAGCTTCAGGCTCATGAATTTGTTACGAAATCTAACCTGCCTCGCGCCATCAATTTATCTCTACCACCTACATCCTCTGTTATCTGGGCATATCGGAACGTTATTTATTGTTATTTTTTTTTTTTTTTTTTAGGAGCATTAGCAACTAAGGCCATATTGCTCCGGGATATGTGGTGGTCATTTCCTGACCTTTCCGCGTCCTCCGTATTTGGTGGTGACGGGCTCGAACCCCGGTCTAATCAAGAAGCGTGTTCTACGCACTGCTGCTCCTTCCCACTTGGCTACGGAGGCGCCTCATATTGGAATGTCTTGTTAGGATTTTGCATCTCCATCATATACGATGCGTGCAACTTCCGGGGAGGAAATTACAATCCATTATTTCTAAGGTGTAAACACCTGTTCCTCCTTTCCTACGGTGTGGTTCCGTATTATCTGTCCGGATTGTGGGTGGTGTTATTTAGGTGAGTCTGGTAGAAGATTGAAAGATCGGGTTTCTGAACATGAGGTGACTCTGTGAACCGCTAATTTTGAATGCTCCGCAGTCACCGAACATTATTGGGTTGAGCAGCACAATCTTGATCCCCAACGGGATATTGAAATCATCAACTATTCACATGATTACCACCAGCGCTCATGGCTTGAAGCACTACACATAACGACCAATAATAGTACTATGAATCGGACGAAGGGAGTACATTTACACCCTATTATAGAATGCACTGTATTGCAGTGCGATGAGTGCTGGCGATCATCGCGTGTACGTAATTTTGCTTTATCGAAACCAGACTCGTGATACATGATCACGTCCAGCTGACTTGTGCTATTGTAACCATTAATATATACTGAAGTACAACAGTCACAGACTAGCTAGGCGCCTCCGTAGCCAGGTGGGAAGGAGCAGCAGTGCGTAGCACACGCTTCTTGATTGGACCGGGGTTCGAGCCCGTCACCACCAAATACGGAGCATGCGGAAGGGTCAGGGAATGACCACTGCACCGGAGCAATATGGCCTTAGTTGCTAATGCTCTTAAAAACTAAATAACAACAACAATAACAACACAGACTAGCTGATGAAGAGGCACTTCACTTCGAAAGTTACTATATATTTTAATGCTTTGTTATATATATTTTAACTCTTTTATCTTAGTGTATTGTAACGCTTTTATTTCTGTTTTATCTTATGTATATATTATATTTTTATTTTAATAAATTTATTTTAACCAGTTAGTCAGTCGTTGCAAGAAACTTTGATGATATAATGCAACCCGACGCACAAGGCCTCTTTTCTAATAAGACAAATATGGGAAACCCCCGCTATTTGCGGTATCTGTATTCGTGGTCGCTGATTTAATATAAAATGAAACCTAAAAAAATGTGAATTTTAAAGCGCCGTGAACATTTTCCGCCATAAAAAAACATGGGCATGGCTAAAATTATCTTTCCCAGTCAAAACAGCACTCAGTTGGTGGGGGGGGGGGAGAAGGGTGACAAAATCGTGAGCGTGGATGTTTCTCGCTAATCCTTGTTTAGTATGTGTTATGCGCTTGTCATGGAAGGTTTCGTCGTTTGCTTTTAATTTATATGCTTATAAACTGAATAAATTTATCAATTTATAAATTGATATGCTTTCAAAAGTGATAAATCTACCATAAATTTTTCAGTGTAAAACAGACTTTTTCGAGTGTGTTAATGGAAGAAAGTGACTTTATTGTGGACAAGTTCTTTCTAACCCATACAAAAATATGGGCGCCTCCGTAGCCAGGTGGGAAGGAGCAGCAGTGCGTAGCACACACTTCTTGATTAGACTGGGATTCAAGCCCGTCACCACTAAATACGGAGGATGCGGAAAGGTCAGGAAATGACCACCGCATATCCCGGAGCAATATGGCCTTAGTTGGTAACGCTCCTAAAAAACAAACAAACAAACAACAAAGATATGGCTACGAATAACAAGGGAAATGCAAAAAGATCAAAGAAGGTGATAACATTAGCAAATAAAATTGAGTTATTAGATAAAATTTCTAATGGTGAAAGTGTCTCCTCAGTGGCAAAACATTATAAAATCAATGAGTCAACGGTATGATCAATCAAGAAATTGGAAGAAAAAATCCGCCATAGTGTCCGTGAAAACGCGCTGATTGCTTCAAAAATTTGCTCTGTAACTCGTGATGTTAAAGCAAAAATGGAAAAGGCTTTAAATCTGTGGATAGAAGACCGAACTCAAAATAAAATTCCGTTAAGTTCACTCATCATTCGTGAAAAGGCAAAACTCCTTTATCAACACTTTAGCGAAATTGGTGATAGCACTGGCTGGATAAGTTTTTTAGCTAGTAAAGGCCCTGGTTTGAAAGATTTGTTTGAAATTTCTAATAAATATTACATTTAATATTAAATTGTTTCTTATTTTCATTTCGATGGCATATGCTTGCATTTCACTATGTGCTGTCTATGTACATAGTCATATTATGAAGATACATATAATACATACATAGACAAAATTTTAGACTAGTTTTTCTTATATATTTCATACTTTGGAACGGAACCCCTTTATTACTATGGGAGCCATAACTCAGTATTCGCGGAATTTCTCAGGAACGTAACGCCCGCGAACAGCGGGGGTTTGCTGTACTTTTGTTTTTAAATATTATCCAATGGGGATAATTTTTAAAAACAAACTCTCTCTCTCTCTCTCTCTTTCTCTGTGTGTGAGTGTGCGTGCGTGTGTGATATTGGGAAGCGTGGTGAAAAAGTATAGCTAGTTAGTTACAGTAGGTCAGTGGTTGCTTCATGATTTGTTTTAGTATTGGTATTAATAGTGGGAAGAAAGAAAGCTTATGGAGCATCAAAAAAAAAAACAAACAAAAAAAAAAAAAAAAAAACCTTTCTCATTTCACCTATCCATTTGCTCCAAGAGTTTGTCCAGTTCTTCCTTCTATTTATTGAATCTGTCAGCTTTCACAACGACAGATGGAACATTGTTATAGCAATCAACCATTTGCTGGCTAAACACAAATTTCCACACATCTGTTCGACAGTTGTCGTTCCTCGATTTGAATTTATGCCCCCTCAGGTACGTAATCTGAGTAAGAGGAAGAATTCCACCAGCAATGAGCTTGCTTAAACCATTCAAGGCCTTTTACACCTCAATTACCTCAATGCTTATTCCCAAAATGCTGCAATTTTCAGAACTTATTTTTGAAATCTTTGAAAGCAGCAGCAGCAGCAACAAAAAATAAGGAGTTGATCTATTTCTTCCTTGAATTTTTTTCAAACTCTCCACTCCCACAAGATGGAAGGTTGTTCCAGCAATTAACCACATGTTGATCGCTGGAACAAGCAACTAACTTTTTAAAATCTGGCACTCTTCGGATTGAGAGGTACCTGATTTTAAAATTTTCTGCTTTAGTGACTCATTATCTAGTGGCTGAACATTTTGGAGAAGCAGACAATGAATATTAAGGGTTAACAACTGAAGTACATCTATAAAGTTATGTACTAATTGGTGTATGATGTTATGACTAAAAGGTGGTGCTAGTGTTTACAAATATTAATAATAGTTAAATTTGTTAAATGTAAGTAAATTACAGTAAATGAAAATGTTTGTCATGTACTGTTGACAAAAAATGTGATGTCAGTTTTAAATGTATGCATGGTAGAGTATCAGAGGGAATATCAATGAACGTTATATGACTAATGCAAAATTATATGACTAATTGGTGTATAATGTTATGATTAAAAGGTGGTGCTAGTGTTTACAAATCATAGGTGGTGCTAGTGTTTAAAAATTTAACTATTAATAATAGTTAAATTTTTTAAAAGTAATTAAATGACAGTAAATGAAAATATTGTCATGTACTGTTGACAGAAAATACTGCAATGTTAGTTTTAATTGTATGCATGGTAGAGTATCAGAGGGAATATCATTGAATGTGTTTCAGAGGGAAAAAATACTTCACATGGAGGATAAAAAAATAACCATTCTTCTTAAGTTTGTTTGTTATTTGGTTTTTAGGAGCATTAGATTTTTCCTCTTGCTCAGAATAATCACCTGAGAGGGCATAAATTGAAATTGAGGAAAGACAGATGTAGGATAGATGTGTGGAAGTTTGACAGACAGCTTTAGCCAGCAGGTAGTTGGTTGATGGATCAGACTTCCATCCTTTGTTGTGGAAGTTGATAGCCTAAATCAATTTAAGGCTGAGCTGGACAGGTATTTGGAATGAACGGAGGGGTGAAATGGGAGCGTTTTTTTTTTTTTTTTTTTTTTTTTTTGGCTGATGCTGCATAAACGTGCTTTCTTGCATCATATTCCTCTACTAATGCTAATGCGTAACTGTAATTTACAAATGCAGTTTGTACTGAGTTATTAAATCTCATTAAATAAGTGAAAAATAGAGGAATGTAAAGGAGAGAATAGCACTTTTTTTTTTTTTTTTTTTTTTTTTTTGCATAGATTCTTAAAGATATGCAACCATAGATATGAATGTATTTTTCAGATTTTCTGGATATTTTTCATATTTCCAGATTTTCCGGATATGTTTCATATTTCCAGATTTTACAAATATTTTTCATATTTCTAGTGATTTTTGTTGTACGATGTGCCATTTTTGAGAATTCTGGATTAGAATATCCAATCCTCTGATATAATGAGTATCAATCAGATCATAAACTCATAAGTTCTCATTTGGGCTTGTAAACATTATATAGATAACATAATTCCTGATTTTCTGAACAAATAATATTGTTATCATACCCACTGTTGTATCTGTGCAGGAAATTAGATAGTGTTATTACAATAACTAAATATATTGTACTTATACTGTAAAAATAATTATTATTACAATAACAAAAGACGTAACTACTGTCAAGGGTAAAAAGGAAAGGCTTTTGCTTTCATGAGAGTAACTACTGTGGTATGAGACAACTTTTAAATTCTAGGCGGTGAGACCAACTAAATATATTTGATGAATTTAAAGTGCTAGTCAAGATTATTAAATGCAGACATTATTGGGATATCAGAGATGTAGTGTTACTCAGATATAAGGGATACAGAATTTGATTAAGGGAAAAAATACAGTGTATACAGACAGGTTAGGAAAGGGGTTATGCTCTTAGTTAAGAAGCACATGAAATCTAAGGCAGTGCATCCAGTTAAAATGGGTGACCAGTGCAATGTTGAGTCAGTTTGCAGTGACATAAGCACTGGGAAAGCAAAAATGAGAGCAGGAGTGTGTTATAGACTGAACGAGTAGCAAGACTTTTGTGGATTTATTGGACAGCAGAATTTTTAGAGGGACAACAAGAGGAGTAATACTCTTGATCTGATTATCAGCAGTGATTATTAATGCATTAAGAATCTGCAGATAAAATATCTACTGTGATCACAGTGTATTCATTTGAGATTTACTTAAAGATGTAACTATCATCAAGGGTAATGGGAAGGGTTTTTGCTTTTGTAAAGCTGACTACAATGGTCTCAGACTGTTTTTAAATTCTATACCATGAGAACAACTAATAATGTTACCATCAGAAAATTCTAAATGGAAAGTGTTCAAGGAATTAATCATAGAAGCTACTAGGCTTTTCATGCCAAGTAAGAAATATTCTTCAAAGTATAGGCCTAAATAGATGTCAGATGAAATGATGAGATTCATGGCAGAGAATAAAAATGCATGGATGCATATAAATTATAAGGTCACACAGAAGTCTGTGTTAGATATAAACTACTCTGTAATCAAATCACAAGTGAGGTTAGACAAGCGAAGGCAGATTACGAGAAATCTTTGGCGAAGGATGCAAAGGAAAATAGCAAAGCCTTCTTTACTTATGAAAACACTAGAAGGAAAGAGTTTTATCAAATTGGTCCACTCAATATTGATACTTTGACTATTGATGATTCTGCTTTGGTTGCTGACAAACTGAATGAGTGTTTTGCATCTACATTCACACATTAGGAATTCTTTAGGGAAGGGGATGCCAGAAGTTTATCAAATTCTAACAGGGAGTTAAATGATTTTGTAATAACCTGATAGGAAAGTAGAAGAGAAATTCTTGTAGTTAAACATGACAAAAGCACTGGAGTGGATGGGATCTATCCACTTATATTAAGGAAGTCAGCAAAGGAAGTAAGCAAACTCTTAGCCATAATTATGAGAGCAGCCTTGGATTTAGGAGAGATACTCATAGACTGGAGATGTGCATTTGTATACCCAATTCACAAAGGGGATCAAAGGGTAACATGGTTAATTACAGACGTCTTAGTTTAAGTTCTGTTACAGGTAAAATAATGGAGTCACTGTTAACAGAAGTAAGTCAGGATTATCTGGACCAGACACAGCATGGGTTTGTTAAGGGGAAATATTTTCTGACCAGTTTAATTGGATATGATGTGGTCACAATGGAACTCAGTCCAAAATTAATTCTGATATCATATACTTGGGTTTGAGGAAAGCTTCTGATACTGTTGCACATAAAAGACTGCTGTGCAAACTGGAGCAGTGTTGCACTAAAGGCAAGTTTGCTGCTATGGATAAAGAAATAGTTTAGTGGGAGAAGACAGAGTGGTAATCAATGGACATTGCACTTTGTGGAATAATGTTACCAGTGGTTTCCCCCAGAGTTCGGTGTTGGACCCATTGTTGTTTTCTATATTTTTTCCAACAATGTTGTTAAAGGTATATCAGTCTTAATGATGATACAGATGATACAAAGGTTGGCAGGGTGTTAATGATGCTAATAACAGTATATTACTGCAACAGGATCTTGAAAAGTTGGGTAGATGGGCTGAGAAATGCCAACTTTAGTTTAATATTGACAAATGCAAATACTGCATATGGGTAGCAGTAACCGCAGTTTAATGTACAAATTGTGTGGTATACACTCAAGCGAACGTAGTGAAAAATGAAAAAGATCTAGGGTAATTGTGCAGTCAGATATGAAGTTTTCCGAGCAAATGCATATTGAGGGAGTATGATTGAGAATAGATGTGTAGAAGTTTGCCTTTAGCCAGCAGGAGGTTGATTGATAGAAAAAACTTCCATTTGTTGTCATGGAAGTTGATAGCTTAATAAATTCAAGATAAATAATGAATTTAACGAATGAATTTATCTAGATAAACTATTCAAGGAATGAATAGGTGAAATGGGAGGTGTCGTGTTTTTTTTTTTTTTTTGCTGATTATCTGTAAGCTTGGTTTCTTGCATCATTTGCCTCTGCTAATGCTATTGTTACCTGATGAAGTTACCAACAGCAAATAATAAAAAAAAAAGGGAAATAATCATAGACGCTACTAAGCTTTTCATACCAAGTAAGAAGAAGTGTTCAAGGTTTAGACCTAAATGGATGTCTAATGAACTAATGAGATATGTGAGGATGCATATAAATTATCAGATGGGACAGAAACGTATGGTAGATATAAACTAGTAATCAAGTCATAAAGGAGGTTAGGCAAGCGAAAGCATATTACGAGAGATCTCTTTTGGTGAAGGATGCAAAGAACAACAGGAATGACCTCTATGCTTACAGTGGAAGGAAGGTGTGGAACTACATTGGGCCACTTTATTTCAGTGGTTTAACTGTTGATGATGACCCTGATCAGATTGCTGACAAATTGAATAGGTATTTTCATATACATTAACACGATAAATTATTTAGGGAAGAGGATTCAGAATTTTATCAAACTCTAATGCAGAGCTAAATGATTTTGTAATAACTGAAAAGGAAGTGGAAGAGAAATTATTGAAGCTAGACATAAAAAAGGCAATTGGAGTAGATGGGATCTATCCAATTATATTAAAGGATGCAGTAGGGGAGGTAAGAAAACTCTTAGCCATAATTATGCAGCCAATTTTGGATTAAGGGGGTGGTGTTTATGGACTAGGGAAGTGCAAATTTATCCCTCAATCTACAAATGGGGTTCAAAGGCAACATTTGTAATTACAGACCTATTATCTTAATGTCTGTTACAGGGAAAATAATGTAGTCACTGTTTAAAATAGTAATGCAGGACCATCTAGACTGGAATGTAATTCTACTATAGTCACAGCATGGATTTTTTATTAAGGGGCAGTCATGTCTGACCAATCTGATTGGACACTGTGATGCAGTGAGAAAGGTGCTAAATGCAAAAAATAATTTCAATATTATACACTTGGGTTTCGTAAAGACTTTTGATACTGTTGCACATTAAAGACTGCTGCACAAACCGGAGCAATATGGATAAAGGGGTAGTTGAGTGGGAAAAGACAGAGTGGTTATTAATGGGCACTGCTCTTCGTGAACCAATGTTATTAATGTTAATGGAGGCCCCTAGAGTTTGATTTCAATTGATTATTTATTTCAATATTATTTATGATATTGATTAAGGTATATCAGGCTCAATATTATTTATGATATTGATTAAGGTATATCAGGCTCAATATTATTTATGATATTGATGAAGGTATATCAGGCTTAATGTGTAAGTTTTCAGGTGATACAAAAGTGGGCAGGGTGGCTAATGACAGTAATGAACGTAAGCTATTGCAAAAAAGATCTAGAAAAATAAATTTGGCCATTGGGCTGAGAAATGGTAGTTTAAGTTTAACATTGATAAATGCAGGGTACTGCATATGAGTAGCAGTAATCCCATGTTAACATACCAACTGCGTGGTACTATTCAGGTTGTCATGTGGAAAAGGAAGTGGAAAATGAAAACGACCTAGGGATAATTATGTGGTCAGATATGAAGATCTCTGAGCAGTGCAAACAGGCTTCTAGGACAGCTGATGTTGTTTTGTTAATTATATACAGGAACTTTGCTAGCTGGAATAAAGAGGTGATTATCCCTTTGTTCATGGCCATGGTTTACCCCACATCTTGAGTTCGTACAGATCTTGGAGGCCTCATTTTTGGAAGGATGTAGAACTGCTGGAATGGGTGCAGAGAAGGGCAGTGCAATTGGTGAAGAGAACAAAGGGTGCTCTTATGAAGAAAGGCTGAAATTATTCAAATTCTGTGTCTGGAGACTAGGCAAGGAGATCTGATTTTAGCATTTAAAGACTTGAATGGTTTGAGCTCAGTTGATGGCATTCTTTCTCTTCTCACTGTATTAGAGATTCTACCTCTCCTGTGTATTTAAAAGGAAAGAGGCTTATTCAGCTGAAAACCAACTATGGCTACACTCTCTTAGGAATATGGTCATACCTGATCAAATTCTTAAAAATCAATGTGCAACAGTCCAGGGCTTTTGTGGATCATATCAAGGTTACTGCCAAAGAAGACGCCATTGATGTTTTGCTAATGCAAGAGCCTTATACCCATTCAAATAAACTTCAGTTCTATCATAGAAGCTACTAAATTGTGGAATGCTCTACTGAAGCATCATGGGTTATCATTATCATTATAAACCCAAAAATTGCTGTTATGAAAGTAAACTCCCTGTGCATGCCAATGGTATTTGCTCCCAAATTTCCATGGCTCTTGGCTCACTTTACCTTATTTCCATCTATGCCTGCATGAGGATATTGCTGTCCTCATGCAGGTCATCCAATGCCGTCTGCTGTCATAGTTCTCAATAAGTTTAGCCATGTGCATGAATGCCAACTGCCACTCTTCATTGTGGCATAGCACTACCTCGCGTGGGCTCTCACCATAGGCAGCTGTTGGAGAACTTTCTTCTTATATCACAGCCCAATGTACTTAATTAACCTGAATTAACCTTTCTACTTTCTCCACTACCCTATGGAAAAGCACCATAGATGTTACCCTTTCCTAAAGATTTGTCTCTCACCTTTTCCAAGACTGGTATGTACACGAGGCCCCACCTCAGTTCACAGGGTCATTACTTTTGCCCTTGGTCAGTCCACTGATCCAGGTCTCATTGTCTACTGATCCAGGCCTCATTGTCCACTTATCCAGGCCTCATTTAAAACCCAGCGCCCTGAAAACAACCTGCGCTTTCTTTTACAGCCCTTTTATTCTGTGCTTCAAATTCCTCTTGTTATCATTATCCAACAAACCACTGATGCTGCTCTAAAGTAGAGGAAACTTGCAGTCAGTGCTGTCCCATGGTGGTCCTCTGACTTGGACTGTCTTTGTTGTTCAGTTCACAGCCAAAAAAAAAAGTTACAACATGATATGCCAGATCCTCCTCACTTATCAACGACTCAGGAACAACTCCAGACTAATCAGAGTTAAAAGAAGGGAATCCTGATGTTCCTTAATCTCCCTGATAATCCCTGGCAACTTGTCAATTGCATTGTGACCAACAAGCTCCTCAGAGGTGAAGTACTTAACTTAGTGATCAACTTCTGCTGGAAGGGTGCCAACTGTTTTATGGAAAACATGAAACTCAATGAACATCTTGTTTGGTAGTGGCAATCTTGATGGGACGAAACCCCCAAACTTTTCCTACTTCAAGTTGCCATCACGCATCCCAAGCCTCCTCCTTGGTTCTCTCCCAGATTATATATAACATGTAACATTGTTAAAACCAGACATGGCTTATTGAAATGTACGCTTGCTAGCTGTGGTATCACTCAAAATCCATTATGCAATTGTGGTGCCCCCAAGAACTGGGCATGCACATATTATTTATCACTGCCCAAACTATGATGATCTTAGGGCCATCCTTATCACTACCATTCATGTTTTCCCACAAGGTGCTGAACATTAATTCATCCCTGTTGTAATGCTTTTTCCAGATTTACTCAGGAAGCCTTTTCATACCTTGATGGTCTTGCTGACTTGCCAGCAGTTTGCTAGTGCCTTGGCAGACACAAAGTGCCATTTTGTGTAATCACAAGACACTCTGCTCCTATGCTTTCCACTTAGCCTCCCTACTTCACATCCTCACATTACCTCTTTTCATTCTTCACCTAGGCAATAGCTACCAAGCCACTACTTCAGGCAATTGCCTTCACTACAACTGTCCCTTCACACTCTCTCTTCTCCTGTCTTCAACTATCCCTATGTACTCCTTTCCTAATAAAAAAATTTTTTTTTTCTTTTCTTTTTCTCACTGGTCCCGGCATCGAAAGCTCATGTGACTCTGTGGCAGGCTAGCCAGAGTTTTCTTCTTAATTACTGCCTGGCCTCCTTCCTCAAGGTGATGGATGACGGGCAACATGGGACTGCAATAGGGGCTCCATGACTAAATGGCCAGAAAAACAGTACAATCGTACACTAAACTTACACTGATGAATTGCACTTTACACATATTCTGGCCTTTTCATAGTTCTGTATGCTTCACAGAGAAACAAAAGTGAAGTTATGGGTGACCATTGGTGCTGCTTAAAAACAACACTGTGGATTCCTTTTCCTGAAACTAAACATGAGTGGCATAAATTGGAATTGAGGAAGGATGGCTGCAGTATAGATATGCAGAAGTTTGCTTTCAGCCAGCAGGTGGTTGATTATTGATTGTTGATTGACATACTTCCATCCGTTGTTGTGGAAGTGGGTAGTTTGAATAAATTTAAGGAAGAAAAAACTACCTTACCTGTCCATCCCTCTGGAGGGGATGGACATGTGAGAGAGCAGTGTTCAGAAAAAAAAAATCTTTTCATGTTCAAAGGGAGGGGATGAACTTTTTAATGTTCATTCCCCCCCTTACTTGTAAATTCTGAGACGAATGATACTATATATCATTTCTACTTTGATCTCATAATATGCATACAAATGTGCATACATTGTAAATATATGATGCTTACATTGAGAAACAATGGATTGCCTCAAAAAATAAATAAATTACCGAAGAGTGTGGAATTCATTGTGCGTTAGTTTTATGTAGTTTTATGCACAAGTGTGATGAATGTGTAAGTAGCTTTTATGCCTAATTTTTTATTGCAAGTATATTGGATGCCCAAGAATTTGAGTGGGAAAGTCAGTTGCGTTTTTACTGGGAACGTGAACCAGATGAACTGATAGTACGACAGTGCAGTGGAGTCTTCAATTACGGTTATGAGTACATGGGGTTGAATGGAAGACTGGTTATCACGCCATTAACAGATCGCATATATTTAACAATTACACAAGTAAGTAATTTTATCAGTTAACAGTTTCAACTTATATTCATGATTAGTTATTTTATCTCTTCATTAGTTTTATGTGATTTATATTCTATCATTTAGAGTTTTATTATTAACGAAAGAAATTTGGGACTGCACTTATCCTTATGCAGGTCAGGAGCTTGCATAATTGTTCAGCAAAAAACATTTGCTGAACATAACCCTGCTTTTTTTTTTTCCCATAAATCTTTAACCTTCTGCTTATGATTATCTCAGTTGTTCAGACCTTAATGTGGATGATATACATTCTAGAATGAATACATAACTATATACTGTTATTTACCATTTATTATGAATAACTTTTCCTGTACTGTAAATTACTTTACTGTTTTACACTACGTACATAATTCGTGCTTTTGTATATTTTATTTATTTATTTGTTAACTACACATCATACAGAAAGTTGCCTTCCTAATAATTGGTTATACCTGTTCAACAGTAAATGAAAGTTTAAAACACTTAGTAAAAGTTGCATAATCAGTTTAAAAACAATAATCAAAAATGATAAATCATAAATATACAATAAATAAATCTAAATCAACCAGACTACCGAATTATGTGAATTTAAAAATATTAATATACTACTGTGTTATTTATGGGGTTTCTGTATATGTGTACATCTACTCACCTATCTTGGGAATGTTGTTGTTGTTGTTGTTGTTATTTGGTTTTTAGGAGCATTAGCAACTAAGGCCATATTGCTCTGGGGATATGCAGTGGTCATTCCCTGACCTTTCCGCATCCTCCATATTTGGTGGGCACGGGCTCGAACCCCGGTCTACTCAAGAAGCGTGTGCTACGCACTGCTGCTCCTGCCCACCTGGCTACGGAGGCATCTTGGGAATGGCTGCAAAGATAGAGCTTAGTATAACCTATATATAGTTATATTTTTATGTACTGTGGTTATAGGCAATTGTATAGTGATTTAGCTAACAGGAGGGAAAATTATATAATATAATATAATATGAAAGTTATTATTATGAAGGCTTCCTTGTACTCAGGAGAGGTCCCCATGGAGATGTGCAAATGTGTCATGAATTCACAAAGGGGGATCAAAGAGTGACAGGTAATTACAGACCTGTTAGAAAATAATGGAGTCACTAGTTAAGGAAGCAAAGCAGGATCATCTAGACAAGACTACAGTTATAGTTTAGACACAGCATGGGTTTGTTAAGGGGAAGTCTTGTCTGACAAATTTGATTGGATACTATGATGTGGTCATAAAGGAATCGGATGCAAAGAATAATTTTGATATCATATACTTGAATTTTAGGAAAGCTTTTGATACTGTACAAATTGGAGCAGCATGGCATTAAGGGCAAGTCGCTGCACTGGATAAAAGGTTGGTTGAGTGGGAGTAGACAGAGAGTTGTTATCAGTGGACACTGCTTTTCATGTTAATGGGACTCCACTGATGTTATTAGTGGAATCCCCCTGGGTTCGGTGTTGGGCCAATTGTTGTTTTCAGTATTTATGAGTGATATTGATGAAGAGCTAAATTTGCAGATTAGCATTAGTAGAGGCATATGATGCAAGAAAGCAAGCTTATGCAGCATCAACCAGGAAAAAAAAAAAAAAAAAAAAAACTTCCACTTCACCCCTCCATTCGTTCGAAATACCTGTCCAGCTGAGCCTTAAATTTATTTAGGCTATCAACTTCCACAACAAGGGATGGAAGTCTGTTCCACAAACCAACTACCCGCTGGCTAAAGGCAAATTTCCGGACATCTATCCTACATCTGTCTTTTTCCTCAATTTGAATTTATGCCCTCTCAGGTGATTATTCTGAGCAAGAGGCAGAATCCCATCAGCATTGAGCATGCTCAAATCATTTAAGGCTTTATACACCTCTATCAGATCACCTCGCCGGTGCCTAGTCTCCAGACACTGTAATTTGCAAAACTTAAGCCTTTCTTCATAAGAGCAACCCTTTGTTCCATTCACTAATCTTGTTGCCCTTCTCTGTACTCATTCCAGCAGCCCTACATCCTTCTTGAAATGAGACCTCCAGACCTGTATACAGTACTCAAGATGTGGCCTGACCATTGCCTTATACAAGGGAATAATCACCTCCTTATCCCTGCTAGAAAAATTCCTGTATATCATTGATAAGAAACCATGAGCTACTCTTGCAGCCCGTCTGCACTGCTCAGAGAACTTTATATCTGCCTACACAATTATCCCCAGGTCCTTTTCATTCTCTACCACTGTCAGTCTGACTCTCTCAGCGTGTTACAGGCTTTAATAACCGTGAAATATAATTCTCATCCAGTTCTGTCTAGCATTCAGCAGAAGATTCACTTCCTCCGTGAACGTGAATATGACATCCGCTTCTGCTGGATTCCTAGCCACATTGGGATTAAGGGAAATGATTTGGCTGACGCCGCAGCCAAATCAGCAATTCCCAATAATAACCGTTGCCTGTCAGTCCCCTATACAGACTACAGGCAAACAATACAGCAAAAGATACATTCCCAATGGCAGGATTTGTGGAATAGACAGACTGGGAATAAACTATATTGTATAAAGCCTGTAATTGAACCGTGGCAGTCTAGTCTGCGCAGGAATCGTAAGGAGGAAGTTGTTCTTGCCCGGACCCGCATAGGACATAGTCATTTGACTCATTCGTTTTTGCTGAGGGCTGATGACCCTCCTATGTGTGTGTTCTGTGGTACAACTTTAACTATCAGACACCTTTTAATTGACTGTCCAGATTTTAGCAATATCCGTTTTACCGCTTTTAACCATCTGACTGAGCCGTATACACTCAGTCAGATTTTATCTGACAATGACAATGTGTCTGCTGTTTTTAGCTATTTTAAATTAATAAAAGTTTTTAATTGTATTTAATTTATGCTTTTGTTACATTATTATATATCTGGACATGGTGGCCTTACTAATTAGGTCACTGAGAATTTAAACTTTTTAAATATTACATAGTCTTGGCGCATTATGGCCACAGCTGCCAATGCGTCATAAAAAACCAAAAACCAAACCAAACCAAACCACTGTCAGTGTAGTACCACAGAGTTGATACATTGATCTGGGGTTGCTGTTTCCCATATGTAATACTTTACATTTGTCAATGTTAAACTTCATTTGCCACCTCTCACCCCATCTGCTCAACCTTTACAGATCCTGTTGCACTGGTTGCACCATCCAGATGATACGAAGGTTGGCAGAGTTGTTAATGACAATAATGATAGTACGCAAGAGGATCTGGAAAAGTTGAGCAGATGGGTTGAGAGGTTCAACTGAAGTTTAACATTGACAATGTTAAACTTCATGGAGTCTTATCAATGATATATAGGAATTTTGCTAGCAGGGACAGGGAGGTGATTATCCCGTTATACAAGACAGTGGTCAGGCCACACCTAGACACACCTAGAGTACTGTGTACAGGTGTGGGAGCCTCATTTTAGGAAGGATGTAGAGTTGCTAGAACAAGTACACAGAAGGGCAACAAAATTGGTGAGGGGAACAAAAGAGTGCTCTTACCAAGAAAGGCTTAAGTTCTGCAAATTGCAGCACCTGGAGAGTAGGCACCTGCGAGGTGATTTGATTGAGGTGTATAAGGCTTGAATGGGTTGAGTAAGCTGAATTCTGATGGGATTCTTCCTCTAGCTTAGACTAAGAACCTGAGGGAGCACAGTTTGAAATTGAGGAAAGATAGTTGTAGAATAGATGTGCTGAAATTTTCCTTTAGCCAGCAGGTAGTTGATTGGTGGAACAGGCTTCCATCTTTTGTAGTGGAAGCTAATAGCCTAAATAAATTTAAGGCTGAGCTGGACAGGCATTTGGAACGAATGGAGGGGTGAAATGGGAGCTTTTTTTTTTTTTTTTTTTTTTTTTTTTTTGGCTGATGCTGCATAAGCTTGCTTTCTTGCATCGTATGCCTCTACTAATGCTAATAAGGCCTTGAATCGATTGAGCAAGCTCAGTGCTAATGAGATTCTTCCTCTTGCTCAGATTATTCACTTGAATGGGCATAAATTGAAATTTCAGGAAAGTCTGTTGTAAAATATATGTGCAGAAAAGAAATTCACCTTTAGCCAGTGGGTGGTTGATAGTTGGAACAATCTTCTGGTCTGTTTGTAGTGGAGGTTAGCAAATTAAATAAGTTCAAGGCAGAACTAGACAAATATTTGGAGTGAATGCATGGGTGAAATGGGAAGTTTTTTTTTTTTTTTTTCCTTTGGCTGATGCTATATAAGCTTGCTTTCTTGGATCATATGCCCTACTAATGCTAATTTAAGTAAGTAATCAGGACAGAAATAGACACTCCTGCCCTCATGCTATATTACACTAATAGCCCAGAATTTGGAAAATTTTAGTTGTAGTAAAGTGAACAGTATCAGATGCACAGATCACTATTCAATTTCCTATAACCACAGTGCACAGAAATATAAATATATATATAGGTTATATACATGTATATATTTATACACATAGAATTTTAATTCAAAAATATATGCTGATACCAAAATGAATCCAAATTATAATGAAGCCATATGCTTCACATCATTTCATCACTCTGTACCTCTCCTGTACTACATATTTTTTAGCTTCTAATAGCCTAGTCAGTTTCTTATTTATACACTTTAGCATGCTCCTCATGCTATATTTTTTAAAATGTTTATGCATTCTTAGTTTTCTTAATGGACACTTCAAAATTATTCTATTATTCATCAGTATTCACTCTTGTGCTTCCTTCTCAGTCGATTGAGACCATCTAGAATCTTAGTTTCCTATATGGTTTCCCTCCCATTTCCTGTTATTGAAACACCCCTCTCCTTAACTTTAACAACCAAAACCTCACATCATTATCAAATAATAGCGTGTCGTTACTAAATCAGAAAGTTGAAAAGCTTAAGATTCTTTAGAGGTATAGTACAATTTCAGTTTTTATATAAAAATCTACATAACATTAGGAGGCACAAATAAATTTTACAGGAATGGCATCCAACCTCTTTTACCCATTGGTTAAAAATATTAAAAAGAACCTAATAAGAACAGAAAAGTGCTATTGATGTTGAACATATTATCTTTGTTTTTGATGAAAGATTTTTCATTGTGTTCCATTTTTTTTAACCTGTTAACATTAGTTCCATCTTTGCAACAGCAAAGGTGGTCAATAACTATAATGAATACTTCTTATAAGGTTTCTTTTCACTTAGGAAGTTGCAAAATTTCCATGTGCAAATATTTAAATTTAGCTGGATTCTAATAACAGGAGTGTAGATGTGGTGCTGTTCGGGCGTTCTATTTAGACAAGCTGGATAAACTTACGGCTTCAAAGAAAAACATATGAAACTTAGAAAAGTCCACTGATTCTAAGTCATCTCTTGCAGAGGGTGCAAAACGGAACATCCAGATTAGAAAAGAACGTAAAGGAGACTCTTACCACAAAAAACTTTGGTTATGCATACCTTGCTTAGAAACTGTACACTTTGAGGAAACCTGATTAAAGCGTTTAAGGCTGTAAATGGATTGAGTAAGTGTAATGATGGTCTTATTCTTTCTTGGACAATACTCACAAGGGGAGATAAATTAATTGAAAAAAAAAAAAAAAAAAAAAGGTTGAATCAGATGGTATTTTGTTCGAATTAATTGCAAGCTACTATCTTGACTTACAGAGTAAACCCAACACTGACTCACTTCCTAGAAGCAACCAGGGCAAAATGGAGGACCTCCATCAAGGTCAAAAACATCATGATAAAGGAACCACTAGGTGGCAGTGATCACAGTGTGCTGAAGTGGGATTTACTCAAAGAGGTAACTACCATCCGGGGTAAAGGGAATGGTTTTTGCTTTTGTAAAGGCGACTATTGTGGTCTGAGGCAGTATTTAAATTCTATACGGTGGGACCAACTGATGATGTTACCAACAGCAAATTCAAAATGGGAAGCATTCAAAGAACTTATCTTGGAAGCTACTAGGCTTTACATACCAACTAAGAAATATTGTTCAAGGTTTAGGCCTAAATGGATGTCAGATGAACTAATGAGATATATGGCAGAGAAGAAAAATGCATGGGATACATGTAAATTAAACCGTGACACAGAAGCCTATGATAGATATAAGTTGATCTGTAACCAAGTTACAAAGGAGGTTAAGCATGCGAAGGCAGATTACGAGAAATCTTTGGCAAGGGATGCAAAGAAAAACAGCAAAGAGTTCTTTACTTATGTAAATTCTAGAAAGAAGGGAATGAATCAGATTGGTCCACTTGATATCGATGGTTCAACTGTTGTTGATCCTGCTCAGGTAGATAACAAACTAAACGAAAATATTGCATCTACATTCACACATAAGGAGTTATTCAGGAAGGGGAATGCCAGAGGTGAAGTAAACTCTGGCAGTGAGCTAGACGATTTTTTAACAACTGAGAGGAAAGTGGAGGAGAAATTGTTGAGGATAAACATAAAAACGGTGGATGGGATCTATCCCTTGATATTAAAGGAGGCAGCAAAGGAAGTAAGCAAACCCTTAGCCATAATTATGAGAGCTTCTTTGGACTCAGGGGAGGTACCCATAGACAGGAGAGGGCACTGACTCTCTTTAAAAATTACATCTGTGAGTTACAGGCTCCGAAAAACCGATAAGTGTTTGACTTTTTATTTACATAATTGTTATTTTATATTGTACTTAATATGTAGTATTATAGTTATAGTTACGCTGGTTATTTTTATTTTAATTTAGATAAAGAGTTTTTGTGGATTACTACTTAATTTACATAAAACCGTTATTTTCGTTCGAATCTTGCAGCCATTGTTTTTGTATATAGTGGTAGGAAATTCAAATTTTTCATTGAGATAGCCAGGTAGATCTAACGCATAATTATATAGATTAATACGCTTCACTGTTTCTATTAGATAGCGTAGTATTGACATTTAATTAATTTAATTTTTTAATCTCATTAATTTAAAATAGCATGCCCCAAACTAGAGCAGCAAAGCAACGGACACAAAGTGGCAGGAGTGCTGTGACTCGGGGGAGAACTGAGGGGGGTGATTCTCCAACACATCGCAGCCTAAAAAAATGTGCAACTTGTGAAATTTTTGCCGAACTCTCTGGAACGGAACATGATATTGCCATGGGGGATGGCTTTGTGTATGCGCGATGTAAGGAGTGTAAGGAAATCAGGCGACAACTCAACATTGTTATGGGCCTATATGAGAGTTTGAAGGACAGGGTGGATGCCCTCGAAAGTTCTAAATTGAGGGGCCCATCAGGCTCTCAGCTGCCCACATCAAAGCCAGAGCTTGCATTGGTCATCACGCGACACAGCAGCAACCCCAAAGGCAGATTGCACTGGTCCCAAAGGAACTAGTAGTTGTTGGTGACTCTATTGTCAGGGAAACGGGAAACATCCTTTGTAAAAAGGATAGGTGGAACAGGACCAGGGTATGTCTGCCAGGGGCAAAGGTTGATGACGTTGTAGAGCAAATATCATCTTTTAGGGGCACAAAAGGTGATATAGTTGTACACGTTGGCACTAATGATATTAAGAGTAGGAGACCGGCAGAATTACTTAACAAGTACAGGTCACTGATGAAAAAAAGCCGTGAATTAGGGTTGAATTTGAAAGTGTCTGCAATTCTGCCCAGACACGATAGGAGGGAGTATATGATGAGAGCCTTGTCGATCAATTCGGCATTGGAAAGATTGTGCAAGGCTCAAGGGATAGAATTTTTTTCAGCCTGGACTGTACTTATTAACAGGAGAGACTGCTTCTACAGGGATGGGATACACTTAAATAGAAAGGGTGCAAGAATATTTGCTGATGCCATCGAGGCAGTGTTAGGTGGGTCGGAAAACTGATAGCTTGGGGGGGATACAAGGACTAATAGTTTAACATTAGCCGTAGGCAGAGGTGAAGGTGATTCTTGCACAACTTCTATTAGAATAAGTAGCGACCTGGAGCGAGGGGTGTTGGGGGTTTCAGGGACGGATGGCAGTCATCGTGAAACAGGTGAGTATATGGGATGTGTTAGAGTAACTAAGAATAAGAATAGGTGCATGTATACTTGCATGTATACCAATGCTAGAAGTATAGTAAATAAATTTGATGAATTTGAAGTGTTGGTCAAGACATCAAAGGTGGATATAGTTGGGATATCAGAGACATGGTGTCACATAGATATAAGGAATGCCGAACTGGAATTTGGGGAGTACAATGTGTACAGAAAGGATAGACAGGATAGGAAGGGATGAGGTGTTATGCTGTTAATAAAGAAAAACATAAAATCAAAAGAAGTAGTAGTAGTAGTGGCACGTGATGCAAGAAAGCAAGTGTAGGAGCTTTTGCAGCATCAGCCAAAAAAAAAAAAAATCACACCATTCCCTCCAAATGCCTGTCCAGTTCTTCCTTAAATTTATTTAACCTGTCAACTTCCACAACGACAGATGGAAGTTTGTTCCAGCAATTAACCACCCGCTGGCTAAAGGCAAATTTCCGCACATCTATTCTACATCTGTCCTTTCTTAATTTGAACTTATGTCCCCGTAGGTTCGTAAACTGAACAAGTGGAAGGATCCCATCAGAATTCAGCGTGCTCAACCCATTCAAGGCCTTATAGACCTCAATCAGATCACCGCGCAGGTGCCTAGTCTCCAGCCACTGCAATTTGCAGAACTTAAGCCTCTCTTGGTAAGAGGATCCCTTCATTCCCCTCACCAATCGTGTTGCTCTTCTCTGTACACGCTCAAGCAAATCTACATCCTTCCTAAAATGAGGCCTCCAGACCTGTACGCAGTACTCAAGGCGCGGCCTGACCATTGCCTTATACAGAGGGACAATCACCTCCTTTTCCCTGCTAGCAAAATTCCTATATATCATTGACAAAACCCCATGACCTGCCCTAGCAGCCTGTCTGCATTGCTCAGAAAACTTCATATCTGACTGCACAATTACTCCCAGGTCTTTTTCATTTTCTACCACCTTAAGTGTAGTACCACACAGTTGGTACATTTCTTTGGGGTTACTTCTACCCATATGCAGTACTTTGCATTTGTCAAGGTTAAACTTCAGTTGCCACTTCTTAGCCCATCTGCCCAAATTATCTAGATCCTGTTGCAGTAGCACACTGCCATGACTGTCATTAACAACCCTGCCAACCTTTGTGTCATCTGCAAACTTCGACATTAAGCCTGATATACCTTCATCAATATCATTGATAAATACACAAAACAACAGTGGACCCAACACCGAACCCTGTGGGACTCCACTAATAACATTAGTCCACGAAGAGCAGCACCCATTGATTACCACCCTCTGTCTTCTCCCACTTAACCATCCTTTTATCCATTGTAGCAACTTACCCTTAATACCATTCTGCTCCAATTTGTACAGTAGTCTTCCATGTGCAACAGTGTCAAAAGCTTTCTTGAAATCCAAGTATATGATATCAAAATTATTTTTTGCATCCAGTTCCTTTGTGACCACATCATAATATCCAATCAAATTTGTCAGACAAGACTTTCCCTTAACAAACCCATGCTGTGTCTGAATTATTGCTGCAGTCTTGTCTAGATGATCCTGAAATGCATCTTTAACCAGTGACTCCATTATTTTACCCGGAACAGAAGTTAAACTAACTGGTCTGTAATTACTCGTATCACCCTTCGATCCACCTTTGTTAATTGGGATACATTTGCACATCTCCAGTCAGTGGGAACCTCCCCTGAGTTTAAGGATGCTCTCATAATTATGGCTAAGGGTTTGCTTAGTTGCTTTGCCGCCTCCTTTAAAATAACTGGATAGATTCCATCCACCCCAGGTGCCTTTCTTATGTTTAACTTCAACAATTTCTCCTCCACTTTGCTCTCAGTTATTACAAAATCAGTAAGTATCCTGATACAATTTGACAACCTTCTTCCATTTTCAAACTGTAATAATTCCTCACGTGTGAATGTAGATGCAAAATACTCATTCAGTTTGTTTGCTATCTGAGCAGGATCATCAACAGTCGAACCATAGATGTCAAGTGGACCAATCAGATTCATCCCCTTCCTTTTAGAGTTTATATAAGTAAATAAATCCTTGCTGTTTTTCTTAGCATCTTTTGCCAAAGATTTCTCGTAATCCGCCTTCGCCTGCCGAACCTCCTTTGTGACCTGATTACAGACTAGCTTATATCTGCCACAGGCTTCTGTGTCGCCTGATAATTTATATGCATCCCATGCATTTTTCTTCTCTGTCACGAGTCTCATTAGTTCATTTGATAACCATTTAGGCCTAAACCTTGAACAATATTTCTTAATCGGTATGAAAAGTCTAGTAGCTTCCACGATTAATTCCTTGAATGCTTCCCACTTAGAATTTACTGTTGGTAACATCGTCAGTTGATCCCACTGTACAGAATTTAAAAACTGTCTGAGACCACTGTACTCCCCTTTACGGAAGCAAAAACCCTTTCCTTTACCCCTGACGGAAGTTACCTCTTTGAGTAAATCCCACTTCAGCACACTGTGATCACTGCCACCTAGTGGTTCCTTTATCTGCAAATTCTTAATACACGAATGATCACTGCTGATAACCAGATTAAGAATGTTACTTTCTCTGGTTGCCTCTCGAACATGCTGCTGCAGAAAACAATCAACCAATAAATCCACAAAAGTCTGACTAGTGTGTGAGTGACCAACCCACAAGTTCCAGTCAATATCTGGGAAGTTAAAATCCCCATTATAAGACATTCTGATTTACTGGCCCACTCTATTTCTCTGTACAATTGTTCATTGTACTCTTTCAAGTCATTAGGCCTATAACACACTCCTACTCTTATTTTTCCTTTCGCAGTGCTTATCTCACACCAAACTGACTCAACAGAGCACTGTTCATCTATATTAACTGGGTGCACTTCCTTTGATTTTATGTTTTTCTTAATTAACAGCATAACACCCCCTCCCTTTCTGTCCTGTCTATCCTTTCTGTACACATTGTACTCCCCAAATTCCAGTTCTGCATTCCTTATATCTTTGTGACACCACGTCTCTGCTATCCCAACAATATCTGCCTTTGATGTCTTGACCAACACTTCAAATTCATCAAATTTATTTACTATACTTCTAGCATTGGTATACATGCAAGTATACATGCACCTATTCCTATTCCCAGCCACTCTAACACATCCCATATACCCAACTATTCCATGATGAATGCCATCTGTCCCTGAAACCCCCAACACCCCTCGCTCCAGGTCGCTACTTATTCTAATAGAAGTTGTGCAAGAATCACCTTCACCTCTGCCTGCGGTTGCTGTTAAATTATTATTCTTTGTATCCCCCCAAACTAGCAGTTTTCCGACCCACCTAACACTGCCTCGATAGCATCAGCAAATATTCTTGCACCCTTTCTATTTAAGTGTATCCCATCCCTGTAGAAGCAATCTCTCCTGTTAATAAGTACAGTCCAGGCTGAAAAAAATTCTACCCCTTGAGCCTTGCACAATCTTTCCAGGGCCGAATTGATCGACAAGGCTCTCATCATGTACTCCCTCCTATCGTGTCTGGGCAGAATTGCAGACACTTTCAAATTCAACCCTATTTCACGCCTTTTTTTCAACAGTGACCTGTACTTGTTAAGTAATTCTGCCGGTCTCCTACTCTTAATATCATTAGTGCCAACGTGTACAACTATATCACCTTTTGTGCCCTTGAAAGATGATATCCGCTCTACAATGTCATCAACCTTTGCCCCTGGCAGACATACCCTGGTCCTGTTCCACCTATCCTTTTTGCAAAGCATGTTCCCCGTTTCCCTGACAATAGAGTCACCAACAACTACTAGTTCCTGTGGGACCAGCGCATTCTGCCTTAGGGGTTGCCGCTGTGTTGCGTGATGACCAAGTGCAAGCTCTGGCGTTGATGTGGGCAGCTGAGAGCCTGATGGGCCCCTCAATTTAGATCTTTCGAGAGCATCCACCCTGTCCTTCAAACTCTCATATAGGGCCATAACAACGCTGAGTTGTCACCTGATTTCCTTACACTCCTTACATCGCGCACACACAAAGACATCCCCCATGGCAATATCATGTTCCGTTCCAGAGAGTTCGGCAAACATTTCACAAGCTGCACATTTTTTAAGCTGTGATGCGTTTGAGAATCGCCCCCCTCAGTTCTCCCACGAGTCACAGCACTCCTGCCACTTTGTGCCCGTTGCTTTGCTGCTCTAGTTTGGGGCATGGTAGTTTAAATTAATAAAATCAATAAATTAAATGTCAATAGTATTTGAATAGAAACTATTAAATAGAAACAGTGAAGCGTACTACTATATAATTATGCGTTAGAGCCAACTAGCTACCTCAATTAAAAAAAATTTGAATTCCCTACCACTATACAAAAACAATGGCTACAAAAAACAATGGCTAAAAAAAGTGCATCCAGTTGATAAAGATGAACAGTGCACTGTTGAGTCAGTTTGGTGTGACATAAGCACTGCGAAAGCAAAAATTAGAGTAGGAGTGTGTTATAGGCCTAATGACTTGAATGAGTACAGTGAACAATTGTACAGAGAAATAGAGTGGGCTAGTAAATCGGAATGTCTTATAATGGGGGATTTTAACTTCCCAGATATTGACTGGAACTTGTGGGTTGGGCACTCATACACTAGACAGACTTTTGTGGATTTATTGGATGATTGTTTTCTGCAGCAGCATGTTCGAGAGGCAACCAGAGAAAGTAATACTCTTGATCTGGTTATCAGCAGTGAGTATTCATGTATTAGGAATTTGCAGATAAAAGAACCACTAGGTGGCAGTGATCACAGTGTACTGACGTGGGATTTACTTAAAGATTTAATTACCATCAGGGGTAAAGGAAAGGGTTTTTGCTTCCGTAAAGGCGAGTACAGTGGTCTCCGACAGTTTTTAAATTAAGTGGAAGAGAAATTGTTGAAGTTAAACGTAAGAAAAGCACCTGGGGTGGATGAGATCTATCTGGTTATATTAAAGGAGGCGGCAAAGCAACTAAGCAAACCCTTAGCCATAATTATGAGAGCATCCGTGGACTCAGGGGAGTTTCCCACGGACTTGAGATGTGCAAATGTATCCCCAATTCACAAAGGGGGATCGAAGGGTGACACGAGTAATTACAGACCAGTTAGTTTAACTTCTGTTCCGGGTTAAAGATGGTTAAAGATGGTCGCTGGTTAAAGATGCATTGCAGGATCATCTAGACAAGACTGCAGCAATAATTCAGACACAGCATGGGTTTGTTAAGGGAAAGTCTTGTCTGACAAATTTGATAGGATATTATGATGTGGTTACAAAGGAACTAGATGCAAAAAATAATTTTGATATCATATATTTTGATTTCAGGAAAGCTTTTGACACTGTTGCGCATGGAAGACTATTGTACAAATTGGAGCAGAATGGTATTAAGGGTAAGTTGCTACAATGGATAAAAGGATGGTTAAGTGCAAGAAGACAGAGGGTGGTAATCAATGGGTGCTGCTCTTCTTGGACTAATGTTATTAGTGGAGTCCCACAGGTTTCGGTGTTGGGTCCACTGTTGTTTTGTATATTTATCAATGATATTGATGAAGGTATATCAGGCTTAGTGTTGAAGTTTGCAGATGATACGAAGGTTGGCAGGGTTGTTAATGACAGTAATGGCAGTGTGCTACTGCAACAGGATCTAGATAATTTGGGCAGATCAGCTAAGAAGTGGCAACTGAAGTTTAACCTTGACAAATGCAAAGTACTGCATATGGGTAGAAGTAACCCCAGAGAAATGTACCAACTGTGTGGTACTACACTTAAGGTGGTAGAAAATGAAAAAGACCTGGGAGTAATTGTGCAGTCAAATATGAAGTTTTCTGAGCAATGCAGACAGGCTGCCAGGGCAGGTCATGGGGTTTTGTCAATGATACATAGGAATTTTGCTAGCAGGGAGAAGGAGGTGATTGTCCCTCTGTATAAGGCAATGGTCAGGCCACACCTTGAGTACTGCGTACAGGTCTGGAGGCCTCATTTTAGGAAGGATGTAGATTTGCTTGAGCGTGTACAGAGAAGTGCAACAAGATTGGTGAGGGGAATGAAGGGATCCTCTTACCAAGAGAGGCTTAAGTTCTGCAAATTACAGTGGCTGGAGACTAGGAAACTGCACGGTGATCTGATTGAGGTGTATAAGGCCTTGAATGGGTTGAGCACGCTGAATTCTGATGGGATCCTTCCACCTTGTTCAGATTACGAACCTAAGGGGGCATAAATTCAAATTAAGAAAAGACAGATGTAGAATAGATGTGCAGAAATTTGTCTTTAGCCAGTGGGTGGTTAATTGCTGGAACAAACTTCCATCTGTCGTTGTGGAAGTTGATAGGTTGAATAAATTTAAGGAGGAACTGGACAGGCATTTGGAGGGAATGGTGTGATTTTTTTTTTTTTTTTTTGGCTGATGCTGCATAAGCTCATACATTTGCTTTCTTGCATCACATGCCACTACTACTACTACTATTACTGCAATAATTAAATAACACTAGATTCCATCTGCACAGCAGATTATTGTGCCAGTGTAGCAGCCCCCCTATAATGAACAGGAGGGAAACCAGAGACCATTGTTGGTAGTTACCTGTCTCCCAACAATGTACAAAATCTTGACCAGATGAATAACCAAAAAAGATATCAAACCATTTGGAGTGCCAGAACGTCATGGCTCAGTAGGAGAAGGGATGTAAGCAGATGAGAAAAGGATGCAAAGAAGTATTTGGCCATTGATGCAGAATTTACATAGCAAGCCTACATGAAACACTGTCACCTGTATATGGAATGCATTGACTGCCACAAGACCTTCAACTCCATGCCTCATAGCTTGCTGATAGAGACACTGGAGATCTACAAAGTTAACCCAACACTGATATTCTTCCTACAAGCAACCATGGTGAGGTGGAAGAGACCGCCATCAAGGTTGAGAACAGAATGACCAGACCAATCTCTATGAGAAGAGGAATCTTCTATGGAGATGCACTGAGTCTACTGTGGTTCTGCCTAGCATTCAACCCACTGTGCATGCTCAACAACAGCATGTACAGATATATCATGAAAGAAGAAAGAAAAAACATGTATACCCCTGATGTACATGGATAACATCAAACTCTTTGCAGCAGCCAAGAATCAACTCCATTAGCTACTCCAGCTCACTGAAGAGTTTAGCACTGACATAAGAATGTAATTTGGCCTTTACAAATGCGTGACCCATGGGTTGCATCAGAGAAATCCAGTTGACCAGAACTACCATCTAAAAACCTGTGAAGAGATTGAAGCCATGACAAAGATAGAGATGTGGAAATATCTGGGGATGATGCAGGCTCAACAGTTAGAATACAAGGAGATCAAGGCTCACTTGACCAAGTCTCTGAGAAATACCATCAGAGACTCAGAAGCCTGCTAAATACAAAGCTGAATGGTTGGTTCCCAATTCTAGCTTACTCCTTCGTGATCAGATTGGGCCAAAACCAAGCTGGAGGAAACTATGAGATCAACTAGGATAATGTTGACCAAAATGTGCCAACACCACCCAAAGTCGACCATCAAGAGACTGACCATGGCCTGTAAAGAGAGAAGGAGGGGACTTCTCTTTGAATAAGAGAAGAAGGCAGTTAAGAACCTGTGGGATTACTTCCATGAAAACACAGCATGAATCTACCAAGCCATGAGAAAGATAGACAAACAGCACACACCACTCAACCTCAACAAGGAGACCCTACTCACTTATACAGAAGAAAGAAAGACAGAAAGATGGGTGAAGAAAGCACTCCATGGCAGACACTTCAATGACTTCCATTAACACTTCACTGATAAGATGACTTTGAATGCATGGCTCGTGAGTGGAAGGCTCTTTCCCCAAGATCAAAGCATTCCTGCTCAGCATCCAAGACTGGGTAATCAACACAAGGAAATACAAGAAAAATATCACTAAGGACCCCTGGAGTAACAGAGGATACATGTTGACGATGCCCCTGACCCCAGAAACAATCCAGGATGTCACTGCAGGATGCAGTGTGATCACAGAGATGAAGTCACACAGATATGACTATGTGGCCAGGAAAATACATCAGCAGCTAGCTCAAAAATACCAGCTGATTAAATAAAGTTTACCATATTACAAGTAAGAGCCTCAGACCAACTAGGGACCTTTACACACAGACTGTATGGGACAATGCCATGATAATGGACATGGGGATCCTCCACAACAGACCAGACATAACTCTCATTGACAAGGAAATGGCAAATGGCTGCCTACCTATGTGATCGATGCAGCGGTGCCAACACCAACTACCTCCAGAAAACATACACAGATAAGGTCAGAAAATACAAAGAGCTATGACAGGAAGTCAAAGAAGTGTGGCTTATGGAACAAGTAATGATCATCCTCAATCACTGTGTCAACCACTGTCATGGCCAAAGAGACTTCATAAAAACCTAGTAGCAATAGGCCTTGCAGAGAACACGTACTGGAGTTGCAGAAAGCTGCCATCCTGAACACCTGTAAGATAGTTCCTTGACCAATAGTAACAACAATAATAGTAACTAGACACAACCAGCTTTTTTCACCCATGACAGGTACTGGCACCACATGGTACCAGTACCTGTCATGGGGGGAAAAATCGCATAAAAAGGAGAAAAAGTTTTTTTTAATAATAATAATAATAATAATAATAATAGGAATACATTCCTGGTACCTAGTTGTGCAACCTCTTAGATTCCATGCGCAGCTTGTATACTTTGCAGCATAGACTCGAGAAGTTGCTAAATATATCATGGCATACACTATACAAGGTGCTGGATACATCATGGCATATTCTTTACAATACATGGTGCCACATGTATTGTAAAGGTTACCATACCTGTGGACATGGGTTACCATGTCCACAGGTATGGTAACCCATGATGACCACAATAAAGACCACAGGTGCCTGTGTTCAGTAGTATTAGATCCAGGCATGCATTAGTATTAGTAGAGGCACATGATGCAAGAAAGAAAGCTTATGCAGGATCAGCCAAAAAAAAAAAAAAAAACTCTCCATTTCACCCCTCCATTCGTTCCAAATACTTGTCCAGCCCAGCCTTAAATTTATTTAGTCTATCAACTTCCACAACAAAGGATGGGAGTCTGTTCCACCAACCAACTACCCTCTGGCTAAAGGCAAACTTCCACACATCTATCCTACATCTGTCTTTCCTCAATTTGAATTTATGCCCTCTCAGGTGATTATTCTCAAAAAGAGGAAGAATCCCATCAGCATTGAGAGCATCCTGAAACCATTCAAGACTTTATTCACCTCTGTCAGATCACCTCGCAGCTGCCTAGTCTACAGACACTGTAATTTGCAAAACTTGAGCCTTTCTAAATAAGAACAATCCTTTGTTCTATTCACTAATGTTGTTGCCCTTCTCTGTACTTGTTACAACAGCTCTACATCCTTCTTAAAATGAGGCCTCCAGACCTGTATACAGTACTCAAGGTGTGGCCTGACCATTGCCTTATACAAGGATATAATCACCTCCTTATCCCTGCTAGAAACATTCCTGTATATCATTGACAAGACACATGAGCTACCCTTGCAGACCATCTGCACTGCTCAGAAAACTTTATATCTGCCTGCACAATTACCCCCAGGTACTTTTTATTCTCTACCACTGTCAGTGTAGTATCACAGTAACGTATCAACTCTGTGGTACTACACTGTCAGTGTAGTACCACAGAGTTGATACGTTACTCTGAGGTTACTGCTTCCCATATGTAGTACTTTATATTTGTCAATGTCAAACTTCATTTGCCACTTCTCAGCCCATCTGCTCAACTTTTCTAGATCGTGTTGCAGCAGCAGCGTACTGTCATTAGTGTTCTTAACAACCCTGACATCCTTTGTATCGTCTGCAAACTTGGACATTAAGCTTGATATACCATCATCAATATCATTTATAAATACAGAAAACAACAATGGACCCAACACTGAAACATGAGGGACTCCACTAATAACATTATTTCTCGATGAGCAGTGACCATTGATTACCACCCTCTGTCTTCTCCCACTCAACCATCCCTTTATCCATAGCAGCAATTTGCCTCCAGTGGCACACTGCTCCAATTTGTTCAGCAGTCTTCCATGTGCAACAGTATCAAAAGCCTTTCTAAGATCCAATATATGATATCAAAGTTATTCCCTGGATCCAGTTCCTTTGTGACCACATTATAGTATCCAATCAAATTGGTCAGGCAAGACTTCCCCTTAACAAAACGATGCTGTGTCTGAGCTATTACTGAAGTCTTGTCTAGATGATCCTGCAGTGCTTCTTTAACCAGTGCCTCCATTCATTTTCCTGGAACAGAAGTTAAACTCACAGGTCTATAATTACTTGTGTCGCCCTTTGATCCTCCTTTGTGAATTGAGGTAACATTTGCACATCACATTTGGACTCAGGGTTTGCTTACTTCCTTTGCTGCCTCCTTTAATATAACTGGATAGATACCATCCACCCTGGGTGCCTTTTTTATGTTTATCTTCAACAATTTCTCCTCCACTTTCCTCTCAGTTATTACCAAATCATCTAGCTCACTGCCAGAGTTTAACTTACCTCTGGCATTCCCCTCCCTGAATAACTCCTCATGGGTGAATGTAGATGCAAAATACTCATTTAGTTTGTTAGCCACCTGAGCAGGATCATCAACAGTTGTACCATCAATATCCAGTGGACCAATCTGATTCATCCCTTTACTTCTAGAGTTTACATTGGTAAAGAACTCTTTGCTGTTTTTCTTTGCATCCTTTGCCAAGGATTTCTCATAATCTGCATTTGCCTACCTAATCTCCTTTGTTACTTGGTTTTCAGACCATAGGCTTCCATGTCACCCATTAATTTATATGTATCTCATGCATTTTTCTTCTCTGCCATATGTCTCATTAGTTCATCTGACTCCATTTAGGCCTAAACCTTGAACAATATTTCTTAGTTGGTATGTAAAGCCCAGTAGCTTCCAAGATAAGTTCTTTGAATGCTTGCCATTTTGAATTTGCTGTTGGTAACATCATCAGTTGGTCCCACTGTATGATCTTGGGTACCACTCTGTACTTCGACTAGAATTCAGGAAGAAGGCACTGATTGGCAGGTGCCACTCACTGTTTATCCCCGTCGCTTTCCTCCTAGGTAGACACGACTAGGGTGTTTATCTCCCCACTTGCCACTGTTTTAAAATCAGGAAATCGTTTTCCGATTTTAAAACAGGAGTATAAACACCCTACCTAAGCTAAGCATCCCCCCCTCGATGACACTAAACAATCATAAACAAAATGCATTCACAATAATCACCCAGTCAGGGAACTCGATACAATCACTCTGTTCTATGACCATGCCCACTACGCGGAGACAAGTGGCACCCAAATAATAGATTTTAGCCAAAGGCCTTTTGCGTCAGGTTCCATAACGCATGAGTAATATTGTTGCATCCAAAAGAGCAGGACTAAAATATTTAACTGAAATATTTACAAAGTATGCAAATATTTAAAATATTTACAAAATGCTAAACTATTTACAAATATACAATATTCATTAATATACACAAAAATGTTACAGTGGAACATCAAATGTTAGATAGTGAAGCACATGCACTAGGTTGGTGAACGTTATGGAGGTAGTTGTCAATAATTAATTGCATTTTTAGTGACGTAATTGCCTTGCCCTCTTTTCCCATTGACTGTAATAAATATCACTAGGAGGAAAACTTTTTTAATGTATAAAGAGATAATTGCCAAACTTCACAAATGTGGTAATCTGTTGTCTGCATCGTACATTTTCTGACTTTGTTTAGGAAAATGGTGAACCTTGGGAAAGCACCCAAGTTTCAGCAAATTGAAGATTGGGAACGAGATTAGCTCAGTGTGAGGCGAAGGTTTTACAGCTCCAGCTAATAGAGAAGTTTTTCTTAAATTTTTACCATTTTATTAACTTAATTGGCATATTACTTTATTTTCTAAAAGTAGCTTTATATTCCTAGTTATGACACTTGTTGATTTTGAACTTAGATAGAGATTTTGTGGGTTATTACTTAGTATTTGTAAAACTTGTACCATTCGAAACTTGCTGCCATTGCTAGTATTGATGCAGAATAGCATTATGTATATCTCGAACTTGATAGCGTAAGTTATAACATGAAACGAAGTAGCATAATACGTAGCACTGTAGTAGGAATCTGTTAGTGTAGTATAGTATTGGCAATTAATCAATTAAATTTATAAATCCTTTTAATTTTTAATTTTAATTAAATTGTATACAAATAAAAAATCATGCCCCAGGCTAGAGCAGCAAACCAACATGCGCAAAGTAGTGAAAGTGCTATGGTTTAGCGGAGAACTGAAGGGCGCAATTCTCCAATGCATCACAGTCAAGAAAAATGTGCAAAATGCAACATGTTTGTGAAAATCTCTCTCTCTCTCTCAAACAGGATATGATCTAGCCCCTGGAAGATATTGTGTATACTAGGTGCAGAGAATATGAAGAAATTTGGCACAAACTCAGCATTCTGATAGGCATCTATGAGAGTGTGAAGGTTGGGCGGATTCCTTTGAAGCAATTAAAATGAGGGGCCCATCAAGCTCTCAGCTGCCCAACACAATGCCAGAGCTCACTCTTATGCACCAGGCAACAAAGCAGAACCCTTCAGGGCAGTGCTGGTCCCACAGGAACTAGTTAAGTGACTCAATTGTCAGGGAAACAGGAAATATATTGTGCAAAAAAGCTTAGTTGGAATAGGACCAGAGTATGTCTGCCAGGGGCAAAGTTTGATGTTGTAGGGCAGATGTCATCTTTTAAAGGTACAAAAGGTTATATTGTTGTACACTTTGGCACTAATGACATTAACTGTAGGAGATCTGCAGATTTACTCAGTTAAGTACAGGTCATCGTTGAAATAAAGTCGCGAGTTAGGGATAAATTTGAAAGTGTCTGCAATCCTGCCCAGACGCAATAGGAGTGAGTATATAATGAGAGCCTTGTCAAACAATGTGGCCTGGGAGGGATTGTGCAAGGCTCACGGGGTAGTCTGTGCTTGTTAACAAGAGAGATTGCTTCTACAGGGATGGGGTACAATTAAATAGAAAGGATGCAAGAATATTTTCTGATGCTTGGTGAGATGCCGCTGGCTTGGGGAGATTCACAGACTAATAGATTAACATCAGCCGCAAGGCAGAGGTGGAAATGATTCTTGCATTGCTTCTATTGGAATGAGCAGCATCCTGGAAAGCAAGTTACTGGGGATTTCAGGAACTGCTGGAAGTCACGAAACAAGTAAATAAATGGGCTGTGTTAGAGTAACTAATAGTAAGAACAGGTGCATGTTTACTTGCATGTACACCAATGCTAGGAGTACAGTAAATAAATTTGATGAATTTGAAGTGCTAGTTAAGACATCCAAGGCATATGGATATTGTTGGGACATAGAGACCTGGTGTCAGACATAAGGGATACAGAAGTGGAATTTGGGAAGTGCATTGTGTACAGAAAGGATAGACAAGATAGAAAGGGAGGAGGGGGTTATGCTATTAGTTAAGAAACATATAAAATCTAAGTAAGTGCATCCAGTTCACATAGATGGCAGTACAATGTTGAGTCAGTTTGTTGTGACATAAGCACAAGGAAAGCTAAAACAAGGTAAGAATTTGTTATACAGAGAAATTGAGTGGACCAGTAAATCAGATGTCTTATAATGGGGTTTTTTTAACTTCCCAGAGGATGCAAAGACTTCTTTACTTATATAAATTCTAAAAGGAAGTGATGAATCAGGTTGGTCCACTTGATATCAGTAGTTTGACTGTAGATGATCATTCTCAGATAGCTGACGAACTAAATGAGGATTTTGCATTTATATTCACACATGAGCAGCTATTCAAGGAGGAGAGGGCCAGATGTTTATCAAACTCTAATATAGAGTTAATTTTGTAATAGATTTTGTAATAACTGAGAGCAACGTGAAGGACAAATTGTTGAAGTTATACCTAAGAAAAGCACCTGGGGTAGATGAGATCAATCCAGTTATATTAAAGGAGGTGGCAAAGGAAATAAGCAAACCCTTAGCCATAATTATGGGAGCATTCTTGGAATCGGCGGAAGTTCTCACGGACTGGAGAAGTGCAAATGTATCCCCAGTTTGCAAATGGGGGGGATCAAAGAGTGAACATTGGTAATTATAGACCTATTAGTTTGACTTCTGTTCCAGGGAAAATAATGGAGTCACTGGTTAAAGAAGCAGTGCAGGATCATCTAGACAAGACTGCAGCAATAATTCAGTCACAGCATGGGTTTGTTAAGGGGAAGCCTTGTGTGACCAATTTGATTGGATATTATGATGTGGTCACAAAGGAACTGGATGCAAAAAATAATTTTAATATTATATACTTGGATTTCAGGAAAGCTTTTGATACTGTTTTAGATGGAAAACTGCTGTATAATTTGAAGTAGTGTGGCATTAAGGGGAAGTTGCTAGAATGAATAATGGTTGAATGGGGATGAAGGATGATTGATTGAGAGAAGACAGAGAGTGTTAATCAATGGATACTGCTCTACGTGGAATAATGTTATTAGTGATATCCCTCAGGGTTCAGTGTTGGACTCTTTGCTGTTTTTTATATTTACTGGTACTATTTATGAAGGTATATCAAGCTTAATGTCAAAATTTGCAGATGATACAAAGGTTGGGAGGGTTGTTAGTAACAGTAATGACAGTATGCTGCTGCTGCAACAGGATCTATAAAATTTGGGCAGATGGGCTGAGAAGTGGCAGTTGAAGTTTAACATTCACAAATTCAAAGTACTGCATAAGGGTAGCAGTAATCCCAAAGAAATGTACCAACTGGGTAGTGTTACCCTCAGCGTAGTGGAGAATGAAAGAGACCTGTGGGTAATTGTGGAGGTAATTGTGTGTTCAGATATGAAGTGTTCTGAGCAGCGCTGACAGGCTGCCAGAGTAGGTCATAGGGTCTTGTCTATGATATATACCAGAATTTTGCGAGCAGAGAGAGAGAAGGTGATTATCCCCTTGTATAAGGCAATGGTCAGACCACACCTTGAGTATTGTGTACAGATCTGGAAGTCTCAATTTAGGAAGGATGTAGAATTGCTAGAATCATTACAGAGAAGAGCAACAAGACTGGTGGTGGTAGTAGTAGTAGTAATCATGGCATGTGATGCAAGAAAGCAAGCATCAGCAAAAAAAAAAAAAAATTCAAACAACCATTCCCTCTAAATATTTGTCCAGTTCTTCCTTATATTTATTTAAACTATTAACTTCCACAACGACAGATGGAAGTTTATTCCAACAATTAACCACCCACTGGTTACAGGCAAATTTCTGCACATCTATTCTATAGCTGATAGCTGTCTTTTGTCAATTTGAATTTATGCTCCTTAGGTTCGTAATATGAACAAGGGGAATAATTCCATCAGAATTCAGCATGCTCAACCCATTCAAGGCCTTATACACCTCAATCAGATCACCTCACAGGTGCCTAGTCTCCAGCAGCTGCAATTTGCAGAACTTAAGCCTTTCTTGGTAAGAGGATCCCTTCATTCCCATCACCAATCTTGTTGCATTTATTTGTACACGCTCAAGCAAATCTACATCTTTCCTAAAGTGAGGCCTCCATACCTGTACGCAGAACTCAAAGCATGGCCTGACCATTGCCTTATACAGAGGGACAATCACCTCCTCTTCCCTGCTAGCAGAATCCCTGTATATCATTGACAAAACCACATGACCTGCTCTTACAACCTGTCTGCATTGCTCAGAAAACTTCATATCTGACTGCACGTTCACTCTCAGATCTTTTGTGGCAACCTAAGTGTAGTTTGATTTTTCATTTTTTTTAAGAGCATTAGCAACTAAGGCCATATTGCTCCGGGGATATGCGGTGGTCATTCCCTAACCTTTCCGCATCCTCCGTATATTCATGGGCTCGAACCCCGGGTTAATCAAGAAGCGTGTGCTACTCACTGCCACTCCTGCCCACCTGGCTATGGAGGCACCCCTAAGTGTAGTACCACACAGTTGGTACATTCCTCTGGGGTTACTTCTACCCATATGCAGTACTTTGCATTTGTCAATGTTAAACTTCAGTTGCCACTTCTCAGCCCATCTTCCCAAATTTTCTAGATGCTGTTTCAGTAGCACACTGCCATTACTGTCAATGATAATGACATTGTATCATCTGCAAACTTCGACATTAAGCCTGATATACCTTCATCAATATCATTGATAAGTATACAAAACAACAGTGGACCCAACACCGAACCCTCTTGGACAACAATGAGCCTGACACCGAACCCTAATGGACACCACTAATAACATTAGTCCACAAAGAGCAGCGCCCATTGATTAGCATCCTCTGTCTTCTCCCACCCAATTGTAGAAACTTACCCTTTCTACAAAGTTTATCCATTGTAGAAACTTACCCTTAATACCATTCTACTCCAATTTGTACAGTAGTTTTCCATGCACAACTGTGTCAAAAGCTTTCCTGAAATCCAAGTATATATATCAAATTTATTTTTTGCATCCAGTTCCTTTGTAACCACATCATAATATCCAGTCAAATTAGTCAAACAAGACTTTCCCTTAATAAACCCAAGCTATGTCTAAATTATTGCTGCAGTCTTTTCTAGATGATCCTGCAATGCATCTTTAACCAGTGACTCCCTTATTTTACCCGGAACAGAAGTTAAACTAACTAGTCTGTAATTACTCGTGTCACCTTTTGTGAATTGGGAATACATTTGCACATCTCCAGTCCGTGGGGACTTCCCTGAGTCCAAGGATGCTCTCATAATTATGGATAAGGGTTTGCTTAGTCCCTTTGCTGCCTCCTTTAATATAATTGGATAGATACCATCCACCCCAGGTGTCTTTCTTATGTTTAACTTCAACAATTTCTACATTAAGCACACTGCTACAATTTGATAACCTTCTGACAACCCCAGTGGCTCACATCTGGTGAGTATGTGCTTGGCACACCCTGGGTCCTGAGGATGGATATCATCATTCTTTTCTTCCTTGGTGATTCCCCTTTATTTCTCTCTCTCTCTCTCGGTAGTTCCGAATTTTTTTTATTTTTTATTTTTTTTTTAGCTGGTGCAGCATAAGCCTCAGTGTTCCTTGCACCATATACCTAATAATAATAACTCCTCATGTGTGAATGTAGAGGCAAAATACTCATTCAGTTTGTTTGCTATCTGAGCAGGATCATCAACAGTCGAACCATCGATATATGAAGTGGACCAATTTGATTCAACTCCCTTCCTTTTAGAGTTTATATAAGTAAAGAAATCCTTGCTGTTTTTCTTAGCATCCTTTGCCAAAGATTTCTCGTAATCTGCCTTCGCCTGCCTAACCTCCTTTGTGACTTGATTACAGTCTAGTTTATTTCTGCCATAGGCTTCCGTGTCGCCTGATAATTTATATGCATCCCATGCATTTTTCTTCTCTGCCATGGGTCTCATTGGTTCATTTGACGACCATTTACACCTAAACCTTAAACAATATTTCTTAATAGGCATGAAACGATTAATTTCTTGAATGCTTCCTACTTAGAATTTGCTGTTGGTAAAATCATCAGTTGGTCCCACTGTACAGTGGGACCAACTGATGAGATTCTTCTTCTTGCCCAGATTACAAACCTGAGGGGGCATCGATTCAAACTGAGGAAAGACAGTAGTAGAATAGGTGTACGGAAGTTTTCCTTTAGCCAGCGCGAGTTGTTTGCTGGAACAAACTCCCATCTGTTGTTGTGGAAGTTGATAGCTTAAATAAATTTTAGGCAGAACTAGACAACATTTGGAGCCAATGGATCAGTGAAATGGGAAGTGTTTTTTTTTTTTTTTTTGGTGGCTGATGCTGTATAAGCTTGCTGTCTTGCATCCCGTGCCTCTACTAGTGCTAATGCTAATTTAATTCTTGGATTTGCTATTTGCCAAAGAAGCGTTATAGCTGATTATGCATGGTGCAGATTTCATCTCGATGAAGTGTTTTCATTGTGCATCAGTGATGTGAAGAAATGGTTATGTAATTTGCTAATTGCTATTGATGAATAAGGTAAGTGATTCTGTGTGATGGAATACTCATTTTTTTGGCGAAAGTAAAGAAAGCCTGCACGAGAACGACGAGAAATGTCGGATAAGTTACGCGGAAAATTAGTTTCCCGATATGGCACTCTAGCGCTGCTCACTCGGTAAACAAACGGTAAATGTTATCGGTCTGAAGCAAAGTCGAGAACGATATATTGATTGACAGGTAGGCATGGCAACGATGTGCTGATTGGTGCACGAACCAAACTGAACACACGATAACATCGGTTTAGTATCACTTTAGCAGCACTAATGGTAAATTGTCCTAATCCAACATGCCCTAACCTTTTTTTCACCATTACAGTACAGTATTTTGTAATGGTGGAAAAAGGTCAGGTTACCTCGACTTGAATCCCATGGGAGTTTGAACCCCTCCCAAAGTGGAGGGGTTAACATAACCTTTTTTCTTTAGAATCAGTCATATTTAGAAATACATTCATAAAAATAAATTTTTTTATGACTGTATGTTTATTTTCTTGTTCAATAATATGCCATAATGGTGAAAAAAGGTCAGGTTATATCCACTTGAATCCCATGGGAGCTTGAACCCCTCCCGAATTGGATGGGGTAACCTAACCTTTTTCTTTAGAATCAGGGGTGGACTACCACATAAATTGTTTATTATCAAAATATTAATTTTTTATTGCTGTACTTTTATTTTTAATGACACTCGTGCAGATATAAACATATCATTAGCATTAGTAGAGGCATTTGATGCAAGAAAGCAAGCTTATGCAGCATCAGCCAAAAAAAAAAAAAAAAACCCTTCCACTTCACCCCTTTGTTCGTTCGAAATACCTGTCCAGCTGAACCTTAAATTTATTTAGGCTATCAACTTCCACAACAAGGGATGGAAGTCCATTCCACCAACCAAGTACCCGCTGGCTAAAGGCAAATTTCCGCACATCTATCCTACATCTGTCTTTCCTCAGTTTTAATTTATGCCCTCTCAGGTGATTATTCTGAGCAAGAGGCAGAATCTCATCAGCATTGAGCATGCTCAAACCATTCAAGGCTTTATACACCTCTATCAGATCACCTCGCCGGTGCCTAGTCTCCAGACACTGTAATTTGCAAAACTTAAGCCTTTCTTCGTAAGAGCAACCCTTTGTTCCATTACTAATCCTGTTGCCTTTCTCTGTACTCGTTCCAGCAGCTCTACATCCTTCTTGAAATGAGACCTCCAGACCTGTATACAGTACTCAAGGTGTGGCCTGACTATTGCCTTATACAATGGAATAATCACCTCCTTATCCCTGCTAGAAAAATTCCTGTATATCCTTGATAAGACACCATGAGCTACTCTTGCAGCCCATATGCACTGCTCAGAGAACTTCATATCTGCCTGCAGAATTACCTCCAGGTCCTTTTCATTCTCTACCACTGTCAGTGTAGTACCACAGACTTGATACGTTGCTCTGGGGTTGCTGTTTCCCATATGTAGTATTTTACATTTGTCAATGTTAAACTTCATTTGCCACCTCTCAGCCCATCTGCTCAACCTTTCCAGATCCTGTTGCAGCAGTGTAGCATCAGTAGTGTACTTAACAACCCTGCCAACCTTTGTGTCATCTGCAAACTTGGACATTAAGCTTGATATACCATCATCAGTATCATTTATAAATACAGAAAACAATAATGGACCCAACACTGAACCCTGAGGGACTCCACTAATAACATTAGTCCACGATGAGCAGTGTCCATTGATTTCCACTCTCTGTCTTCTCCCCCCTCAACCACCCCTTTATCCCTAGCAGAAATTTCCCTCCAATGCCACACTGCTCCAATTTGTGCAGCAGTCTTCCATGTGCAACAGTATCAAAAGCCTTTCTAAGATCGAAGTATATAATATCAAAGTTATTCCCTGCATGCAGTTCTCTTGTGACTGCATCATAGTATCAAAACCAATTGGTCAGGCAAGACTTCCCCTTAACAAAACCATGCCGTGTCCAAGCTATAACTGAAGTCTTGTCTAGATGATCCTGGAGTGTTTCTTTAATCAGTGCCTCCATTAATTTTCCAGGAACAGAAGTTAAACTCACAGGTCTATAATTAATTGTGTCAACCTTTGTCCTCCTTTGTGAATTGGGGTCACATTTGCACATCTCCAGTCAATGGGTACCTCCACTGAGTCCAAGGAAGCTCTCATAATTATGGCTAAGGGTTTGCTTACTTCCTTTGCTGCCTCCTTCAGTATAACTGGATAGATCCCATCCACCCCAGGTGCCTTTCTTGTGTTTATCTTCAACAATTTCTCCTCCACTTTACTCTCAGTTATAACAAGATTCTCTAACTTACTGCCAGAGTTGAATACACCTCTGGCATTCCCCTCGCTGAATAACTCCTCATGTGTGAATGTCGATGGAAAATATTCATTTAATTTGTTAGCTACTTGAGCAGGATCATCAACAGTTGAACCATCAATATCAAGTTGACCAATCTGATTCATCCCCTTCCTTCTAGAGTTTACATAAGTAAAGAACTCTTTGCTGTTTTTATTTGCATCCCTTGCCAAAGATTTCTCGTAATCTGCCTTTGCCTGCCTAACCTCCTTTGTAACTTGGTTACAGATCAATTTGTATCTATCATAGGCTTGTGTCACCTGTTAATTTATATGTATCCCATGCATTTTTATTCTCTGTCATATGTCTCATTAGTTCATCTGAAATCCATTTAGTCCTAAACCTTGAAAAATATTTCTTAGTTGGTATGTAAAGCCTAGTAGCTTCCAAGATAAGTTCTTTGAATGCTTCCCATTTTGAATTTGCTGTTGGTAACATCTTCAGTTGGTCCCACTGTATAGAATTTAAATACTGTCTCAGACCATCGTAGTCGCCTTTACGAAAGGAATAACCCTTCCCTTTACCCCTGATGGTAGTTACCTCTTTGAGTAAATCCCACTTCAGCACACTGTGATCACTGCCACCTAGTGGTTCCTTTATCTGCAGATTCTTAATGCATGAAGAATCACTACTGATAATCAAATCAAGAGTATTACTCCCTCTAATTGCCTGCCGAACATGCTGATGTAGAAAACAATCATCCAATAAATCCACAAAAGCCTTTCTAGTGTATGAGTGACCAACCCACAAATTCCAGTCAATATCTGGGAAAGTAAAATCCCCCATTATAAGACTCTCTGATGTACTGGCACACTATTTCACTGTACAGTTTCTTATTATACTCATCAGAGTCATTAGGCTTCTAGCACACTCCTACTCTCAATTTCTGGAGGTCAACATTTATTGGGGTCACGACCATAAAACAATTTGCACCTTCTGGTTTATTGGGCTTTTCTGTTACTGCAAGCAATTATAAACAGGTAGTTTTTTTTTTTTTTTTGTTAATTGTTGGCGCATCGGTTTCTGTGGCCGTAATGTACCTCCCAAAGTTTTTGAATTTTACTCTGATCCAAGCCTGAGGTGGGATTCGAACCTGCGACATTTGGGTTACCAGGCAGGCACTTTACCCACCTGGCTAGCCCGGTTGGCAAATAAACGGGTAGTAAACTCGATCTTCTTGAATTTGCAAAAATACTGATTACTGGAATTGTGTGGTTTTATACGTTATTATGGTGAAATGTGTTTCCCCTTTACTGAAATCTTCAATCATATAAAAAACATAAATAAATTTTCAGGATCTTCTCTTCATTCCTTTTTTTTTAAGCTTTGTAAACTTGTTACTCCACACGAATCGTGTTTAATTGAAATTTGTGTGTGCCATTAAAAAATGCTTATGCATGCAATCATGAAATTTATAATCAAAAGAGAAGATTGTCTTGGAAACAAATGCCTCTTGAAACATTTCTGAAGACAACAACTCCTTGTGCAACAAACCAACTAGTGCCAAGCCAATAATGAGTGATCAACAAGTGTGCATTTGGTCGATGATGATGAAGAATAAACATTCTTTAACATTTGTAAGTCGTAAATAATTTCTCTATTATTATAATTTGCTTGATTTTACAGGCCACATTTTAATTTCTTTCGATAACTCAATCATTGTTTAAACATAAACTAATTAGCTAACTAATTTCATTGTTGAGAAAGTAACCCGTATTTTTAACCTTTTGTCTATGTAAAATAAATTCCTGCTTTACAAGCAAGCACTAGGAATGAATTAACTCGTAAAGTTGAGAACTACCTGTACTCGCGTAAAATTCTAGAGATGTGGTCTGAGGTGCCTGGGTAACATGGGATATAAGCAGTAGATACTGGTCTGCTGTCATGAGTGGGAGGGGGGTGAGAGTCTCGGGCAAGCTGTAATTTCTTGCTCTTGTACTGCTCCCTTGTCCAAGATATGGGCAGGGTAGCCACAGTTGATCAGGTCAGCTTTTACCTTTGAAACCTTGGTGCATCTGGCTACCTCTGAGCTGGAATGATTCCAAGCTCCAGAGAATAGTGCGTATACAGTGCTGTTCAGGTGGCAAGGGGCATGCTCTGACCTGTAGTGTGTGAATTGACCACATCAATGGGTTTCTGGTATACCAAGGTTTCTAGACATGAGTTGCTTCTCACTAAGACATCCAGAAAGGAAATGCTCTTGTTTGATTCCAATTCTAAAGTAAACTGGATGAAGGGGGATAAGGAGTTGACGTATTGTAATAGCTGTTCAACCGAATCTCGGGAGATGATGGTGAAAATATCATCTACATACCCACACCAGATGGTGATTGGTATCGACGGGTTCAGGAATATGCGCTCGTCTAACTCGATTGCATGTTGGCAATGACAGAGCTGACAGTGGCACCCATAGCCATTCCATGTATCTGTTTGTAGAGAGAGTCACCAAATGTGACAACACTGCCCGATAAGTGCAGGTTAAGGGCGGCACAGATGTCTTCTGTTGATAGTTGTTTGTTTGTTATTTGGTTTTTTAGGAGCATTAGCAACTAAGGCCATATTGCTCCGGGATATGCGGTGGTCATTCCCTGACTTTTCCGCATCCTCCGTATTTGGTGGTGACGGGCTCGAACCCCGGTCTAATCAAGAAGCGTGTGCTTCGCACTACTGCTCCTTCCCACCTGGCTACGGAGGCGCCTCTGTTGATAGAATTGTTCTGTCTGGTAGATTGGGGTCATTCTCTAAAAGCTGTCTGGCACATCGATGGCCTGCTGGACTGGTATAGAGATAAATAGGGAGACAACGTCAAAGGATGCCATGACCTTGCCTTCTGGAATTGTAAGGTGTTTGAGGAGGCGAAGGAACTCTTAACTGTTGGAGACGGTATGGATTGCATTTCCCACCAGTGATGTTAGGAGACGGGTAATGTGTTTTGACAGCTCGTAAGTTGGTGAATTCAATCCATACCGTAAGTTGGTGACAATGGGCCTAAGAGGGAGGCCTGGTGTATGCACCTTTGGCAGCCCTTAGAACTGTGGGAGCTGGCAGCCCCTGGCATGTAACTGCCAACTCTCTGTTTCTTCTCTGTTTATTTGTGTGGAAGGCCATCTAATGCAGATATTTTTAAATCAGTTGAAGAAGGTTATAAAGTAATAAAATAATACAGAAATACAGATGAAATGATATAGAATTAATCTGTAAATGTACAAAAATATATATTTATATTTTTTATATTTAGAGATTATATTACATACATATAGAAGAAAATATTGCAATACAGAATGCATGTGTGCACGCCCGCACACATGCGCATACGGGCACACACGCATGCACGCGCACACACAAAGTAAGGGGGCTCACATCTGGTGAGTATGGGCTTGGCACACCCAGGGTCCTGAGCTGGATATCATCATTCTTCTCTTTCTTGGTGATTCCCTTCTACTTTTGACTCTCTCTCTCTCTCTCTCTCTCTCTCTCTCTCTCTCTCTCTCTCTCTCTCTCTCTCCTCTCTCTCTCTCTCTCTCTCTCTCTCTCTCTCAGGGTTACTCGGGAACTTTTTTTTTTTTTTTTTTTTCCTGGTGCAGCATAAGCCTCAGGCTTCCTTGCATCATATGGATATTAATAATAATAATAATAATAAAAAAATAAAGAGTAATAAATATAGAGAGATGAAAATGTTGAATAGAGAGTGATATACATCATCAGAGCGATTATTGGACAATCTGATTATCTCCAAATTTTTAAAACATTGAAAATTAATTTTAAGAATTCATAACTTTGGTGTCAGAAAAGGTAAATTACAACATGAAATACTTGTATATTAATTTTATTCATATGTATCTCTCAATATATAAATTTAGTATGTGTTTTAGTATATATTTTAATCCATGTTTCCAGGCTTTGTCTATGTATCTTGGGGGTGCACCATCAGGTCCTGCTGGAACAGGCAAAACAGAAACAACAAAAGACTTAGCTAAAGCACTTGGATTACTCTGTGTTGTGACTAACTGTGGAGAGGGTATGGATTACAAATCTGTTGGAAAAATATTTTCTGGCTTGTGTCAGTGTGGTGCATGGGGATGTTTTGACGAGTTCAATCGTATTGATATTTCAGTGTTGTCAGTGGTTTCCACTCAGCTGAAGACTATTCAAACTGCTTTAATCCTGAATTCAAAGAGATTTCAGGTAAGGAAACTAATATATAAATAAAATATAATTTGTTTTTTTACTTGAGCAGAATATCGTGGTTTTTTATGATATTAAATTAAGAGCTGTAATATGTTGAAATATGATACATACACTGAATTATGACCACCTACCCCTAATACTTCTTAGGTCCTCCTTTTTCCCTCAGTATAGCAGCTATTCGACGTGGCATTGATTCAACAAGATGTCGGAAGCGTTTGGGAGGTATGGCCAACCAAGCTGTGCATAATACAGTCAGCAATGCAGGTATGGAGGTGATTGGTGTATCCAGATGCCCGATATGCCTTTCCATAGTATTCCACAAGTGTTCTATGGTATTGATATCGGGGGAGTTCAGAAGCCAATCGATATACTGGAAGTCAGAACTGTGTTCCCCAAACCATCCTTTCACAACAAGTGCCCGATGGCTCGCCGCATTGTCATCTTGGAAGACACCATTGCCATTCGGGAAAAAGTGTAACATAGTGGGATGTACAGTAAGCAAACAGTTGGTGATAGTGGAGACCACTGATACGTTGTTCCACATGCACCAGGGGTCCAAGTTCCTGCCAGTGAAACATGCCCCACATCATACAACTGCCTCCACCGGCCTGCACTTTTGATATCATACATGATGGATGAAGAGCCTCATGTTTTTGACGCCAAATCCGTACATGACCATTCATGGTGTGGAGTAAATAACGTGACTCATCCAACCAGCACACCTTTCAGTCTTCTAACGTCCAACTTGCATGCTCTTTGCACTGGGTGTGTCTTTTATGCCGATGAACCTTGGTAAGAGAGGATGCCGTAGGGGTCGTCTGCTGGTATAGTCCATGTGTGCGATGCATGGTCATGCCAGATATTGTTCCAGGTTGGCCCATGTTGTATTGGGTAGTCAGCTCCTCAACACTGCTGTGCTGTTTGCCTGTATGGGTCGTCGGACCCGGCGTTCACCTCCAACATCAACCTTTCGCTGACCTTTGCAATTTTGCCATTGGGTGATTGTTTGACCATTTTGACGCCAGTCCCAGTACATTTTAACTATGGCGGCTCTCAAACACCCCACCAGTTCAGCAGTTTGGGAAATCGAGGTATCAGCTTGTCGAGCACCCACAATCTGTCCTTTTTCAAAGTCCAATAAATCCTTCCTTTTACCCATCATGCTCGGAATTTTACTACCTATAGAACCACTGACACCTTATCTATGCTATGTAGGTCGACTAACTCCGAAGTCTCGTATCTCACGTGGTCAACGGGTCGCATTCAGTTTTTATAGGGCTGGTCATAATTCAGTGTTCACTCAGTGTATATGTATGATACATATATGTCCATTTTATTTGTATAATCAGATTAAAGTACACATAAGTAGATCAACTCAACATAATGTATGAATACTATAGTGTATCCATCATTAGAAAAATTCAGTGCAGAAAATTATTTTCAAAGTCTTTCTATTGGTGAAATGTACTTTTTTTAAATGAAGAAATAAAAAAAATGTGAATGGCTCATGCAGTAATGATAAATCAATAGGAATTATTGCAGCAAGTATATTGCATAGAGACATAGAAATAAAAAGATGTGGAGTTGGAGGGAAAAGTGAATGTCCAGAGAGTTATAGATACAAGAGGGAAAAAGGAGCAACAACATACAGTAGTAATGTATTTGATATCACTCCCTGTATTAGCAACGCTTATGAAGAATTGACTCAAATCGAAGAAGTTAAGAAAACCAGATGTAGAGATCACAGCAAAAGTTGTAAATAGACCAAAAATACAAAATAAATTTGGAGGGCTAGTTGCAAAGTGAGATGAGATGAAAGCTCTGTATGCAGTTTCGATTATTTTGCCTTGAAATTTTGATTTGCAAGGCAAATTTTGATTATTTTGCCTTGAAAAATAAATAATGTTATGACAATTTGTTAGTCATTTATCTGGTACTGGTTTCATCTTATTTCATGAGTGAACAGATAATTTTGAAAATTCTCGTTTTGATTTCTATGTTGAGATGACATCTTTTGTAGACATATCATTTGAAGATCATTTCTCGAATCTAGAAAAGTTCCATTAAATGATACACTCATTTGACGAAAAACATCAGAATTAGTCCCATAAGTTAACTTTTTTTTATTTAAACCTAAGATCTGTAAATTTGAGATTGCACACTGAAGTTGAATTTAACTGTTAACAAAAAAAAATTAAAAATGTGATGTAATTAATTAAAATGGCAGAATTTTGGATTGCATTAAAGATCAATTGTTTAGGTGTGTTTATATATGCATAAAGCAACTATAATCTTCACTAAGAGGCATCTCCATAGCTAGGTGGGCAGGAGCAGCAGTGCGTAGCACACGCTTCTTGATTAGGCCGGGGTTCGAGCCCATGCCCACCAAATACGGAGGATGCAGAAAGGTCAGGGAATGGCCACCACATATCCCCAGAGCAATATGACCTTAGTTGCTAATGCTCCTAAAAACCAAATAACAAATAACAAACTTCACTAAGAGTACTCTGTTTGTCCACCTGTATGTAACACAACTCCAATTTGACAGATTTCATGAAATTTTATATTTGGCTCCTTTAGAAAGAATTTTAGAGCTAACCCAAATTTCATTAAAATTTGACAAATTTATTATTCCTTTTTTTTTCCATATATATCACATAGCTTAACCATATACTATATACTGTTGTTGAATTGCATGTTACTATAAATTTATTGGAGGAATGAGGTTAAATATAGTGGATGCACAGAAAGAAAAGTTCTTGGTCTCTGCAAAATGTGCCCATGAAAATGATTGCATTTTGAAGAACTCAGTGTTGTTGTTATCAATTTAAATATGTAATATCAATTTACACATTGAAATTGATACTATGTAACAAATTTTCAAAAAGATTTTGTTTTTCTTAATTTCTTGTTGTTTCTTTATGGATTTGGCATACTAATTCTGAATATGACCCTTATTATTTTCATAGCATCAGTGATTTATCTAAAAATGAAAGAAAAGTAAATGTGCAATAACAATATATATCAAATTTATTAATAATAGGGTAGATTATTTATCTACTCTGTTATTAATAAATTGTATAGAGGAGTGGGGATTATTAATTTTTGCTACGAGTAGACAAAACTAAAAAATGACATTAAAAAAAAATTGAAACCCTCCTTGGGTTTCAAAAAAAATCATTAAAAATGTATATTTTAATGTCTTTGTCTTCACTATAATCTACCCTAATTAAGAACCAGGTATAATTACTCATTGTAGCTTCATCCCATCTTCCTTGACTGTCTGTCTTTGTGTAATCTCTTTCTTTCTCTCTCTCCCTCCCTCCTTTGCTCTTACACTGACATTATCCAGATTTGGTCTTAAAATAATTCAGGTGAGAGTGTAATTAATGTAGTATGATTAATATACTGCATACCATTTTTCTGTGTGTGTGTGTGTGTGTGTGTGTGTGTGTGTGTGTGTGTGTGTGTGTGTGTGTGTGTGTGTGTGTGTGTGTGTGTGTGTGTGTGTGTGTGTGTGTATGCACACACCTGACTTGTGTACCAGTAAATATTTCACTTTTCATTTTTGAGTGGCAATTTTGGAAATGTAGATTGTAAGCGATCAAAAGCATCACTTTGAGGATCCAATGTTTTAAGAAATTGTTTGTCGAGTCCTCCCAGTTTCGTATGGTGGTGGAAGGCAAGGTGTGTGAGTGCAAGATGCAACTTAGTTCTACCTTTATTACCAAGTTCCTCGCTAAATCATCTAATGCTTGCTGATTAGTGAATGGCATTTTACATGAACAGGCTTCTGAGATGTAATCCTAATTATGCTGTTCATTAGATCATCCAATTCTGAAGAATCTTCTCTGGAAATGGATTGGGAATTGGCATATCTGCATTATGTAGCACTAGAGCAGTAGTGGATGGTAAGTTGAGATGCACTAAATCTTTTCAAACCACAGACGTTTTTAAATTTTGATATGTCCACCACACAAAAGTTGCAGTTATCATAATGGTTTGTGCGCTCTCTCCATCTTTCAGGTTGCAAAAATTTGTATATACTTATAACTATCGAGAAACCATTACCTTAATGTTGGCCTGCAGCTGCCACAGCTGAAACGAGGCCCTGCAACCTGTCTTGATCACTCCAGAGGCATTCCAAAATAAGCTTCATATGCACTGAGAAACTTGTTGCCAACAATGATGTTACGCTTCACCTGCTTTGGAACTACAAAAATATCGACAAACATACATTTTGAGCCATAGCAAACTGTAGTTCTCCATGCAGCTGTAGGAGTTTCACCACTTGTTGCTTATTTGGAGAGCTCTGTGTTCCCATCAATGACTGGAGAAATTTTTATTAAGTCCTCTTAAAATAATAGTTAGCTAATCCTAGGCAGAGGGTCTAGGATTTTTTCCTTGTCATTTATTCCTTATCAGCCCACACAATGTATAGATTGTGTGGGCTGATAAGGCTTGTGAACACCTACTTGTATAGACATAATACACAAGGCACATTATAATAAGTTGCTTCCTAAAATTTAATAACAATGCAAATTGCCAAAAAAATAAAATATATATAAAAAAAATAAAAATAAACAGCTTGTGTTTCTCTTTCCATATAGATAGCAGTCCAGCTGCTTTTGAACTTCCCCAAGCTATCAGCCTCATCAACTTATTCCAGTAATTAATGACTTGCTAGCTAAAAGAAAACTTCCCACAATCCATTGTAAATCTCTTTCCTGTAATTTGAAATGATGGCCTCTGGTTCTGGAGCCATTTATGACAGTAAACCTTTTGCCTTCATTCATTTTACTATTCTCCCAGAACCTCAAATATTCAAAGTCTCACCTCATATCAGTATACTCTTTTAGAGATCTTACCAAGCAAGTTGCCAACCTTTGGTTTCTTTCAAGAAACTCATTTCCTTTTTTTTTTGGGTATGGTTCTCCATACTTGATCATAGTATTCTGGATGCAGTGTTATAATCACCTTATGCATTGGGATTATAACCTCCTTATTTCTGCTTATTCCTCCTTATCATGGTATCATATCAATGATTTATCAAACATTTGGTTAAATGTTTGATAAATCATTGATATGATACCATGAGCCTTCTTTACCGCTTGTATGCAGTGATTGAAGAACTTAATATCTGACTGTAATTAACTCACAAATCCTTCTCTTCCTCTACTGTTTTTAATTGATTTTGCTGAATTAAAACATAACTGCCACTTTTCTGGCTATCCTTGAAGCCTATCTAAGTTATCCTGTAGGAGTGCTTGGTACTGACCATTAAACATTATCACTATCTACACATTATCTACAAATTTTGACATAATACTATAACCCTTTTTTGGTTTCATTTAATGAAATCAGAAATAACAGGTCCCAGTATTAATCCTTGTGGCATCTCACTTCTAACATTAGGCCAATGTGGAGAATAGTTGCAGTTTCCATAATTACAACACCCTGCAGCTACCCTGCAATCCATCTTAAAATTTACTGTGATTTCCACATGCTTTCTTAGTAACTTTTCATGAGGGACTGAGTCATATGCTTTGCTAAATCCCAAATAAATAATATCAAAATTATTTCCCATATCAAGCTCTTGAGAAGCTGTGTCAAAATAACTGGCCAGGTTAGTTGAGCCCTTCACGATTTAATTTCTGTCTCAATGTCTCTATATTGCATTTTTTATCATTGCCTTCATGATTTTCCCTATTATTGAAGTCAGACCAATTGATTTGTAGTTACCCAGTTCACTCTTAGAATCATCTCTCTCTCTCTCTCTCTCTCTCTCTCTCTCTCCCCCACCATCTTTTGTCAAGGGCTGTTCCCAGAAATTCTTTGGGTATGTCCTTCTTAAGGCTGTAGTACAAGCCTCTTTTGGCTATGAGAACGCCAGCTAGCATCTGCAGTGCTGGTATGCTCACAGTGCACCATGCTCTGGTGATAGTGAGAAGTATTGTCCTCTGAATTATCTCTAATTTGTTCCTCTTTCTGACTATGGCTGTACAGGTAAACTATGCACCAGCTCCATAGGTGATGACAGGCAAGAACACCACTTTGTATATGATTGCCAGAGTCCTTCTTTTGAGCCCCCTATCAGCCCGACTGATCCTGGCAATCCTGCCTGCATAATTTCTCACTTGAACAGTTCGAATTCCACCTTCATTCATTTTACTAATTCTTCTCCGAGCCTTATAAACCTCAATCAGGTTGCCTCTGAGGTGTCTGGCTTCCAAGCTCTGTAGCCCACATAATCAGAGTTTTTCCTCAGATGATCATCCTTCTGCTAATCTCACCATTTGAGTTGCCCATCTTTGGACCCTTTCAAGAAGGTTGATGTCTTTTTTCAGGTGGAAGACTTTAATATTTTTATCACCAATACCTTATACTATTCAAATATATAAATTTATAAATAAATTGAGGAAGGGTGGTTTCAGAATAGATGTGTGGAAGTTTGCCTTCAGCCAGCTGGCGGGTGGTTGATTGTTGGAACAAACTTCCATCTGTTGTGGAAGTGGGCAGTGTACATTAAAACTAATATTGCCATGCCTTTGTGTGCAGCTCTATAAAGACTGTTTATGTATGGTGCAGAAGTGTGGTCGACTAAAAGGTTCAGCTTAGTGATTCCCATTTTGGAATGCAGCTGCTGTTAAAAGCCAATAAAAAGTGTTGCGTGATAGAACAAAATGTTTTTGTGTCTTCCCAGACATGACAGGACAGATTTCATGATAAAAGACTTGTAGATTAACTATAAGCTTGAGGGACTCTACAAGGCTTAAGATGGGGGAGGGCAGGATTTTTCTCAGCATTAGTTTGTAGAGGAAATGTATTTTGTAAAGATGATATAAGGCTATTCAAGGTTTTTTGCTGATGCCATTGTGGCATCACCAAAAAACCTTGTTCAGAGAAACTACTGGTTTAGGGGTGAATTAGGGAAGAGAGAAACTACTGGTTTAGGGGTGAATTAGGGAAGAGAGAAACTACTGGTTTAGGGGGGAATTGGGCGCCTCCGTAGCCAGGTGGGAAGGAGCAGCAGTGCGTAGCACACGCTTCTTGATTAGACCGATGTTCGAGCCCGTCACCACCAAATACGGATGATGCGGAAAGGTCAGGGAATGACCGCCGCATATTCCCGTAGCAATATGGCCTTAGTTGTTAATGCTCCAAAAAACCAAACAACAACAATAGGGGTGAATTAGGGAAGGCAGACATGATTGACTAAGTTCAAGGCATGCAGCAAAATTGCCATTGCACACTCTCTGAAAGCACTTGTGTGCAACCATTGAAAATTCAGATATAGATAAAAACACATTTATTAACTATAAAGGGATATCAGAGTTGTGAAAAGCAATAAATTACAAAATTTAATTTGCCTATATGGTAATGCAAGAAGTATTGTAAACAAGTTAAATTAATTTGAGCTTTTGATCAAGCCAGCTAATGGTGATATACTTGGGCTCATTGAGACATGATGTGACTGAGAGATACAAAATGAAAAATTTCATTTTGGCAAATATTGTGTGTATGGGAGAGATAGAATGGCTGGGGAGTGATGTATCTCTATCATGACCTCTTAGAAGGTAGCAAGAATATTCTCTGAGTCAGATAATGATAATGTTGAATCAGTGTGGTGTGAAATGAATTGTGGTAAGTGGAAGATTGGGGCATGTTACCGGCCAAATGAGTCTGAGAAGTATCACATATATCTCCTTAGGTGCAGCTTGAATGGGCTAGCAAGTATGATTGTCTCGCTCTAGTGACTTTCACCTGCCTTTTATCAACTGGGATACATGGACTGGAAATACATTATATGGTAATAGTTTTTTTGAATAAACCAGATGATTGATACTTATTCCAGCATGTCTGAGAGAGTAGATCAGGATCTAACATCCTAGATCTGGTTCTCATTAAGGAGCTTAACTGTATCAAAAACTTGACAATAGGGAAACCTGTAGCAGGCAGTGACCACAATACCATAAAATGAGTCGTATCTAAAGAAACTTATGTAGTCAAAGGTAAAGGTGAGCATTTCAATTTCAGGAGAGGAGACTATATTTATTGTTATTTGGTTTTTTTTTTAGGAGCATTAGCAACTAAGGCCATATTGCTCCTGGGATATGCGGTGGTCATTCCCTGACCTTTCTACATCCTCCGTATTTGGTGGTCATGGGCTGGAACCCCGGTCTAATCAAGAAGTGTGTGCTATGCACTGCTGCTCCTGCCCACCTGGCTACGGAGGCGCCTAGGAGACTATAAGGGATTGAGATATTTCCTGGGCTCGATTAACTGTGGAGATTGAGGAGACTTAAAGAATACTTTGGGAAATTTTAAAATATTTATTCTTGAAGATATAATGACATTTGTACCAAGTTAAGGGCCAAGTTCCATCCACATAAGATGCCAAAATAGATGACAGGTGAGGTTAAGAGTTTAATTCAGCAAAAGAAACAAGTGGACGGTTACTGACAATCACAAGATTCTATTTTATATAAGAATTATAACATAATATGAAACAAATCTGGTGATGGGGGTAAGATGGGCAAATGCTGATTATGAGGAAGGTTGTTTGTTCGTTATTTGGTTTTTAGGAGCATTATCTTGTTGCCCTTCTCTGTACACGCTCAAGTAAATCTACATCCTTCCTAAAATGAGGCCTCCAGACCTGTACGCAGTACTCAAGGCGTGGCCTGACCATTGCCTTATACAGAGGGATAATCACCTCCTCTTCCCTGCTAGCAAAATTCCTATATATCATTGACAAAACCCCATGACCTGCCCTGCCAGCCTGTCTACATATATATACAAGTGGTAATATAAATATATTACCACTTGTATTTTAGAAGGTGAAATACCAAATTCTTTGATGGGAAAATGTAAACACAGTAATCTGTGGTGGATTCAGGAATGCATGCATGCTAAACAAGTTAAAAATAGATCATGAAACAAGTTTCATCAATACATTACCACTAATAATATTATAAACTATAAAAGACTAAAAGCTAAAGTCTGGAAAATATGAACTAAAGCCAAAAAAGACGCCTGGATCAGTTTTGCTTCACCGAAACTGGACCAGGATCTTTTAACAAGTGCACAGATAAAAGAGTCATATGGAGAAAAATTCGACCACTTAACAGCAGATATGTACAGGCTCTAATGTCCCTTCCCAGAAAAAATAATGAATGCTTTAGCTGAATCACTTGCCAGTATATGAACTTTATTTTCTTATAAATCATGTGAAGGCATGAACAGAACAACATAAAATAAATTTCTCTACTGTGGTACCTCTCCCATATGACTAGCCATTCACATCAATAGATCTCCAAGAATCTCTGAGAAAAAAAAACATCCAGTAGTAATGCATATTGCTTTAATGAATCTCTGAGTAAAATATCCAGTCCAATGAGAAATCCATTGCAAAATCGTTGGCAAAGGATGCAAAAAAAACAGAAAAGAGTTCTTTACCTATGTAAACTCTAGAAGGAAAGGGATGAATCAGATTGGTCCACTTTATATTGATGGTTTAACTGTTGATGATCCTGCTCAGGTGGCTAACAAACTAAATGAGTATTTTGCATCTACATTCACACATGAGGAGTTATTCAGGAAAGGGAATGCCAGAGGCGAAGTTAACTCTGGCAGTGAGCTAGATGATTTTGTAATAACTGAGAGGTAAGTGGAGGAGACATTGTTGAGGATAAACATAAAAAAGCACCCGGGGTGGATGGAATCTATCCAGTTATATTAAAGGAGGCAGAAAAGAAAGTAAGCAAACCCTTAGCCATAATGACAGCTTCTTTGGACTCTGGGGAGGTACCCATAAATTGGAGATGTGCAAATGTGACCCCAATTCACAAATGTGGATCAAAGGCTGACACAAGTAATTATAGACCTGTGAGTTTAACTTCTGTTCTGGGAAAATTAATGGAGGCACTTGTTAAAGAAGCACTGCAGGATCATCTAGATCCTGCAGTGCTTCTTTAAGTGATGTAGCTTATAGACTTATAGCTCGGACACAGCATGGTTTTGTTAAGGGAAAGCCTTGCCTGACCAATTTGATTGGATACTATGATGCAGTCACAAAAGAACTGGATGCAGGGAATAACTTTGATATTATATATTTAGATCGTAGAAAGGCTTTTGATACTGTTGCTCATGGAAGACTGCTGCACAAATTGGAGCAGTGTGGCATTGGAGGCAAATTGCTGCTATGGATAAAGGGATGGTTGAGTGGGAGAAGACAGAGAGTGGTAATCAATGGACACTGCTCATCGTGGACTAATGTTATTAGTGGAGTCCTTCGGGGTTCAGTGTTGGGTCAATTGTTGTTTTCTGTATTTATAAATGATATTGATGATGGTATATCAAGCTTAATGTCCAAGTTTGCAGACGATACAAAGGTTGGCAGGGTTGTCAAGGACACTACTGACGCTATGCTGCTGCAACAGGATTTGGAAAGGTTTAGCAGATGGGCTGAGAGGTGGCAAATGAAGTTTAGCATTGACAAATGTAAAGTACTACATATGGGAAACAGCAACCCCAGAGCAATGTATCAACTCTGTGGTACTGCACTGACAGTGGTAGAGAATGAAAAGGACCTGGGGATAATTGTGCATCCAGATATGAAGTTTTCTGGACAGTGCAGACGGGCTGTAAGAGTAGCTCATGGTGTCTTGTCAATGATATACAGGAATTTTTCTAGCAGGGATAAGGAGGTGATTATTCCCTTGTATAAGGCAATGGTCAGGCCACATCTTGAGTACTGTATACAGGTCTGGAGGTCTCATTTCAAGAAGGATGTAGAGCTACTGGAACGAGTACAGAGAAGGGCAACAAGATTAGTGAATGGAACAAAGGGTTGCTCTTACAAAGAAAGGCTTAAGTTTTGCAAATTACAGTGTCTGGAGAATAGGCACCGGCAAGGTGATCTGATAGAGGTGTATAAAGCTTTGAATGGTTTGAGCATGCTCAATGCTGATGGGATTCTTCCTCTTGCTCAGAATAATTACCTGAGAGGGCATAAATTCAAATTAATTAAAGACAGATGTAGGATAGATGTGCGGAAATTTGCCTTTAGCCAGCAGGTAGTTGGTTGGTGGAACACACTTCCATACCTTGTTGTGGAAGTTGATAACCTAAATAAATTTAAGGCTCAGCTGGACAGGTATTTCGAACGAACGGAGAGGTGAAATGGGAGTGGTTTTTTTTTTTTTTTTTTTTTTTTTTTTTTGGGCTGGTGCTGCATAAGCTTGCTTTCTTGCATCATATGCCTCTACTAATGCTAATCCAGTCTATTACTTAATGTTAAAGCAACTAAATATAGCAAAGGAAAAAAAGTACTTTTTAAAATTTTATAATCAGGTATTTTTAAAAAATTCTTACCCCAAAACCCCTGGCATCATTACATTGACCTGGTCTTTCTGAAGCCAGGAAAGGACCATTCCTTTGCACATAACTGTAGGCTGATTTCATTTACCATCTGTTTAGGCCAAGTGTTGGAAATAATGGTTAACAGACAATTCATGCGTTTGGTATTAAAGGTATATCTTTAATACCAACCAATTCTACCTGATTCAAAATCTTCATTATTTTGGATTCAAAGGTGAGTTATCTCAATTTATATGAAACTTCGTACACCACAGAACATGTCAAGCTAGTTATCATAGCACTCAAATCGTTTGTGCAAAAAGATGGTGTCCCAAAAGGTTCCATCCTTGGTGCAACATAATTTGCTATAAGAATTACTAACAAGACACAGGACATCACAAATACGGTTGAATAATATTGCATTCTTTGGGAAAAAGACATCATACTGAAGGTGGAAGAAACTGCTGTAGCACTTTCTTCCACCTTCTCAATAATGATGTCTTTTCCCAAAGAATGTGGTATATATTCTGCTGAATTGTAAGCAATACAACTAGCCCTAGACCACATAAGTAATCGCCACATCAAACAAGCTATAATATGTACAAAATTTTTAAGTACAGTTAACACCATTCAGTTTATATTTTGGTTTATCTCATCCCATTTATGACATTCTTCATAATGATGCAAATCTTGACAGACTCTTTCACTACTTGAGATACTACTATTCACAATCAGGTGCCTCCATAGCCAGGTGGGCAGGAGCAGCAGTGCATAGCACATGCTTCTTGATCAGACTGGAGTTCAAGCCCGTGACCACCAAATACGGAGGATGCGGAAAGGTCAGGAAATGGCCACTGCATATCCCCGGAGCAATATGGCCTTAGTTGCTATTGCTCCTAAAAACCAAATAACAACAACAATATTCGCAATCAGACACATCCTCATTGAATATCTCCAGCAGTCAAATATCCAGAAATCCAGTTTTACCTCTCTATCCAATTTTCAGGATAACCTTATCACACATTCTTGTTAATGACACAAATCTTGACGAACTGTTTCACTACTTGAGATGCATCAATTTATATAATAATATCTAAGCAACATAATATTAAAAAAGTAGTCACAAATAAGTCATGAACAGGCACAGTTTGGTACAGAGGAGACCCTTGTGCCAAAAACCTCTAACGCAACAAGAGCAAACAAAAAATTCAAAGCTTTGCGGAATGTTAAATCAAATTTTAGAATCTTTGGAGAATATAAAATCTGTTGAGGTTAAAGGAGGACAAGACTCCAGAGGAAGATGGTATATATATATTCAGTTATTACTAAAAAGGCTGCACTTGAATTTATCATTGGGAATTTTAATTAGAATGTCATTAGACTCCAGGAAGGTGCTCAAATCTGCCCCAGTCTACAAAGGTGGTTCTAAAAAGGAGTTGGTTGAATGGCAGACGGCAGAGAGTGGTAATAAATGGACACTGCTCTACGTGGACTAATGTTATTAGCGGAATCCTCAAGGGTTCGGTGCTAGGCGCATTGTTGTTTTGTGTATTTATCAATGATATCGATTAAGGTATATCAGGTTTAATGTCCAAGTTTTCAGATGGTACAAAGATTGGCAAGGTTGTTAATGACACTAAAGACAGTATGCTACTGCAACAGGATTTGTAAAAGTTAGACAGATGTGCTGAGAAGTGGCAACTGAAGTTTAACATTGACAAATGCAAAGTACTGCATATGGATAGCAGTAACCCAAGAGAAACTTACCAACTGTGTGGTACTACACTCATGGAGTTGGAGAATGAAAAAGACCGTGGAGTAATTGTTCTGTCAGATATGAAGTTCTCTGAGCAGTGCAGGCAGGCTGCCAGAGCAGGTCATGGAGTTTTGTCAATGATATATAGGAATTTTACTATCAGAGACAAGGATGTGATTATCCCTTTGTATAAGGCAATGGTCAGGCCACACCTTGAGTATGTATATAGGTCTAGAGGCCTCATTTTAGGAACGATGAAGAGTTCCTAGAACGAGTACAGAGAAGGGCAACAAGATTGGTAAAACCAGTCTTGTTGCCCTTGAACCAAGAGCAGGCTTAAGTTTTGAAAGTTGCAGCATCTGGAGACTAGGCACTGGTGAGGTGATCTGAATGAGGTGTATAAGGCCTTGAATGGTTTGAGTAGGCTGAGTGTTGACGGGATACTTCCGCTTGCTCAGACTAAGAACCTGAGGGGGCATAGATTCAAATTGAGGAAAGACTGTTGTAGAATAGATGTGCAGAAATTTCCTTTAGCCAACGGGTAGTTGATTGCTGGAACTGACTTCCATCTGTTGTTGTGGAAGTTGATAGCTTAAATAAATTTAAGGCTGAACTAGACAAACATTTGGAGTGACTAGATGGGTTAAATGGGAAAGGGTTTTTTTTTTTCGGCTGATGCTATATAAGCTTGCTTTCTTGCTACATGTTCCTCAACTAATGCTAATGCTAAGGTTCCCTTAGGCCAAGAAGTTGCTCAAATTTCCCCCCAGTCTACAAAGGTGGTGCTAAAAACGGGTTGGGTAACTATAGGCTAGTGAATTTGATGTCTGTGGTAGGAAACATCATGAAATCTGTTGTTAAGAATGCAGCCATCTCAACAAGAACATATTCTGGCATGGGTTCATCAGGGGAAGGTCATACCTAACCAATGTGGTAAATTACTTTGATGTAGTCATTAAGCAGTTGGATGGATGCAAGTAACAATTTTGACATTATATATCATTATATATCTAGAGTTTAGTAAAGCTTTTGATACTGTCTCTCACTGAAGGTTGCTATATAAAGTGCAAGAAGTTTAAATTACTGATAAGGGCCTATGCTGGATCACAAACTGGCTAAAAGAGAAGAAATATAGGGTTGTGTCATAACTGGCCAGTGTTCACAGCATTCCACTGTAACAAGTGGGGTCACTCAGGGTTCCGTATTAAGTCCCCTCCTATTTCTAATTTTGATAAATAATATTGATGAGGGTATCCTAGTGAAGCTGCCAAACTTTGCTGATGATTTGAAGATAGGAAAAGAGTTATTTAAGAATTTGAACAGGCTAGATATTTTCAAAAGGACTTGGATTAGCTGCAAAAATATGGTTTAAAAAAAAAGGCAATAGAAATTTAATGATTCTAAATGTATGGTTTAGTATTTTGGGAATAGAGATCCTGGAACTACATATAAGCTAGAAGGAGAGGACCAAATGGTTTACCATGAAAAGGACTTAGGTTTTACCATCAGTTGGATGTGAAATTTTCTTGTCTGGGATTTTATTATTATTATTATTAGCCATATCTGGGAATAGCCCTTGACACAAGATGGTGCGGGGGAAGGAAGAGAGGGGGGACATCAAGCCCACCAGATGTAAGTCCCTGGTGTTAAATTTATAGGACCTTTGTGATTAGGGAGAAGATGTCATTTTCCCTCTGTCCAAGACAATGGTCAGATCATATTTGAAATATTGTATTCAAGTCTGGAAACCTAAAAGAAAGAACACAGAATTTCTGAAGAGGGTTCAAAGAAGGGCAACCATATTAGCTATATGTGCAAAACAGTACACATGTAAAGAACGACTTATACACCTTAAAGAATTTGTGGACGGCAAGTTTGAGAAGTAGACATCTAGTGGGAGATCAGACTGAGGTATAAGGTGCTGCTGAAGTTGAGTAAAATGAATGAAGAGGTCTGTTTTCTCTCTCATAGGTGAAATGAGAACTGGGAGAGTGGCACATCATCACATAAAATTTCAGGCTAGATCTTAGATAGTTCACCTGTGGGCGATAGGTTAAAGTTACTGCCTCAGCATGGCAGAGGCAGTAAATTTAACTAAATGATGTGCAGAAGTTTGCCTTTAGCCAGCAGGTGAATGATTGCAGGAACAAACTTCCATATGCCATTGTGGAAGTAGATAATTTAAATAAATTCAGGGAAGAACTAGACAAATTATTTGAGTGGATGGATAGGTGAAATGGGAAAGTTTTTTTTTTTAGTTTTTTTTTGGGTCTGATTCTGTATATACTTACTTTTTTGCATCATTTGTCACTACTAATACTAAATTCAAAGTGGTTTTAGATAACTACCTCTTGTGAGTGGAAATATCGTGAATTTCTGTTTCATTATTTTATTTTATTTTATTATTTTTTTATTGTCTGATCTAGAAAAGTTTGCTTCCTTGCATCATTTGGCTTTACTAATACTACCATATATTAGTAATGACAATTTTAGCATTAGTAGAGGAATATGATACAAGAAAGCAAGCTAATACAGCATCAGCCAAAAAAAAAAAAAAACCCCTTCCCATTTCATTGATCCATTCATTCCAAGTGTTTGTCTAGTTCTACCTTGAATTTATTTAAGCTGTCGACTTCCACAACAACAGGTGGAAGTTTGTTCCAGCAATCAACTACCCGCTGGATAAAGAGAAACTTCTGCATGTATTCTACAACTGTCTTTTCTCAGTTTGAATCTATGCCCCCCTCAGGTTTGTAATCTGAGCAAGAGGAAGAATTCCCTCATCATTGAGCCTGCTCAATCCATTCAAGGCCTTATACACATCAATCAGACACCTCGCAGGTGCCTAGTCTCCAGAAGCTGCAATTGCAGAACTTAAGCCTTTCTTCACAAGAGACCCTTTGTTCCCTTCACCAATCTTGTTGCCCATCTGTGTACTCATTCTAGCAACTCTATATCCTTCCTAAAATAAGGCTTCCAGCACAACATATTTGGTACATTTCTCTGGGATTACTGCTACCCATATGTAGCACTTTGCATTTGTCAATGTTAAACCAGTGACTCCATTATTTTCTCTGGAACAGAAGTCAAACTTACAGGTCTGTAATTATTCATGTTACCCTTTGATCCGCCATTGTGAATTGGAGATACATTCGCACATCTCCAGTCTGTGGCGACTTCTCTCGAATCCAGGATGCTCTCATAATTATGGTTAAGGGGTTGCTTACTTCCTTTGCTACCTCCTTTAATATAACTGGATAGATCCCATCTACCCCAGGTGCCTTTCTTATGTTTAACTTCAACAATTTCTCCTCCACTTTGCTCTCACTTATTACAAAATCATTTAACTCCCTGTTAGAGTTTGATAAACATCTGGCCCTCCTTGAATAGCTGCTTACATAAGAATGTAGATGCAAAATACTCATTTAGTTCAGCAGCCATCTAATGATCATCTACAGCCAAACAATTGATATCAAATGAACTAATCTGATTCATCCACTTCCTTTTAGAGTTTATATAACTAAAGAAGTCTTTGCTGTTTTTCATAATCTGCCTCGCTTGCCTAACCTCTTTTGTGACTTGATTACAGACTAGCTTATATCTACCACAGTCTTCTGTGTTGCCTGACAATTTATGTGCATACCATGAATTTTTCTTTTCTGCACAAGTCTCATTAGTTCATCTGACATCTATGTGGGCCTAAAACTACAGCAATGTTTCTTAGTTGGAACAAAAAGCCTAGGAGCCTCCAAAATTACTTGCTTGAATGCTTCCCGTTTAGAATTTGATCTTGGTAACATCATTAGTTGGTCCCACTGTATAGATCCTAAAAAATCTCTGAGACCACTGTAGTCACCGTTACAAAAGCTAAAATCCTTCCCTTTACCCCTGATGGTTACATCTTTAAGTAAATCCCACATCAGTACACTGTGATCACTGCCACCTAGTGGTTCGTTTTGCTTTCCCAGTGCTTATGTCACACCAAACTGACTCAGCATTGCACTGTCCATCTATGTCAACTGGATGACTTCCTTAGATTTTATGTGTTTCTTAACTAAAAGCATAACCCCTCCTCTCTTCCTATCCTGTCTATCCTTTATGTACATATTGTACTCCTCAAATGGGGCACCTCCGTAGCCAGGTGGGAAGGAGCAGCAGTGCATAGCACACGCTTCTTGATTAGACCGGGGTTCGAGCCCCGTCACCACCAAATACAGAGCATGCAGAAAGGTCAGGGAATGACCACCGCATATCCCGGAGCAATATGGCCTTAGTTGCTAATGCTCCTAAAAACCAAATAACAACAACAACTCCTCAAATTCCAATTCTGCATCCCACATATCTGAGTGGCACCACATCTCTGATATCCCAGCAATATCCACTTTGGATGTCTTAACCAGCATTCCAAATTCTTCAAACTTGTTTGCTATAATCCTAGCATTTGTGTTCATGCAAGTATACATGCACCTGTTCTTACTCTTAGTTACTCTAACACAACCCATGTATTTACTTGTTTCATGACCCTCCCAGCAGTTCTTGAAATCCCCAGCAACTGGCTTTCCGGGCTGCTGCTCATTCCAATAGAAGCAGTGTTAGAATGATTTCCACCTCTGCCTGCAGCTACTTGTAATCTATTAGTCTGTAAACCCCCCCCCCAATGGAGCCGTTTTCTGACCCACCTAATATTGCCTCAATAGCATCAGCAAATATTCTTGCTCCTCTTCTATTTAAGTGTATCCCATTCCTGTAGAAGCAATCTCTCCTGTTAACATGCACAGGCCAAGCTGAGAAAAATTCTACCCCCATGAGCCTGCACAATCTCTCCAGGGCTGAATTGATTGACAAGGTTCTCATGGGGTAGAATTTTTCTGGAAGATTTCAGACACTTTCAAATTCTGGGCAAGATTGCAGACAATTTCAAATTTAGCCCTAACTCATGACGTTTTTTCAGCATTAACCTGTACTTGCTTAGTAAATCTGCAGATCTCCTACACTTAAGGTCATTAGTACCAATGTGTACAATGATATCACTTTTTGTGCCCTTAAAGATGATATCTGCTCTACATTGTCATCAACTTTTGCTCCTGGCAGACATATCCTGATCCTATTCCACCTATTTAATTAGCATTAGTAATTAAATGTAAGCTTCTAATTTGTTTTGCTATCATAAACCTGTAAAAGAGAAGTTGAAGAGGAGCTTCTTTTCAGAAAAAAACTTAGGTTTTGCTAGCTGCTTTTCAGAAAAAAGTAGTTAGCAAAGTAGCTGTTGCTGTAGCAAGCTATGTTTAAAAAGTAGCTTTTTTTTTAATCACTTGAGAAAGGATTTGATTTAAGAAGATTAACTTTTTCTAAAGTCTTAATTTCTTCCCTGTGGAATGAATTGCAGGTCAGCATTTAAGGAACTGGTGGTTAATTCAAAATTAAATTAAATTGAATAAAATGAAGGCTAGACTTATACATTATGTTTATGTAATTGTCGTTTTTTGAACTAAATTATCAAAATGCACAAAGTAAAAAAAAAAAACAAAAAAAAACCATATCCAAACAACTAGTATATAATTCAGTAAATTGTTTGGCTATTCTGGCTACATTTTGGAATCCACCCATTAGGATTCTATCATCAGATCAAAATAAAACTAAACTGACATCTCATATCATGTATATCACATATCAAACTGATATACTTCAACATTATCCAAAATGTATTGAAGGTACCATGATTTGAAAATCTGTTCAGTCAGTTTATTATAAAATAGTTCTTATAGGCTGGGTTTGCAATTCCTTCTCTCTTAAAATAGCAGTTTTAAAATTTTATTCTTTTTCTGAATAAAGGTATTTGTTGTATCAGGGTAAATATCCTCCTAGGTGCCATGAAATTAGATATTTGTAATACTCAGAACTCATTTGCTGATGAAAAGGTTGCTTTATTAAAATTTTTTTTTCCTCCCTCAAAGTTTGAAGGACAGGAAATCTCATTAGATAATAAAGTTGGAATTTTCATAACAATGAATCCTGGTTATGCTGGGCGAACAGAACTACCAGAAAGTGTGAAAGCATTATTTAGACCAGTAGTTTGTATTGTGCCGGACCTTCAACTCATTTGTGAAATTATGCTCTTTTCTGAAGGATTTTTAATGGCAAAGGTAAGAATTAGACTTCTCCTATTTCTCCCTTAATCATATAACTTATGATGCATTTCATTAGGATATAATTTTACTTCTGTCTTGTTATGGAATTATGAATTATGGAATTAATTGAGCATTTAATTAATAGGTAATACAAATACCATGAAACCTGGATGTATTGCATTAAGATTTCAGATACACTTCAGATGTAGACAGATCCGTCAAGCTAGCTATAGTTTATGACCATATTTTTTAAATCTAGCATGATTCCACAACTGAAACTGGCAAAGTTAACATCCATATTTTTCAAGGACCCTGGTACTGCAGAGGGTAGGGTATCTTTTCACCCTGAATGGTGAAGGTGAAACTAAAAATGTGTTATATGTAGTACTCAAGATATGGCATAACCATTGTCTTGTATATAATGTTGCTTGTTAAGTGGCTGGGGAGGGGGGGAGGATCTCCGCCAATTGCCTATGGGATAATCACTTCCTTATCCCTGCTAGCAGAATTCCTCTATAGCATCAACAAAACCTAATGCTCTGTCCTGGCAGCCTGTCTACACACTGCTTAGAGAACTTCATATCTGAATGCACAGTTATCCCCTGGGCATTTTCATTATCTACCCCTCAATGTGGGCACCTGTACATGGTGAGGGGACCTCCCAGTGATGCTGCTGGTCTTCCAGATTAGCATCACTGGAATCCAATGCCCACAGCCTAGGTTCCAGGCTAACATTAGTGGAATCCAGCATGTTTGCTGTGCGTGCCACGATAGCCAATTTCCACAGGAAATTACAGGAAATTACTGCCTGTAATTTCCTGTAATTCGTGGAAATTCAGAAAGGAGGATCTGGTGGTTGAGGGGCCCAGCTTCAATACACCACTTTGGCCCCTGCTTCGACAAGATGGGTGGTCCTGGGTGGCTCAGCCAGGATCAATCAGCTAGTAGGTTCGCCTGCAAGGGTCAACCGTGTCGATGCCATGGCCCTACTCTCACGGTCCGAGACACAGGACTCCGTGGACACGGCTGGTGGAGGTGCAGATATAGTGTCTGGGTAGCCCTGGCGTTCCACTCCCGAGTGCATTTTTTGCTTGCCGGGTATCGGGCATCCCATTTGGGCTCCATGGTGGGTTGGGAGCCCGGGCACTGAACCATTCCAAAACACTTATGAAACTCCAATTTTTTCCCCTGGGGCCTCAACACGGTCTCTACCAGATCAAAATACAGATGAACAGAATACAACTAATGCAGCCAAACAGCCAAGAACGGAAGAAAAATTAGGATCAATCCCACGCTTCTTGGTTATTCATTCAACGTCTGAAAGAATCATTGGAAAGATGTCACCCTTCTTTATTCATAAGGGACTGGAAGGGTTGGCAGGTTCGCCAAAATTAGTCAAACGGCTACGCTCCGACGATATCTTAATAGAAACAAAAAACGAAAAGCACTCAGAACAGCTTCTTCGAGCCACCTTAATCGGGGGAATTCCGATCATAGTTACCCCTCATAGGACATTAAATTCTTCTCGTGGCGTGATCTCGGAGTGGGATCTTATATAAGTGTCAGAGGAAGAAATCTGTTCTGAACTTAAGTTACAAGGAGTGACAGCTGCCAAGAGAATTTTCATATGTAGGGATGGGAATTTAGTACCTACCAGAAACCTGATCCTTACATTTAATATGCCAATATTACCTAATGAGATTAAAGTTGCATACCCGAATTGTAAACTAAGGCCATACGTACCAAACCCTTTAAGATGCTTCAAGTGTCAAAAATACGGACACTCGCAAATGGCCTGTAGTCGTTCCCTTTCATGCGCTCGATGTGGTGCAAAGGACCACAAAATAACTGAATGTTCAGCTAAGCTGCCTGTATTAACTGCAATGGAGAACACCCTGCATATTCAAGAACCTGCCAGCGTGGAAGGAAGAAAAGGAAATATGACTAAAGACAGAACTTAACATCTCATAACAAGAGGCCAGGAAAGCAGTTAAACCAGTAATTAGCAGAAAAGCAACATACGCCAAAAAAGGTGTCCAAGAAATGCTCTATTGGCACTCAAACGGATATGATTGTACCACCAAAGGAGTCATTTACACCCATCGCACGCTATCTATTAAGTTCAGAAAAACCAGCACAGAAATCTCAGTCAGCTACCACTCCAATATCTGTACCTCCCAGTGCTCCAGGACTATCAAAAGTGAGCACTAAACTAACATTACAAAAATCTCAATAGCCCATGTCAGGACAAGAAAAAATGGATGTCGAAACCAAGGAGGTACATGACGATTCAGTCTTGGAACTCTTTATAGAGGAAGAAATGGACATAGGACAGCACCCATAATTCCCCAAAAAAGAAAAATTCAAGACTGACAAAAGTAAGCCCTCAGCACTTCGGAAGCCACCTGATGGACCGACCAAGTTAAAATAATGGCTAAAATCCTACAGTGGAACTGTCATGGATTCAGGCGAAATATTGATGACTTCAAGGCACTTCTGCAAAAGCACAAGCCAGCGTGCTTTTGTGTACAGGAAACCTATTTAAGGGCAAATGATGACCCCACCATGCGTAACATTACCATCATTCATAAGGACAGAATTGTGGACAGTCCTGCTCTTGGAGGAGTTGCAATCCTTGTAAGCAACCAGATTCCCTTTCAGCCTTTGCAATTTACAACCAGCATAGAGGCTGTAGCAATTCGCCGTACAGTGGGGGTTCTTATTAACCGTTTGCTCTCTTTATTTGCCACCTTGTACTGACATCTTCCAGGAAGACCTTGATGATCTCATCATGCAATTGCCTACCCCTTTATTACTTCTTGGGGATGTTAATGGACATAACACTCTGTGGGGTAGTGCTAACATTAATGGAAAGGGACGAGTCATAGCGCATATGATCACTGACAATGACCTCTCCCTCCTAAATGTGGTAACAAACACCTTCTTCCACATGCCTACGTTTACTGCCATTGATCTTTCTATCTGCTCCCCTTCTCTCCTTCCTTCCTTCACTTATTTTGGAGGTGGAAGAAAACCCATATGGAAGCGATCACTTCCCCGTGATAACCACCCTAACTAGTAGTAGACTGTGTCAGCCATTTAGTTTACCATGGTGGAATATTGATCAGGCTGACTGGAATGCCTTTCATCTTCTGGCAAATCTTGACATCGCTATATTCAGTCAGGAGAATATCAATGATGCAGTCGCATATGTCACAGAAAATATTGTCCAAGCAGCTGCAATTGCAATCCCAAAAACATCCAGCTCATTTCCACTATTTCCTAAACCTTAGTGGAATTCAGAATGCACAACTGCAACAAAGGCACAAAACAAAGTCTGGGGGATATTCCACTGATATCCCACAATCGATAATCTAATATCATTTAAACATACACATGCAAAAGCACGTTATATCCAACGTCAGAGCGAACAGTAAATTCTAATTGAGAAGTATTCAAGGAATTAATCGTGGATGCTACTAAAAGTTTCATACCTATTAAGAAATATTGTTCAAGGTTTAGGCCTAAATGGTTATCAAATGAACTAATGAGACTCGTAACAGAGAAGAAAAATGCATATAAATTATCACGCGACTCAGAAGCCTATGGCAGATAATAAGCTAGTCTGTAATCAGGTCACAAAGGAGGTTAGGCAGGCGAAGGCAGATTACGAGAAATCTTTGGCAAAAGATGCTAAGAAAAACAGCAAGGATTTCTTTACTTATATAAACTCTAAAAGGAAGAGGATGAATCTGATTGGTCCACTTGACATCGATGATTCGACTGTTGATGATCCTGCTCAGATAGCAAACAAACTGAATGAGTATTTTGCATCTACATTCACACGTGAGGAATTACTAAGGTTTGAAAATGGCAGAAGGTAATCAAATTGTAGCAGGGTACTTAATGATTTTGTAATAACTGAGAGCAAAGTGGAGGAGAAATTGTTGAAGTTAAACATAAGAAAAGCACCTGGGATGGATGGGATCTATCCAGTTATATTAAAGGAGGCGGCAAAGCAACTAAGCAAACCCTTAGCCATAATTATGAGAGCATCCTTGGACTCAGGGGAGGTTCCCACAGACTGGAGATCTGCAAATGTATCCTCAAGATACATTTGCACATATTTGCACATTTGGATCGAAGGGTGACACGAGTAATTACAGACCAGTTAGTTTAACTTCTGTTCCGGGTAAAATAATGGAGTCACTGGTTAAAGATGCATTGCAGGATCATCTAGACAAGACTGCAGCAATAATTCAGACACAGCATGGGTTTGTTAAGGGAAAGTCTTGTCTGACAAATTTGATTGGTTATTATGATGTAGTTACAAAGGAACTGGATGCAAAAAATAATTTTGATATCATATATTTGGATTTCAGGAAAGCTTTTGACACTGTTGCGCATGGAAGACTATTGTACAAATTGGAGCAGAATGGTATAAGGGTAAGTTGCTACAATGGATAAAAGGATGGTTGAGCGGGAGAAGACAGAGGGTGGTAATCAATGGGTGCTGCTCTTCGTAGACTAATGTTATTAGTGGAGTCCCACAGGGTTCGGTATTGGGTCCTCTGTTGTTTTGTATATTTATCAATGTGATGAAGGTATATCAGGCTTGATGAAGGTATATCAGGCTTAGTGTCGAAGTTTGCAGATGATACAAAGGTTGGCAGGGTTGTTAATGACAGTGTGCTACTGCAACAGGATCTAGATAATTTGGGCAGATGGGCTAAGAAGTGGCAACAGAAGTTTAACCTTGACAAATGCAAAGTACTGCATATGGGCACAAGTAACCCGAGAGAAAAGTACCAACTGTGTGGTACTACACTTAAGGTGGTAGAAAATGAAAAAGACCTGGGGATAATTGTGCAGTCAGATATGAAGTTTTCTGAGCAATGCAGACAGGCTGCTAGGGCAGGTCATGGGGTTTTGTCAATGATACATAGGAATTTTGCTAGCAGGGAAAAGGAGGTGATTGTCCCTCTGTATAAGGCAATGGTCAGGCCGCGCCTTGAGTACTGCGTACAGGTCTGGAGGCCTCATTTTAGGAAGGATGTAGATTTGCTTGAGCGTGTACAGAGAAGGGCAACAAGATTGGTGAGGGGAATGAAGGGATCCTCTTACCAAGAGAGGCTAAAGTTCTGCAAATTGCAGTGGCTGGAGACTAGGCACCGGTGCAGTGATCTGATTGAGGTGTATAAGGCCTTGAATGGGTTGAGCATGCTGAATTCTGATGGGATCCTTCCACTCGTTCAGATTATGAACCTAAGGGGACATAAATTCAAATTAAGGAAGGACAGATGTAGAATAGATGTGTGGAAATTTGCCTTTAGCCAGCGGATGGTTAATTGCTGGAACAAACTTACATCTGTCGTGGAAGTTGATAGGTTGAATAAATTTAAGGAGGAACTGGACAGGCATTTTTTTTTTTTTTTAGGAGGGAATCTTGTGATATATTTTTTTTTTTTTTTTTGGCTGATTCTGCATAAGCTCATACACTTGCTTTATTGCATCACATGCCACTATTACTACTACTACTATATCCCAGACTGCCACCCCAAAAGTAGTCTGGGACAAGATTCGGAAAATGAAGGGAAAATACCCACCGTGCCCTTCGGTGATTCTCGAGCACAGTGGATGTTCAATTGCAGACCGAACTGCAGTTGCAAATACTCTAGATGAAACATTTGCCAAAATATCTGAAATAACATCATTCCCCCCAGAGTTTTTGGCCCTGAAAGAGAAATGTGAGAAACATCCATTAAACTTCTCTTCAAAAGGGCTTGAACCATATAACAAGCCCTTTACACAGGAAGAGTTAAATGCAGCACTCTTCCTTACACATGCAAGTGCTTTGGGGCCCGATGTCATCCAGCACGAAATGGTAAAACATCTGTCACCACATTCTAAAAATCACCTGTTAGTATTATTTAATAGAATTTTTCTTAACAAACAATTTCTGGATTCCTGGTGAAAGGCTATCATTCTGTCCTTCCCAAAACCACAAAAGGATGCTAGAAATCTTAGAAACTATCATCCTATCACTCTGACAAGTTGTTTGTGCAAGATCCTGGAAAGAATGGTTAATGCCCACCTTGTGTGTGGCATTTGGAAACAAATGGTCTGCTTTCCAGGACACAATATGGCTTTCGAAGAGACAGAACCACTTTGGATCATTTAATCCGACTTGAAACATACATTCACAATGCTTTTATTAAATCCGAGCATCTGATTGCAGTTTTCTTTGATATTGAAAAAGCGTACGACACTGCCTGGTGATTTGGAATATTACAAGACCTCTACAACTTTGGTCTTAGGGGTAACCTCCCTCTCTTTATTAAAAACTTCCTTTTGAATCACCATTTTCACTCTCGAGAGAGAGAGTTTTGTCAGGAGGAGGGAGTCCCACAAGGGTCTGTTCTAAGTGTTACGCTTTTTGCAATCAAAATAAACTCTATCACAAAACAACTTCCACCCACGGTAAACAATGCCCTCTATGTTGACGACTTTACTCTTATTTTGTCATTCATGAAGGTCATTGAAAGGCAACTGCAGAAGACCATTAAGCACCTTACATCTTGGTCATTGGCTAATGGGTTCAGATTTTCATCACAGAAGACCGTTTGTGTACACTTCTGTCGCAAACGTAATCTTCATCCTGAACCAGATTTAAGGCTTGGACAGAACAACATCCCAGTATAGCAGAAGTCAAATTCCTATTTTCGACATAAAGCTGACATTTCTTCAACATATTCATCAACTTAGGTGTGTTAAAGGGCTTAACATCCTTCGTGCCCTTTTGTCAACTTCACGGGGCGCAGAACGGTCTACCCTTCTTCGTCTCTATCGAGCCCTTGTCTGTTCTAAACTCAATTATGGGTGTCAGGTATATGGATCTGCTAGAGATAGTGTACTTCAGTGGTTAGATCCAGTCCACCATCAGGCCATTCGGACAGCCACAGGAGCATTTTGCAAATCTCCCGTCCAAAGCCTTTACGTTGAAGCAAATGAACCATCCCTATCTCTTCGACGTAAGCAGTTGTCTTTACATTACACCTTTAAATTGAAATCCCTGCCTGATCATCCCACGTGGGCATCAGTTTTTGAGCCACGTTGTGAAAATCTCTACAACACCCGTCGGACTGTCAACAGACCTTTTGGTATTCGGATCCAAGGGCTGTTAATTGAACTAAACATGATGGTAGACAACGTTGCCCAATCAACAAGGCAACTCCTTCCACCCTGGAATGCACATCTGCCAACTTGTGACTTCTCCCTTAAGATCATGGAGAAGGCTAGTATGCCGCCTGCCATCTACCAACAACTGTTTGCATCACATAGAGTGCAGTACTCTGACTTTCTGCCAGTGTATATAGACGGCTCGAAATCAGAATCTTATGTGGGATCTGCTGTTGTGTTTCCTCACAAGACATTATCATTTAAGTTTCCCATAAGAAACTAGCATTTATACTGCAGAGTTGCATGCAATTGAAATAGCTCTTGAGTTCATTATAAATAGCGATTACCAAAGGTATATGATTTATTGTGATTCATTGAGCATGTTACAGGCTCTACTATCGATGAGGTACAACTCTCATCCGGTCCTGTCCCAGATCTGGCAGATGCTTTGTTGTTTCATTGAATCAGAATTTGACATTCACTTCTGCTGGATCCCAAGCCACATTGGTATCCGGGGAAATGAATTAGCTGATGCCGCTGCTAAATCAGCCATTTCCCTGGATAATCATTGCCTGTCAGTCCCCTATACAGACTACAGGCAAATAATACGTTCTAAATTATATTCCCAATGGCAAGACTCTTGTCACAGACAGACTGCAAATAAACTACATCATATTAAGCCTGTAATCATGCAATAGCAGTCCAGTCTACACAGGGTCCGAAAAGAGGAATTTGTTCTTGCTCGGCTCCGCATAGGTCATAGCCATCTAACACACTCCATTCTGCTGAATGCGGATGGTCCATATATATGTGAGACGTGTAATGTTATTTTAACTGTTTCTCACGTTTTTATCGAATGCTCTGTTTTTAGACAAGCATTTTTAAGAACTTTTAATAATCTGGCTGAACCATTTACACTCAGTCAGATTTTAGGTGACAGAGACAACATGCCTGACGTTTTTAACTTTATACAGTCGATCAATTTACATACAAAGTTTTAAGTTTATATTTTATACCTTTTATATAACCTTTAACCATTGTATCATATTTACCTTTTTGACATGGTAGCCTGTTTTTAGGCTGAACAATAGTTTTCTATTAGTTTTATTTTTTGATTTGGCGCATTATGGACACAGCTGCCAATGCGCCATTAAAAACCAAATCATAATCATAATCATTTCCTACTACACAGTTGATACATTAATCTGGGTTTACTGCTAACCTTAAGCAGGTTTTTGCCTTCAGTCAGCTTTAGGTTAACTGTTGTTATTAATGGATTTCCCCCAGGGTTGTTGGACCCATTGTATTCTGTATTTATCAATGATATTGATGAAGGTATATCAGGGTTAATGTCTCCGTTTGCATATGATACGAAGGATGAGAGGGTTGTTAATGACAGTACACTACTCTAGCAGGATCTGGAAAAATTAAGCAGGTGGGCTCAGATTTATATATATAGGTTGGTTGTTTAGGAGCATTAGCAACTAAGGCCATATTGCTCGGGGATATGCGGTGGTCATTCCCTGACCTTTCCGCATCCTCCGTATTTGGTGGTGACGGGCTCGAACCCCGGTCTAATCAAGAAGCGTGTGCCACGCACTGCTGCTCCTTCCCACCTGGCTACGGAGGCGCCTAGGTGGGCTCAGAGGTAGCAACTGAAGTTTAACATTGACAAAGGTAAAGTACTGCACATGGATAGCAGTAACTGCAGAGTAAGTAACGTATGAACTGTGTGGTACTACACTCAGAATAGTGGAGAATGAAAAGGACCTGGGGGTAATTGTCTAGTCAGATGTGAAGTTTTCTGAACAGTTTAGACAGGCTGCAAGAGTAGCCATGGTGTCTTGTCATTGATATACAAGGAATTTTGCTAGCAGGGATAAGGAGGTGATTGTTCCCTTGTATAAGACAATGCTGAGGCCACACCTTGAGTATCGCATACAAGTCTGCAGGTCTCATTTTAGGAAAGATGTAGAGCTGCTGGAATGAGTACAGAAGAGGGCAACGAGATTGGTGAGAAAAAAGGGTTTCCTCTTACCAAGAAAGGCGTTAAGTTCTGCAGATTGCAGCATGTGGAGACTAGGCATCTGCAAGGTGATCTGATTGAGAAATATAAGGCCTTGAATGGTTTGAGCAAGCTCAATGCTGATGGGATTCTTTTTCTTGCTCAGATTACTCACCTGAGGGGACATAATTTCAAATTGAGGAAAGACAATTGTAGAAAGATGTGCGGAAATTGCCTTTCGCCAGCTTGTGGTTGATAGTTGGAACAAACTTCCATGTAGTGGAGGTCAACAACTTCAATAAGTTCAAGGCAGAACTAGACCTCTACTAATGCTATTGCTAATATTGAATGTATGCAGTCATAACAAATACATAAACTCTTCTTGCTTGGCCATATGGAGTGATAGTATTATTAATATTTAAATTAATATGGAAATAATTACTTTTTATGTATTTTTGAAAAATGATAAAGAAATGCCATCAATTACAATTTATTTGTCATTAATTTGTCTGAGATTTTCAGCTTATTTTCACTCAATTGTAAAGTCATGTCCTTATCCACAAGCACTACTTAAAGAGTGGAGAAGCTGCTCACGAGTGCTAGTTTTTGACGCTTGCAGTTAAACTCTAAAGTTGTGCTTTTCTTGAGTGGTATATTTCTTTCATATGGAGGCAGGTGATGCATGTGCCTCAGAGACTGAAAGTGGGGCTACTACTAGTGATAGTGTAGGAATTATATTATAATAGCCAAATGATATAAGGAATCAAAAAAGGGAAAAGAATTCTCGATCACTCTCACTTTCAAATTGAGGAAAGATATTTGTAGAATAGATGTGTGGAAATTTGCCTTTAGCCAGTGGGTAGTTGATTGGTGGAACAGGCTTCCATCTTTTGATGTGGAAGCTAATAGCCTAAATAAATTTAAGGCTGAGCTGAACCGGCATTTGGAATGAATGGAGGGGTGAAATGGGAGGGTTTTTTTGGCTGATGCTGCATAAGCTTGCTTTATTGCATAGTATGCCTCTGCTAATGCTAATAGTTTCTCCATCACCAAGAGAAAGTGAGTATGCAGATATCAAAAAGTGGCTGCCCAGTTCTCTTGACTATTCATTTATAACAAAAAAATGACTATCAATATCTCATGAAGGTAAATTTCATGTGATCAAGCATTCCTAAAATTTTAGAGGGGCAAGGTCTCATGCCCCTAAATTATTTGTGATCCCCTGCTTCTTGTTTCTTCTACCATTGATATATACCTCAATATTCCTCAATGAACACCTCTGCTCTGACCCCCCCCCAGTGTTCAGTTGCCAAAACTTACATTCCTTTAGAATTGAATTAGGCAAGAAATTTCAACCTTTTTTGTGGGAGATCCATGCTGTCTTTGTGTAGTATTAACCTTTATGTAATGTTTGTGTTCATCCATACCAGAAGGAGGCGCCTCCGTAGCCAGGTGGGCAGAAGCAGCAGTGCTTAGCACACGCTTCTTGATTAGACAGGGGTTCGAGCCCATGACCACCAAATACGGAGGATGCGGAAAGGTCAGGGAATGACCACCGCATATCCCTGGAGCAATATGGCCTTAATTGCTAATGCTCCTAAAAACCAAATAACAACAACCATACAACAAGGAAATTACAGTAATATTCAAAGTTTTATGAAAATAATAAAAAAATTGCATTTTCCATAGGCCTTGAGCTTCACCTTCCTGCTTTCTGCTCTAAATCATACTAGCTGGTGAGTGTGCCGACTACTAAAATTTCTTCATTTTGTAATGCAAAAAAGTAGGGTGTTAAATCATATGAGGGTTAGGTTCACATAAGTGATGTTCTTCCTATAGGAAACTATTGTACTTAGGCAAAACTAAGTAAAACTAGATGAACTATTATAAATAATTTATTAGCTTTATCTGTGTAATTAAAATGTGCACAAATCTTAAATAAGTGCAGTCGAGACAATCTTCCTCATAAAGACACACATTATCATCCTTATTAACTAATAATCAAGTATGGAATTCTTTCTTATGCAAATGAAAAGCTGATACTGCAGATCTGCTATGATGTCGACTTAAGCCATTGTTAAATTTCCCCTGAACTTTCAAACTTAAAAGTTTCTGCATATTGACTGATTGAATGACTGTAGCATGAAAAATTAATACGAGTATGTGTGGTAACTGGTGATTGGAATATGCATTCCTTTGATAATGATTTTAAAGTAGCTCTGAAAGTGAAGTATCAAATCATTAATTTTTATCCTCCATATTTTAGATTTTAGCTAAAAAGATGACTGTTCTATATAAATTATCAAGAGAGCAACTTTCAAAGCAGTATCATTATGATTTTGGACTTCGTGCACTAAAGTCAGTTTTAGTAATGGCAGGAGACCTAAAAAGAAAATCTCCAGATCTTGAAGAGGTATTGAATTTATTTTATTTTTCTGAATATATTGGACATGTACATATTGCACTAAAGATAATATGTTTAATTCATTCTATTAAAATTTAATAATAATTTGAATTATTAAATTTGATAGTTATTTAAAAATTATGATACACTTTTGTTTGTTTTCCTTGGGTAGATAATTTAGAGGAAGGATGGCTGCAGAATAGATATGTAGAAATTTTCCTTCGGCCAGCAGGTTGTTGATTGTTGGAACAAACTTCAGGTTGTTGTTGTTGTTGTTGTGGAAGTGAGTAATTTGAATAAATTCATGGAAGAACTAGACAAATTGTTAGAGGGGACGGACCGGTGGGAAGTTTTTTATTTTTTTTATATTTTGGCTGATGGTTGCTTTTTTTGCATCATTTGCCACTACCAGTACTGTTTTTTTTATATGCACATAGTTATGAAGGGTGGCGGCGCCTCCGTAGCCAGGTGGGAAGGAGTAGCAGTGCGCAGCACATGCTTCTTGATTAGACAGGGGTTCGAGCCCGTCACCACCAAATACGGAGGATGCGGAAAGGTTAGGGAATGACCACTGCATATTCACGGAGCAATATGGCCTTAGTTGCTAATGCCCCTAAAAACCAAATAACAATAACATGAAGGGTGTACTGCAAGCAACATGGAAATCAGAGAAATTAGTCATACTTACAGAAGAATGTATGGGAGAAGCATGGAAGATGATGTTCATGGAGATATTTCTTATTTCTTTGGGTAAAAAGTTCTGAGAACAGAGTATAAAAGACATAAATATTAAATTCTTTGTTTTCTTTATTTTGAAATGTATTCACCTTGAAGTTCAGTACACTTATTGTATTTAATCTGTAAAGAGTTTAATTCTTAAAAAAAAAAGTTCAAGTTAAGTATCAAACCAGGCTTCTGCAACTGCCTTTCACGCTTCATCATCTATGATAAGATTATTATTATTATCATCCATCATCTATGTTTATTCATCTATTATCCGTCATCTTTCATTCATCTGACATCATCTTTAAAATGAACAGGAAGATGTACATTGAGGTATGAGGCCTTGAATGGGTTGAGCAAGCTCAGTGCTGATGGGATTCTTCCTCTTGTTCAGATTCCACACATGAAGGGGCATAAATTCAAATTGAGTAAAGACAGCGTTAGAATAGATGTGTGGAAATTTGCCTTTAGCCAACGGGTGGTTGATTGCTGGAACAAACTTCCTTCTGTAGTGGAGGTAAGCAACTTAAATAAGTTCAAGGCTGAACTACACAAACTAGCTTTTTACTTTGGCATAATATTTGGAGTGAATGGATGTGTGAAATGAGAAGGCTTTTATTTTGGCTGATGCTATATGAGCTTGCTTTCTTGCATCATATGCCTCTACTTACGCTAATGTCCATTTTAAAGATTATAAAGAGCTAAATATTGACCTTGAGTCTCATCTTTCATGAAGACGAGGCTCGAGGTCTCTAAACAAATAATAGTCACGTGAGGCCAAATCTTTACTGTATAGGGGTAGATTTAATTGTTCAAAGGCGCCTCCGTAGCCAGGTGGGAAGGAGCAGCAGTGCGTAGCACACGCTTCTTGATTAGACTGGGGTTCGAGCCCGTCACCACCAAATACGGAGGATGCAGAAAGGTCAGGGAATGACCACCGCATATCCGGGAGCAATATGGCCTTCGTTGCTAATGCTCCTAAAAACCAAATAACAAACAAACAATTGTTCAAAATTACATTCATGGATTTTAGTTTAGGCAACTCATACTTTGTGCATGGGTACATTGTCATGGTAAGATGTACATGGTAAGATGTACACTTGATATAGATGTAGGAAGGGAAAGGAAAAAACTGACTCGAGTAAATAATACAAAGGTTTTTGAGATAACAGAAGAGGAGAAAAAGCAGTATGTACTGGAACTTAAGAACAAGTTTGAGCTTCTGCAGACTTCTCACGACCAAGATATCGATGAGGAATATTACAACTTTCTGAAAGTGATAAAGCCCAATAAACCTATAGGGAAAAAGAAATCCAAAGAAGAAAAAATTAGTCAAGAAACACTTGTCATGATGAACCGAAGACGACAAATGAAGAGCAAGAAAAACACTGACGGAGAAAATTGAGTATATTGAGTTATGCAAAGCCATTAGAAAGAGACTCAGAGAGGACATAAGAAGATTTAACACAAGAAAAGTAGAACAAGCATTAAGGGAAAACAAAGGATTTAAATCAGCAGCCATGAGCAGTAATACAGAAAGACAAATGATACTGAAATTGAAGAATAGCATTGGTGTACTTATAAACAGCAGAGAGGGCATAATTCAAATAGCAGAAGACTACTATAAAGAATTATACAAGGAGCGAGGGAATGATGCCAGCAGTGAGGAAGATGGATTGCAAAGTAGCAACACATACGACATACCCAATATTCTTCCTGATGAGGTAGAACATGCATTGAAGAAAATGAAGAATCAGAAAGCCCCGGGAGAAGATGAAGTTACTGTAGAGTTGTTAAAATTGGGGGGGGAGAAGACATAACACAAAAACTGGCAAGGCTCTTCACAAAGTGCATTCGAAAAGGTGTGACGCCTAAGCAGTGGAATAATGCATTCATTGTTTTGCTGCATAAGAAAGGAGATAAATCAGAAATTGGAAATTATAGACCAATTAGCTTGTTATCCCACATCTACAAGTTGTTCACAAGGGTCATTACTAACAGATTAGAAAGAATACTTGATGAGAATCAACCAAAAGAGCAAGCTGGCTTTAGGACAGGATTCTCAACTATAGGTTCACTATCACGTAATATCACAGCAAATGAATATAAAACACCATTATGCATGGCATTTGTGGATTATGAAAAGACATTTGACTCCATAAGCATAAGGCAATGTTTCGGGCAATAGAAAGACAAGGCATAGATACCCCACATATTATGATTTTGAAGAAAATATATGAGATTGCTACCTCCTTTATTAGACTAGACAAAGACAGTAGGAAATTTAAAATCGAGAAAGGAGTTCAACAAGGAGACACAACATCTCCGAAGCTGTTTACTGCTGCCCTTGAGGAAGCTTTCAGAAGATTAGACTGGTCACAGAAAGGAGTCAATGTGAACAGAGAGTGCCTAAACCATTTACGATTTGCAGATGACATTGTGGTCATAAGCCACGATCCCAAAGAATTAGAGGAAAATCTTAATCAGTTATGCACAGTTAGTAAGGATTTAGGACTAAAGATGAATATGGCTAAAACAAAAGTAATGATGAACAAGTATGCCACAGAAAGGGAAATAACGATTGAAGGAGCAGTAATTGAAAAGGTGGAGTCATATACTTATCTGGGACAAGTTATTAGCTGTAATAATGATAAATGACTGGAAGTCAAGAGAAGAATAATTTTGGATGGATAGCATTCAGGAAATATAGTCACATACTGAAGAGCAATATCCCAGTTTGTCTGAAATGTAAAAAAATGAACCAATGTATACTTCCCACCATGATTTATGGAAGTGAAACTTGGGCACTCACCAAAAGAATGGAAGAGAAGCTGAGAACTACACAGCGAAGAATGGAACGAATTATATTGGGAATCAGACTGTTAGATAAGAAGAGAAACACATGAATTAGGCAGCAAACTCAATTAAAGGACATTCTTATCAAAACTAAAGAACTAAAAAGGTCTTGGGCAGGACACATAGCTCGAAGAAATGATGACAGATGGACTAAGAAAATAACAGAATGGTACCCAAGAGGAGCTAGAAGAAAACCTGGAAGACAAAGGCGGAGATGAATAGCTGAAATTCATGAGTTTGTGGGTAGTAAATGGATGGCCAGTGCTCAAAACAGAAGGAACTGGAAAGTTGCTGGAGAGGCCTTCATCCTGCAGTGGATTGAAAATGGCTGATGATGATGATGACATTGTCCTGGAGGAGAAGCAAAACCTGATGGCTCAATTTTCCTCATATTTTTTTCCCAAATTGCAGCTTTTAACTTTGGCATAATATTCTCCTGCTATTATGGTTTTAGACACAATTAATCAATTAATAGCAATCTGTTTTGTGTCCCAGAAAAATTGAGTTGAGGTCAGTACTTTTCCAACCGAAGATTGGGTTTGAAACTTTTTCAGGGTTGGAGATCCTTTGTGCTTCCACTGCATTCTTTCTAATTTGGGTTCATGCTCATAAAAGTGTAGCTAAGTTTTGTCACAATCACTAAATGGGATAAAAATCTAACAGATTAGCAAGAATTACTGTATTTGGCAACATGTAAGACACACTTTTTTCCCGAAAAAATTCCTGGAAAAATCACCCTGCATCCTATATGCGGAAGTGAGCCCTCCCTCATCGGCATCGGGGCGAGCATGCAGGTTGTATTTCGCCATTCCATCAGAATATTTTCCTTTCTGAAATATAACAGAACACCCTAAGGTACTTTTGGATGTGCAGAGTTATTTGAATCAGTTCCAAGAAGTTTTGAAAGCCTGGGAACACAGAAAAAGCCTTAGAAGGCGATGGAAGCTTCAAGATTCTTCTTCAGATTTCTCAGTAATTCGCTGAACCTTTAAGAGGCGGCACGACCATCAGGCCGGTTAGTTTTGTGCAGGCTTTTGTAATGTTGAGTGCGTCTCTGTTTACAGTAGTGTATTTTTATTGTGTGTGAAGTGACTATAATCACGACAAGTCTGCTTGGGTAGCACAGTGGTATCGGCACTGTTCTCCCCACACTGAGTGGAAAAGGCCCAGGTTCGAATCCTGTCAATGACGCAAGGAACTTTATTGGGTTTTTTTCACTATGTGGCTGAGTTATTCGGTCTCAGGCATAGATAGCAAGGTCCTTCCCCAGAAACTCATGGTTTTTTGTCCAGCAAAACAGGCAAATCGACCAGAGAACACATGCAATTTACAAATATAATACACAATGCATGGTAGATGAATTTAATTATTTGGGTGGTCTAAAAATAATATATATTTTTTTTTATAATCATGACAATGAATTTTATTCATTGTGGGTGACTGAAATAAATTAAAGAACAGTGTTAATTATATACCAATTGTTTAAGGCGCATTTAGGGCTAGAGCCTCAAGCTGCGAACAAATTTAGACTATGTATATAAAGTGCTTAGCATCATAATACACAGCCATTTCTGAATAAACAGAAAATTTTTTAAGGTGGCATCGTTTTAGGTTATATCTCATATTGTGAATACCTTCACAACGAGTTGCCATGATATTGTACTACTTTGAATAAGTAACGCTTCACCTAAGGAGAAGACTAATGTTACTTATTCTCAGATAGGTGCACCGTTTCAGGGCTATTTGGCCCTTCTTCAGTGAGTGGGTAGGTACCCAAGTGATGCAATGATGGCAAAAACAGTTATGAAGTATAACTCCACAATATGAGAGATGCCTGATGGTGTATGATGTATTTAGACTAAGGCGCATTTAGGGCTAGAGCCTCAAGCTGCGAACAAATTTAGACTATGTATATAAAGTGCTTAGCATCATAATACACAGCCATTTCTGAATAAACAGAAAATTTTTTAAGGTGGCATCGTTTTAGGTTATATCTCATATTGTGAATACCTTCACAACGAGTTGCCATGATATTGCACTACTTCGAATAAGTAACGCTTCACCTAAGGAGAAGACTAATGTTACTTATTCTCAGATAGGTACCACCACCCAGACAGCACCGTTTCAGGGCTATTTTGAATTTAATGTGAAAAAAAACCCATTGGACCAGATCTAGTAAACCAGACCAATGAATTATATCATTCAAATCTAAATCCTAAAAATCTAAACCTAGACGATCGTCTCAAAACTATTGTAAATTAAAGATGAAAAACCCAGAGCTATTTAACCAAACAAATTGAGTTATAAAATTCAAACCTATATCATTGAACTGTTTTGATAAGAACCTAAGACGTCTGGATTTAATCGAGAAAACTGAATTTTGTAATAAACGAAAAAGAAACCCAGGTGCTGCTTTTTTTTTTTTTCCTCCAAATAACTAGAACCAGTACTTTAGATGAACCTCATCTCCAACCAAACTGCACAAAAGAGGTGGCTCTCCCCACCTTTTCAGAAACTAATCAGACCCTAAACGCCATTTTTCCAATTGTAAAAACCTTTGCATGGAAGCAGACATTGTTTGTTTCAAGTCCCAAAGAGATCCCCTGAAGGTCCCGAACCTTTTCCGTTTTCGGAGCTTCCACATGATATTTTGTCTCTGTAATTAAAAATATGGTGAACATTTTTTTCTTGCCCAAGAGATGATCGAGTTGCAAGTAAATTACCTCCTCCAACGTGAACTGCCTTATCCTTAGAAATCGACAAATTCTCTTCCAAACTTCCTGCGCGAATCGACAGTAATAAAATAAATGGTACACTGTTTCATTTTCGGTACAAAATTCGCATAATCTGTTGCCTGTCTGACTAAATCTATACGTGATATCATTCACCGGTATATTTCCATAACCAACCCTCCACGAAAAATCAATACGTGATGGGTAATTTCCGCCAATTTTTAGATTTTTAAAAAACAACTGTGCATTAAGGTTTCCTAAATTTGGTTTTTCTGGATTTCCCGAGTTAAACAGTGCCCAGTAGAGATGTTTTAAACCACCCTTAAAAGGATCTATACCTTTCTCTCTGAACTGTGTGCACATATCCCGAATTTTTTTGTAATATATAGGAATTGTCTCTGCTTTAGGCCCCAAATAAGCGCCTCCTTTAATTAAGGCTGTATTGAATCCCATAAAATATTTTATCAATACCGCTACTAAATGGTTAGATTGCACCATGCTAGCCACATCCAGCAGTCTCTTACAGCTACACCTCAGATTAATTTTTGGAATACTTATTCCCCTCTCTTCCCACGGTAAAAATAAAAATTTCTGCACTATCTCTTGCCGTTTACCTCCCCATAGAAACTGAAATGTTGGAACGTAAAATCGTCTCATTGTCCTAGCTGTGATTCCTGTTATAAACACCGTGTATAAGATTATAGGAAAAATTACGGTCTTAATGATAATAGATTTGTTCTCAAAGGAAAATTGTCCCACTTCCCACTCTTTTAAACTTTCCCGTATTTTTGTGGTAAGTCTTCCTACAGGTAGCATGGGACTCTCTCTAAATGGAACTCCCAATATTTGGATCGATTTATCTGACTCCACTTCTCGTTGTGGTAAAGGGCGATGTACCCATTCCCCTAACAATTTGATCCTAGTTTTATCTTCGTTTATTTTTAACCCCGACTTCTTACCAAAAGAAGTAACGAGTGACATGAATTCTTCCACCGCATAACTCGTAGTGAGGGTGGCGGTAACATCATCCGCATATGCTATACATTTACACTGTTCTGCCGGCTGTGGCAACGGTATTCCCTGAATAGCCTCAGTTCTGTCTATTCTTTCCAGTAGTGGTTCCAGAGCTAACGTAAATAATAAAGGGCTAAGCGGACATCCTTGTTTAACTCCCCTTTCAATTTTAATGTTTTTCGAGATTTCTCCATTTATCAAAAGTCGTGTATTACTACGTGTATATAAATTTCTGAGAACTGTAAACAACTGAGATCCTATATTCGTATCTTTAATTATAGAGAAAAGGTAGTCGTGTCAATTCTATCGAAAGCCTTTTCTAGGTCGATTGCCACTAACGCTAAATTGTAACTTTTCCGTTTCCGATATTCTAATATATCTTTCAATAGCCAAAGGTTATATTCTATCCGCCTCCCCGGTATACCGTAGCACTGTGTGCTTCTAACTACCTGGGTTACGTCGCGTTTTAACTTATTTGTCAAAATCTTTGCAAATATTTTGTAGTCACAATTAGCCAAAGTTATAGGTCGCCAGTTAGCAATTTTCGTTAAATCCCGTCCATGCTTCGGAATGAAAGTAGTATAGGCACCTAAAAAGCCTTCGGGTACAACCCCTTCCTGAAAAAAATTGTTAAAAACGGCCAAAAGAATAGGCGCTAACAAGTTCCAAAATTTCTTATAAAATTCTACCCCCAAACCATCCGATCCCGGCGCGCGTCGTAATTTACATGATTTTAGAGCCACAGTTAGATCCCCCATAATTATTTCCCTGTCCTGTAATGCTTTTTGCTCGGGAGTGAATTGTCCAATCGCCCAAATGGAGTTGTCTCTCTCTTTTTTCTGCAAAGCAAACTCTTTTTCATAATAATTTACAAAACTATTCATAATAGTTGACGTTGTTGAATGTGTGTTGTCCTCGTCTTTAATTTCCTGAACCGTTTTGGCTAAATTATTTAGCCTTAGTCTTCTTTGGTAAAACGCAGCTGAAGGAGTATCAGCTTCCCTAAATTTCAGCTGTAATTTCCGCGCTTTTTCTTTCTCTGCTGCCAATATTATACCGTCAATAATCGCTTGTAATTCTACTGTTGCCCTTTCTTCCCCGCACCGTTGGTAAATTCTTTTTTCTTGGAAGAGATCTTTCAGTCTATTTCTGCGTCGTTCGTTTCTTTCCTTAATTTTGGAATAATAAAATGATTTAGCGCTTTCTTTTATTTTCGCCCACATTTCCCATTCATTACCACCTTGCTCTATTATCTGTTTAACAACTGTTGTAAAGTCCCAGTCCTCTCTCTCCAGAACTGCTGGGTTGAGCTTCCAATAGCCTTTTCCCAGACTAACGTTCGTGAATAAATCTCCCTTCCACATTACTGCCATGTGATCTGAAACTTGTCGACCTCCCGCAAAATTCACATGCCGTATCATTGTTATTTTATCCTTCAACTGACTTGTTGCATAAATGCGATCTATCCTGGTTCCTATATTATTGGCTATTCTCGTGGCCGCTCGTTTCCCCGGATTTTTTTTCCCTTCAAACGTCTACCAAGTCTAATTTAGTACAAACCTCGATTAATTCACGAATCCCCCCCCGTACCATGATGCGGGTTGCCCGCCAGAATTTTATCCATAATGGGGTCAGGAACGCAGTTCCAGTCTCCTGCCATTATAATCCACTGCACCCCCCTCATATAATTGCCCAGCCCCTGAAACAGAGTTTTCCTTTCTAAAGTGGAATTTGGACTATAGACACAGATTAGTCTAATTGTACGCCCCCCATAACTCCAATCCACTGCCACAACCCGACCTTCTGTATCCCTACCTGCCAGTCGTACAGTCCCTAAAATTGGAGGAACCACCACTATTCCCACCCCTGTGGATCTATTTGTCCCAAAACTCCAAAATCCTAACAACCGGTATCTGTTTTGAAACTGCTGGATGTCTGCTAAGTTGGCGAAGTGGGTTTCTTGTAGAAACCAAATCTTCACCCCCATGTTCATCATAATTTGCCATATCATCATTTGTTTGTTAACCGCTCTACGAGGGCCCAGTGGAGGCAAGTCTTTTTTCCTTGTCAGAGCTTGAAGCTGCTATTGCTAAGTTAAGTGTTAAAAAATGCCCGGGTTTGGATTTGATTGAAAATAAAATGATAATTAAGTTCTTTGATAATTGTCCACAAAAATTATTACAAATGTACAATAAATGCTTTCTCGAGATGACCTTCCCGAGATCCTGGAAGATAGCACTGCTCAAAATCCTTCACAAGCCTGGGAAACCTAAGGCTGATCCTCGGGCATATAGACCCATCTCTTTGTTGGCAAATCTTGGGAAATTATATGAAAGACTGTTGGTCCCTCGAATCGTTGGAGGCTTAACGGAGGGTTACATGGTGTCGGATTCCCAGTTTGGCTTCAAAAAGGGTCATTCAACAGAGGAAGCAATTCTAGTATTAATTAACTACATAAATTCTTCTCCTGAGAAGTATGTACTGGCTGTTTTTGTTGATTTTGAAGGTGCTTTTGACTCTGTTTGGTGGGAGAGTGTGCTGGTGTCTCTGAGGGATTCTGGTTGTGATAGATATATTTATGGAGTTATCCGTTCTTACTTCAGTGATCGGCTTGTGAGAGTTTGTGCAAAACACCTTATGTTTGATAAGTATGTTAACAGGGGATGTCCACAGGGTTCTGTCCTTGGGCCGATATTCTGGAACTCGGTTCTTGATCAATGGCTAAACAGATTGCAGGTTCCTCAGTGTTTGCAGGTGGCTTATGCGGATGACTTGGTTCTGGGAGTGGCTGGGGATTCTAGAGCCATATTGGAGCTGAAAATTCAGGAAATTTTGAACAATCTCTCAGAGTGGGCTGTGTTGAACAAATTAAAGATCTCATCTAAGAAAACCAGGATGATGGTATTTAAAAAGCACTTTGATTACAAGCGCCCGCCCAGAGTACTGTTGAATGGAAGGCAGGTTCCTTTTGTGTCTAGTATTAAGCATTTGGGTTTGATTTTGGATGACCGGCTGGGTTTTCATCTGCACGTGTCACATTTGAGGGATAAACTAAAGAAATTTACTTCTTTCGTGATGCGTATTTCCAGGAAAGAGTGGGGTCTTAATAAACGCACGATGCTATTATACTACAAGACCATTTTCTTGCCGATTGTCGCATATGCTGCGGGAGTTTGGATGAATGCTGTGATCACGGTCAAAATTAAAAATCAACTTATGTCGCTGCAGAGATCTATGTTGCTAGCATTGCTGTATGCTCCTCGGACTGTCTCGACGGTTGCACTGCAGGTGATCGCAGGTGCTCTTCCAGTTGATTTATATGTATTGTACCGTGGTATGTTATATGCACTAAGAAAAGGAATTTCGGCTCAGTGCCTGGGCATCTCTATTGACCTGACTGCCAACATTAAAGAGGAAAAAGTCAGAATTTGGAACTCCCTCATTGCCATGTGGAGGATTCGATGGAGCTCTTCTGCATTTGGCGAGACAACAAGAAGAATTATTCCAGCGGCGGATTTTGCTATGTCAAAGACAGTGTCTTCTTGGTTTTGTCCTACGATGTTTACAAGTTATATATTGACCGGACACGGATCTTTTCGTGACAAACTATTTTCAAAAGGATTGGAGCCTGATCCGTGGTGTTCTTGTGGTGATGCAGAAACTTGGACGCACGTGTTGTTTGTTTGTCCTTTTTATGGATCAGAGCGTCGTCGACTTTTCGACGAGGTTTTTCCCTTTACTGAGGATAACGTGGAGATCCTTTTACAAGATGCATCTAGCTTCCGGGCTCTGCAGAGATTTGCTGCCGCTGTGTTTGCCAGAAGAACAATCATAAGGAACTTTTCAGATCTAGAGTTGGCAGCATATGTGAATCATGCATGATTGCATCTGGGTTCGGGTGCTTCAGTCTGGGAAGCTATTTGTCCGGTCTGTGGCTCCTGAACATGTACCACTACGGTGGTTTTTTATTATTTTTTTTTTTTTGTTTTTTTTTTTTTTTTTTTTTTCCTTGGTTCTCGGGTTTGGGCGGCCTGAGACCAGGGATGTTGGCACCCAACAGTATTGCACTTCCTCTGTTGGGTGCAGGTTAGTGCCTTGCACTTCAGTATACAATAGTAGAGACAGGTCCGGCTCCACGTGCCCAGGGTCGGGCATCAGCCTACAGCTGAAGATATCAGCTGTTTCCTGATGGCAGAGTGACCTGACATAAACAACATACTAAGTTCATAAACATTTCTTTAATACAAGTTTAACCTTTCCTATACAAAATTTGACTATTTTTCTTTAGATATAATTAGTGTAATTTATATCTAAAAATGCTCTTGTTTTGAATATTCAATTTCTTAGCTATGTTTCAGGCCCACTTTACAGTTATCTGTTTTATTTAAAGAATTAGGTGGAGATGGGCATATGCCTGGGAACCACCCCGACACAGTATACACACACACACACACACACACACAGACCCTGTACGTTTAACGACATAAATGTTATTCCTGACATTATGAGCAGAACTTTACTAAAACTTCTGCTAAAGTATTCCTATGTTCGGCATTTAACTTTAATTTGTTACTGGTAAGTAACACAGTGAGATCTCCAACATTTTTGTTTTTAATATTAGAAATAACGAAATCACCCCAGGTGAACTGAATATTAACTACCTGACCCTCCTCGTTTTCATTCCAAAGAAAATTCGGTTCTCCTCGAGTTTTAACAATTTCCGCCAAGCTGCGCCTATATTCCCTGTATTCTTTTGTGTTTCCTACTACATTTAACCATTCTTTCCCTTCGTATTTCCTCGTTTGTATGCCATCTGAATCCGAATCAGACCCGGAAAGTGTTTTGCAATCTTTCTTACCGCCTGACAAAATTGATAAATCTTCCCCCTCTATTTGTTTTATTTTAGTCTCTTCTTGAATTTCCTCTGTTCCCCCTTTTGCTCTTTTAGTTTTACCGCATATTTCTTCCTTCTCCCCCCGTTTATGTACATTTCGTACTGTATTTTCCGCTTCCATATCCTCTACTAGTTCTACGTTTTCCGAGTGTGTTGGCGATATATCGTACTCTATTGTAAACGTTGGTGTGATTTCTTTAATCTGCGTCTCACCCCTCTGTGCTCGTATAGTTTCCTCACTCTTAGCGTTAGACATATCTCTTGGTGGCTCGCTCGCTTCCTGCTGTCCTCCCCCACCAGCAACTCTTTCGGCAAAGGTGCGTTCCGGGCATTGAATGAATTTATGCGTGGAAGCTCCGCATTTTTTACAATTATTAAGGCAGTTGGCCGTAATATGACCGGTGCCATTACAATTAAAACAACGTGATTTTTGGCAGTCTGCTCCCAAATGGTCTTTACCTCCACACCTCAAACAAACTTTTTGAACTCCTGGGTAATTTATTAGTAACCTATGACCCATCAAATCGATGATGTTTGGCACGGGCGTTTTCATGTCCATATGTATTCGCACCGTACCTGTTTCCACCCCTGGCCATTCCTCATATTCTTTTCTATGAATCTTAACCACCTTACCAAACTTGTTAAAAAAACTCTCGACAGGACCATTAGACATTTCTACCGGAAATCTGTCAATAGTAACCACTTTGCGTATATTACCAATTTGCACAGGTTTGATCATTACGTTTCTAATAGAAAACCCTTTCAAGACCTTTTCTCTTGCCTCTATAGTTTTCAAGACCAACTGATATTTCTGCCTCGGTAAAGGAGTTAATCCTTTTATCTCGTGAACCGAAACAACCTGAGTCACTCCTTGCATGACCTCTCTAATTGGACAAACCTCTATAGTCTGAAACTCCACTGTTCTTTCTCTAAAGAAGAACTGTGCCATAATTAATCTCGGTTCCTTAAGGAAAAATGAAAAAATCCCGTGTCCTGCCTGACACCAGCAAAACGAGAAAAAAAATATCTAACTTGGCAGAAATAAATTTCACAAAATGTAAAACAAAAGAAAATCAAACACTTACTACCCTCCGAAAGGAGGTTCCCCACAAAGGGGGTAACCTAAACTGAAAGGACCGCCGCTAACCTCTTGATACGATCGGACGCTTTCCTCAACCTTCAGAACGAGTAGAACCCCAACGAACGAAACAATTCACAAACTAGCCTCTAGACAGCACCGTTTCAGGGCTATTTGGCCCTTCTTCAGTGAGTGGGTAGGTACCCAAGTGATGCAATGATGGCAAAAACAGTTATGAAGTATAACTCCACAATATGAGAGATGCGTGATGGTGTATGATGTATTTAGACTAAGGCGCATTTAGGGCTAGAGCCTCAAGCTGCGAACAAATTTAGACTATGTATATAAAGTGCTTAGCATCATAATACACAGCCATTTCTGAATAAACAGAAAATTTTTTAAGGTGGCATCGTTTTAGGTTATATCTCATATTGTGAATACCTTCACAACGAGTTGCCATGATATTGCACTACTTCGAATAAGTAACGCTTCACCTAAGGAGAAGACTAATGTTACTTATTCTCAGATAGGTACCACCACCCAGACAGCACCGTTTCAGGGCATCAGGCATCTCTCATATTGTGGAGTTATACTTCATAACTGTTTTTGCCATCATTGCATCACTTGGGTACCTACCCACTCACTGAAGAAGGGCCAAATAGCCCTGAAACGGTGCTGTCTGGGTGGTGGTACCTATCTGAGAATAAGTAACATTAGTCTTCTCCTTAGGTGAAGCGGAACTTATTCGAAGTAGTGCAATATCATGGCAACTCGTTGTGAAGGTATTCACAATATGAGATATAACCTAAAACGATGCCACCTTAAAAAATTTTCTGTTTATTCAGAAATGGCTGTGTATTATGATGCTAAGCACTTTATATACATACCAATTGTTTTTAATCAAAAACCCTGTGTCATAACAATATTGTTTAATCTTGGTGTTTTACATTATTTTAAAGTATTTTACCCTCAGAAAATGGCTGCAAGAGAAAAGAGGCTGAGTTACACTATCGGATATAAACTAGACGTAATAGATCATGCTAAAAACATGGTAACAGAGCTTCAGAAAGGTTTTTTGGCCACAGCCTATAGAAAAATTATACACATCTGGCAGAAGCAAGAAAAAGAACTTCAAGCTGCTAAAAAAAAAAGTAAACACAACCTTCATTGTCCCGCCCCACATTGGCCAGAACTTGAAGAAGAAGATGTAAAAAAGTGGGTAGTAGGTGAAAGGAATTTAGGAAGAAGTGTTTCTACCAAAATGATTATGCATAAGGCCAGGATATTAGCAGAAGGACGAGGAATTCTGAATTTTTCTGGAACAGAAGGTTGGTGTTACCTATTCATGCAAAGGCATGGTTTATGCATGCATAAACCATGGCAATGCATGCAAAAACATTAGTTGCACAAAAATTACCAGCAGATTATGAAACAAAAATACTGGAATTCCATAAATTTGTAATAAAGGCACAAAAATGAACTTCTTTTAAACTTGGCCAAATAGGAAATATTGACAAGGTCCCACTAATTTTTGATGCATCATCCAACAAAACTGTGAATATCAAAGGTTCTAAAATAGTGTCAATAAAAACCACCAGGCATGAGAAAACACATTACACAGTAGTTTTGGCCTGCTGTGCTGATGGCACAAAACTACTACCATTTTTAATATTTAAAAGGAAAACTCCACCTAAGGAAAAAATTCCAGGAGGTGTATTTGTTCATGTTCATCCAAAGGAATGGATAGATGAATCTGTAATGAATTTATGGCTCCAAAAATATGGGCAAGGTATCCTGGGTCTCTTAAGGTAACCTCTCTTCTCATTTGGGACCAGTTCAGAGCCCATAGAACTGAGGTCATTAAAAAGAGGGTGAGGGAACTGAATACCCTGATAGTTGTCATTCCTGGTGGACTAACAAGCCAATTGCAGCCTTTGGATGTGTCCATTTAAGCAAAATATGAGAGAACAGTGGAAAAAATGGATGAGAGAACCTGATATGATCTCCCAACCAGAGGAAGAATGAAGAGGCCCACCAGAAATATAAGTGGTAAAATAATCATAAAGTCTCTCAAGAAGACTGGAATTAGTATTACCCTTGATGGCACTGAAGGCACTGCATTATTTGAAGACAGTGATAATAACATTAGTGAAGAAGAGTTTTTGGGATTTGAAGGCAATGATTTTTTAGGCTTTCAAAATGACTGAACTTTCCCTTTGCAGAACACTGTTTTTATACCAATCCCTCACTGTCTTTTTGTTCATTTTCAATTTTAGTGGTAGTATGCTTCATATAAAATATTTTTTAATGTTGCTAAGATTCTTTTATTTCTCCTTCAAATTGCTGTATTGGTAAATTAATAATAATAATTAAATAATGTATTATTATATAGTATTAGTATTTTTCATGCTGTTCTGATTACATGTTTAGAATAAGCTGTTTTCTACTATACACATTACAATAAATATTAAATGCCTAAATACACTAAAACTTTTTTTCCTTAATTTTCCTTTATAAAATGGGGGAGCGTTCTATATGCTGATGTGTCTTATATGCCATCAAATACTGTAATTTTAAATTCGCTTTTGAACTCTACCCTCTGTTATTGCTAAAATGATTCCATGGGAAATGTTAAGTGTATTTTTCAGTTCAGACACTTTAATTCTTCACTTTTCTAAATCTAAATTTTTTTCTTAAACAGTTGGTAGTTGTTTCTGAATTGATTACTTCAAATGGCTGACCAACCTTTGGTCATCCTCAACTGACTCACATCCTCTCTTTAACTCTACTGACCATCTTGCAATGGTAGCATATCTGGGCAACACTTCTCCAAACACTGCAGTCATTCTTTCATGGATTTCTTTAGGTATTTCTGCCCTCTTTGGTCAAAGATTTGATTACTGAATAATGCTCAATTTACTGGATATTCATTCTTCTTCCACCTGCCAACATAAAAAAAATTTAATTTCATTAACTGACATACAATTTTTTTTCATGTTATTTTATAAGATATTAAGCTTTAAAAATAACCTATTCTGTAATTTATTAAATTAAAATGTCATAAGAGTTTCCTCTATCTTTCTCCATAGGATTGCTTCTCTTCTAAACTCTCCAAATTCGACTTCTTTTTACTTTGTTTACACTCTGTTCGAAATTAAATTTTTTGTTATTTTTTCATCAGTAATCTTCTTCCCTTTCATTTTAGATCTACCAAAGTTGTGAGGAATTATTTTTTCTTTTCTTTTTATTTTTTTCTTTTTTTTTATTTATTTTTTTTTTTTAAGGACATGGTGCTGATGAGAGCATTACGGGATATGAATCTTCCAAAATTTGTCTTTGAAGATGTCCCTCTCTTTTTGGGACTTATTACGGATTTATTTCCTGGCTTAGACTGTCCTAGAGTGACTTATGAAGATTTTGGTGCAGCTGTAGAGGAATGCCTAAAGCAAGACAAATATATAGTTCTTCCTGTTCAGGTAAGTTCATTAAGATCTGAAAAATCAACATATGTTTTAAGACATGAACTGCATTTAATAATAAATTTCATGCCAGCATTACAGCTTTTCTTTTTGACTTGATTATGCTCCTTCTTTATCTCACTGTTGTAATATAGCCTTTATTCAACTTTTTTTGCAGAAAAATAGGAAACCTAGAAACTTAATCAAGAACTCAATCAAGATATTAAAAAAAAAAAAAAGCTTTTGATTGTTTGAAGATAATAACACTCTCAAAACTTACATTGAGATTATTATGTTTATTTCTGAATTGGAATTATTTGCATAATGGAGTGAAATATTTCATGGTATTTTCTTACTACTTTCAAATTTAAAATTTGAAAATTTTAAATTTTTCTTTCAAAATTTAAAAATTCTTTCAAATTTTTCTCTTTCAAATTTAGTAATAAACGTCTCTTCAGTGACAGCTGTCTTTGCAATATCACTGTCACAAAAGATTACTTTGATCATAAGAACTTTTTTAACAGTGATATCGTGAAGACAGCTGTCACTGAAGAAGTGGTAAGAAAATACCATGGAACATTTAATTTCATTATTTACATATTTCCAATTTGGAAATAAACATAATAATACCAATGTAGGTTTTTAGTGCTTTTTTATCTTCAAACAACACAGCTTACCTACGCACTATGCTGCTCAAAGAATATGTTAGGTTATACTTTAGAGCTCTTTCTGATGAAAATTTGAAAATTCTCTTGGTAGTCATAGCTAGTCATCAGGGCCAGTGTTTTAAATCCTGCGAGTTAATATATAATGTGTATGTTTTTTAGTTAAATTTAATTTCAAGCTCACATTTTGACATCACACTGTCTATGCTAGTGTTGATGTGACTAACCCATGTCTATCCCTTTGAGGCCTCCACAGAGTTCTGTGTCATACAAACTGAGTACACAATGCAGAGATGGGGGAACCCCCCCAGTACTGTCAGACAGCTAACACATTTTACAGTTGTCTATCCCTTGGCCAAGATCATTTAGAAAATCAGAAACAACAGTGGTCCCAGAATTGCTCTTTAGGAGACTTCAATTTTAATATTAGTCTGATCATTCATTAGCTGGATGTAGGAAATAATTTCAACATTTTTTATATTTTAGGAAATCATTTGACATGAGATTGCAGGGAAAGAGGCTGAGGTTTATGATTAATGACTACCCTTTGGATCTGGCTAACATTAGAAGTAATGTCCACCAAAGGTTGCTTCTGGAATAAATGTGGTTCTGATATTCTTAAATGACATTACCGAAGAGATAGAAGATATGATGTCAAAATTTTCAGGTGATAAATAAAGATTGGGAGAGTGGGTAATGATTGTCACCAAGTTGTGCTACTCATTAACCATTCTGGATGACTTGGATAGGCTCCCTCTGAGGCTCCTTCAAAATGAGTTGGATAGGCTTCGAGGATGGTCAGAAAAGTGTCATCTCTTTAAATGCAGCAAAATACACCTTTCGCTTGTGGAATAGCATCCCCAGAATAACTCGTTTAGGAATCTATTAGCTTAGTGGAGTATTGTAAATTGATTAATTTTATTAAAATTTAATTGTTGATCAATTAAATGTAAATCATGCCTCAGACTAGAGCAGCAAAGAAACCGGCAAAAAGTAGCAGAAGTGCTGTGGCTTGGGGGAGAACCAAAGGGGACAGTTCTACTAGGAATCATGGCCCTAAAAAACCATGCAACTTGTGCAACATTTGTCAATCTTTTTGGAACAAGACATCATATATTCAAGGAAGATGTCTTTGTGTGAGTTCTGGTGTAAAGTGGGTGTAAGGAAATTAGATGCCAACATTCTGATGAACGTTTATGAGTGAGAGTTTGAAGAGTGGGGTAGATGCCCACAAAGGAATTAAAATGAGGAGAAGGGAGCATTAAGCTCTCACCTGCCTCACTCAATGATGGAGCTCAGACTTGTGCATCAGGCAAACATCAGGCACAGCGGCAAACTCCAAGGTAGAATCACTGACAATAACCACCATGTCCCACAAGAGGTGATTATTGTCAGTGATTCTGTGTTAGAGAAATGGGAAATATATTGTACAAGAAGGATAGGTGGAATAGGATCAGGGTATGTTTGTCAGGGGCAAAAGTAGATGACGTTGTAGAGCAGATATTATCTTTTAAGGGCACCAAAAGGTGTTATTGTTCTACACATTGGCACTAATGATATTAAAAGTAGGAAATCAGAGGACTTACTTCACAAGTACAGGGCAGTGTTCGAAAAAAGTTGGGAATTAGGGTTGAATTTGAAAGTGGCTGAAATTCTGTCCAGAGACAGTAGGACAGAGTACATATGGAGAGCCTTGTCAGTCAGTTTGGCTCTGAAGAGAGAATGTGCAAGGCTCGTGGGATAGAGAGACTGATTTTACAGGTATGGGATAAACTTAAATGGAAGGGATGCAAGAATATTTTCTGATGCTATCAAGGAAGTGATAGGCAGGTCACCAAACTACTAGCTTTGGGGGGGGGATACACAGACTGATAGATTAACCAGAGCTAGAGGTGAAGTTGATTCTTTCACAGCTGCATATTGAAAAATGCAGCTGCCTGGAAAGAAAAGTGTCAGGGGGTTTCAGGCTCTGTTGTGGGGCATCATGGAATAAATGAATTTATGGGCTGTGTAAGGGTAACTAAGAGTAAGAACATGTGCATGTATACTACTGCCAGAAGCATTGTAAATAAAGTTGATGAATTTGAAGTACTGATTTAGTGATCAAATGCAGACATTGTAGGGAGAGCATTTTTAGGGTAATGTTGAATTTAAATGTTGCATAGTACAATGGATACAGGAAGGACACACACAGGATAGGAATGGGGAGGGGTATTGCTCTTAGTTAAGAAACATGGGATTTACTTAAAGATTTAATTACCATCAGGGGTAAAGTTAAGGGTTTTTGCTTCCGTAAAGGCGAGTACAGTGGTCTCCGACAGTTTTTAAATTCTGTAAAGTGGTATCAACTGACGATGTTACCAACAGTAAATTCTAAGTGGGAAGCATTCAAGGAATTAATCGTGGATGCTACTAAAAGTTTCATACCTATTAAGAAATAAAGTTCAAGGTTTAGGCCTAAATGGTTGTCAAATGAATTAATGAGACTCGTAACAGAGAAGTAAAATGCATGGGATGCATATAAATTATCAAGCGACTCAGAAGCCTGTGACAGATATAAGTTAATCTGTAATCAGGTCACAAAGGAGGTTCGGCAGGCGAAGGCAGATTACGAGAAATCCTTGGCAAAAGATGCTAAGAAAAACAGCAAGGATTTCTTTACTTATATAAACTCTAAAAGGAAGGGGATGAATCTGATTGGTCCACTTGACATCAATGGTTCGACTGTTGATGATCCTGCTCAGATAGCAAACAAACTGAATGAGTATTTTGCATCTACATTCACACGTGAGGAATTATTAAGGTTTGAAAATGGCAGAAGGATATCAAATTGTAGCAGGATACTTAATGATTTTGTAATAACTGAGAGCAAAGTGGAAGAGAAACTGTTGAAGTTAAACATAAGAAAAGCACCTGGGGTGGATGGGATCTATCCAGTTATATTAAAGAAGGCGGCAAAGCAACTAAGCAAACCTTAAGCCATAATTATGAGAGCATCCTTGGACTCAGGGGAGGTTCCCACGGACTGGAGATGTGCAAATGTATCCCCAATTCACAAAGGGGGATCGAAGGGTGACACAAGTAATTACAGACCAGTTAGTTTAACTTCTGTTCTGGGTAAAATAATGGAGTCGCTGGTTAAAGATGCATTGCAGGATCATCTAGACAAGACTGCAGCAATAATTCAGACACAGCATGGGTTTGTTAAGGGAAAGTCTTGTCTGACAAATTTGATAGGATATTATGATGTGGTTACAAAGGAACTGGATGCAAAAAATAATTTTGATATCATATATTTGGATTTCAGGAAAGCTTTTGACACTGTGGCGCATGGAAGACTATTGTACAAATTGGAGCAGAATGGTATTAAGGGTAAGTTGCTACAATGGATAAAAGGATGGTTAAGTGCGAGAAGACAGAGGGTGGTAATCAATGGGTGCTGCTCTTCTTGGACTAATGTTATTAGTGGAGTCCCACATAGTTCGGTGTTGGGTCTACTGTTGTTTTGTATATTTATCAATGATATTGATGAAGGTATATCAGGCTTAATGTCGAAGTTTGCAGATGATACAAAGTTGGCAGGGTTGTTAATGATAGTAATGGCAGTGTGCTACTGCAACAGGATCTAGATAATTTGGGCAGATGGGCTAAGAAGTGGCAACTGAAGTTTAACCTTGACAAATGCAAAGTACTGCATATGGGTAGAAGTAACCCCAGAGAAACGTACCAACTGTGTGGTACTACACTTAAGGTGGTAGAAAATGAAAAAGACCTGGGAGTAATTGTGCAGGCAGATATGCAGTTTTCTGAGCAATGCAGACAGGCTGCCAGGGCAGGTCATGGGGTTTTGTCAATGATATATAGGAATTTTGCTAGCAGGGAAAAGGAGGTGATTATCCCTCTGTATAAGGCAATGGTCAGGCCACGCCTTGAGTACTGCGTACAGGTCTGGAGGCCTCATTTTAGGAAGTATGTAGATTTACTTGAGCGTGTACAGAGAAGGGCAACAAGATTGGTGAGGGGAATAAAGGGATCCTCTTACCAAGAGAGGCATAAGTTCTGCAAATTACAGTGGCTGGAGACTAGGCACCTGCGCGGTGATCCGATTGAGGTATATAAGACCTTGAATGGGTTGAGCACGCTGAATTCTGATGGGATCCTTCCACTTGTTTAGATTACGAACCTAAGGGGGCATAAATTCAAATTAAGAAAAGACAGATGTAGAATAGATGTGCGGAAATTTGCCTTTAGCCAGCGGGTGGTTAATTGCTGGAACAAACTTCCATCTGTCGTTGTGGAAGTTGATCGGTTGAATAAATTTAAGGAGGAACTGGACAGGCATTTGGAGGGAATGGTGTGATTTTTTTTTTTTTTTTTTTTTTTTTTTTTGGCTGATGCTACATAAGCTCATACACATGCTTTCTTGCATCACATGCCACTACTACTACTACAGTGATTCAGATGGTCATTATTTGTTTCATATTCCACATTTCTTTGCATTTTGCATTAAGTCTGTTTACTTCCTGATCTTATCCTCATAGGATTTCTGGAGGTTGCAGGTTTTGGGCACTGTTGTGTCGATCAGGTAGGCAGCCATTTCTTTCTTGTAAATGGGATAAAATCTTGTGCGGTATGGGATCACCTTATCCATTTTAATGGTGTTGTTCCATAGAGTTTTTAAGTAGGGGTTTATAGTGCTGCATGGGGTTCATGCTTGTAATATATGATTGATCAACTGGTATTTTTGTGCTATCTTCTGATATATTATCTTAGTGACCTGGTTGTGTCTATGAGTGTATGCCATCTGGGTGATGATAACCTTGCATCCCATGTTGATGTGCTGGATTGTTTCTGTGGTCAGGTGGAATTGTTGTCATATACCATCTGTTAGTCTGGGTCCTTAGCTGGTCTTAGATGACAAACATGTATCCTTCAGTCTCTGGAAACAGCTTCCTGCTCATAAGCCATGCATTTGAATCGATCTTATCTATGTAGCATTGATGGAAGTCATTGTGGTGTCTGCAATGGACTGTCTTCTTTGCCCATCTTTCTGTCTTTGTTTCTTCTGTTTGCATTTGGTCTCTTTGTTAAGGTTGAATGTTGCATACCGTTTGTCTATCTTTCTTATGTTTTTGTAAATTGGTGATGTTTTCCTGGAAGTACTCCTACAGCTTCTTGATCACCTTCTTTTGGTCAATGAGGCCAGTCAGTCCCCTCCCTCCTTCTTCTTCTTCCAGGTTATGGTCTGTCTCAATGGCTAACTTCAGGTGGTATTGGCAGTTCTTCATCATTGTTATACTGCTCGATCTGATAATTTCCTGCAGCTTGCCGTTGGTCCAATCTGTGATCACAAAGTAGTACATTAGTAATGGGACTTCTTAAGTGTTTATAGTTTTGGCAATTTTCCCCCCCTCTTCAGTTTTGATTTTAGCAGGCTTCTCAGTCTCTGATGGTATTTCTCAGTAAGGCAGGCCTTGATCTCCTTGTGATCTAACTGGTGGACCTGCATCATTCCCAGATATCTGTAGGTCTCTCTCTCTGTCATGACTTCAATCTCTTCACTAGTCTTCAGCTTGTAGTTTCATCTGACTGGATATTGTTGATGCAGTCCATGGATTTTGCATTTTTCTAGGCCAAATTGCATTCTGATGTCAGTGCCGAACTCTTTGGTGGTTGTTGGAGTTGATTCTCAGTGGGCAAGGTTTCTCAAACTGTAAGTTTTAATGAAACGTGATGTCATCAACAAAACTATAGATAGGATTTCTCATCAATGGAAGAAGGTCATTAATATACAAGAGGAAAAGAGCGGGCAAAAGAACTGAACCTTGGGGAACACCAACATTAGTGGAGAAGTTAGAATACAGAGTGTCATCTGCAGTAAGCAGTAGCCGACCGGGCTAGCCGAGTGGGTAAAGTACCTGCCCGGCAACCCAAAGGTCGCGGGTTCGATTCCCGCCTCGGGCTTGGATCAAAGTACTGCAAAAACCTTGGGAGGTGCAATATGGCCACAGAAGCCGATGCGCCAACAACTACCAAAAAAAAAAAAAAGCAGTAAGCAGTCAAAGCTTACTGCAGATGATAGTAAGCAGTCAAAGCTTACTGCAGAAAATAAATATAATGTTATAACTTAAGGATTTAATTTTTGTTTTGAAACTTTATTGAATTAAATCGGAATCATGACTCTGACCAGAGCAGCAAAGCAAAAGGCTCAAGCTAATGGGAGTGCTGTAGTTCAGGGGAGAACTGAGGGGGGGGCAGTTGCCCTCTGAATCACAGTCTTTTAAAATGCACTGTTTACTTGATGTTTGCGGAGCAGTTGGGTACGGGACATGATACTGCCGTCTTTGTGTGTGCACGATGTAAGGAGTGCAAGGAAATCAGGCGACAACTCAGCGTTGTTATGGGCCTTTATGAGAGCTTGAAGGACAGGGTGGATGCCCTCGAAGGAAATAAATTGAGGGGCCGATCAAGCTCTCAGCTGCCCACATCAACGACAGAGCTTGCACTTGGTCATCAGGCAACACAGAGGCAGCCCCCTAGGCAGAATGCGCTGGTCCCACAGGAACTAGTAGTTGTTGGTGACTCTGTTGTCAGGGAAACGGGGAACATGCTTTGTAAAAAGGATAGGTGGAATAGGACCAGGGTATGTCTGCCAGGGGCAAAGGTGGATGATGTTGTAGAGCGGATATTATCTTTTAAGGGCACAAAAGGTGATATAGTTGTACACGTCGGCACTAATGATATTAAGAGTAGGAGACCGGCGGAATTACTTAGCAAGTACAGGTCACTGTTGAAAAAAAGCCGTGAATTAGGGTTGAATTTGAAAGTGTCTGCAATTCTGCCCAGACACGATAGGAGGGAGTATATGATGAGAGCCTTGTCGATCAATTCGGCCCTGGAGGGATTGTGCAAGGCTCAAGGGGTAAAATTTTTTTCAGCCTGGACTGTACTTGTTAACAGGAGAGATTGCTTCTACAGGGATGGGATACACTTAAATAGAAAGGGTGCAAGAATTTTTGCTGATGCTGTCGAGGCAGTGTTAGGTGGGTCGGAAAACTGCTAGTTGGGGGGGATACAAGGACTAATAGATTAACAGTAGCCACTGGCAGAGGTGGAAGTGATTCTTGCACTGCTTCTATTGAAATGAGCAGAAGCCTGAAAAACAAGATGCAGGATATTTCAGAGACTGCTGGGAGTCATTGCAGTACAAGTAAACACATGGGTTGTGTTAGGGTAGCTAAGAATAGAAACAGGTACATGTATACCTGCGTGTACACCAATGCTAGGAGTTTGGTAAATAAATTTGATGAATTTGAGGTATTGCTCAAAACATCAAAGGCAGATATTGTTGGGATATCAGAGACGTGGTGTCACACAGATATAAGTAATGCGGAACTGGAATTTGGGGAATACAATGAGTATAGAAAGGATAGACAGGACAGGAGGGGAGGAGGGGTTATGCTATTAGTTAAGAAACACATAAAGTCCAAGGAAGTGAAGCCAGTCGACATCGATGGACAGGGCAGTGTCGAGTCAGTTTGGTGTGACATAAGCATAGGGAAATCAAAATTGAGAGTAGGAGTGTACTATAGGCCTGATGACTCTGATGAGTATAATAAGATATTGTACAGGGAAATAGAGTGGGCCAGTAAATCAGAGAGTCTTATAATGGGGGATTTTAATTTCCCAGATATTGACTGGAATTTGTGGGTTGGTCACTCGCACACTAGCAAGGCTTTTGTGGATTTATTGGATGATTGTTTTCTACATCAGCATGTTCGTGAGGCAACAAGAGGGAGCAATACTCTTGATCTGATTATCAGTAGTGATTCTTCATGCATTAAGAATCTGCAGATAAATGAACCACTAGGTGGCAGTGATCACAGTGTGTTGAAGTGGGATTTACTCAAGGAGGTAACTACCATCAGAGGTAAAGGGAAGGGTTTTTGTTTTCGTAAAGGCTACTATGATGGTCTGAGACAGTATTTAAATTCTATACAGTGGGACCAACTGATGATGTTACCAACAGCAAACTCAAAATGGGAAGCATTCAAGGAACTAATCTTGGAGGCTACCAGGCTTTACATACCAACTAAGAAATATTGTTCAAGGTTTAGGCCTAAATGGTTGTCAGATGAACTAATGAGACATGTGGCAGAGAAGAAAAATGCATGGGATACATACAAATTAATGGGTGACATGGAAGCCTATGATAGATATAAGTTGGTCTGTAACCAAGCCACAAAGGAGATTAGGCAGGCAAAGGGAGACTACGAAAAATCCTTGGCAAAGGATGCAAAGAAAAACAGAAAAGAGTTCTTTACATATTTAAACTCAAGAAGGAAAGGGATGAATCAGATTGGTCCACTGGATATTGATGGTTCAACAGTTGAGGATCCTGCTCAGGTGGCTAACAATCTAAACGAGTATTTTGCATCTACATTCACGCATGAGGAGTTATTCAGGAAGGATAATGATGTAGGTAAAGTAAACATTGGCAGGGAGCTGGATGATTTTGTAATAACTGAGAGGAAAGTGGAGGAGAGATTGTTGAGGATAAACATAAAAAAGGCACCTGGGGTGGATGGGATCTATCCAGTTATATTAAAGGAGGCAGCAAAGGAAGTAAGCAAACCCCTAGCCATAATTATGAGAGCTTCTTTGGACTCAGGGGAGGTACCCATAGACTGGAGATGTGCAAATGTAACCCCAATTCACAAAGGAGGATCAAAGGCTGACACAAGTAATTATAGACCTGTTAGTTTAACTTCTGTTCCAGGTAAATTAATGGAGGCACTGGTTAAAGAAGCACTGCAGGATCATCTAGACAAGAATTCAGTTATAGCTCAGACGCAGCATGGTTTTGTTAAGGGCAGGTCTTGCCTGACCAATTTGATTGGATACTATGATGTAGTCACAAAAGAACTGGATGCAGCGAATAACTTTGATATCATATATTTGGATCTTAGAAAGGCTTTTGATACTGTTGCACATGGAAGACTGCTGCACAAGTTGGAGCAGTGTGGCATTGGAGCCAAATTGCTGCTATGGATAAGGGGATGGTTGAGTGGCAGAAGACAGAGAGTGGTAATCAATGGACACTGCTCAACGTGGACTAATGTTATTAGTGGAGTTCCTCAGGGTTCAGTGTTGGGTCCGTTGTTGTTTTCGGTGTTTATGAATGATATTGATGATGGGATATCAAGTTTAATGTCCAAGTTTGCAGATGATACAAAGGTTGGCAGGGTTATTAAGGACACTACTGACGCTATGCTGCTGCAACAGGATCTGGAAAGGTTGAACAGATGGGCTGAGAGGTGGCAAATGAAGTTTAACATTGACAAATGTAAAGTACTACATATGGGAAACAGTAACCCCAGAGCAACGTATCAACTCTGCGGTACTACACTGACAGTGGTGGAGAATGAAAAGGACCTGGGGGTAATTGTGCAGGCAGATATGAAGTTCTCTGAGCAGTGCAGACGAGCTGCAAGAGTAGCTCATGGTGTCTTGTCAATGATATACAGGAATTTTTCTAGCAGGGATAAGGAGGTGATTATTCCCTTGTATAAGGCAATGGTTAGGCCACACCTTGAGTACTGTATACAGGTCTGGAGGCCTCATTTCAAGAAGGATGTAGAGCTGCTGGAACGGGTACAGAGAAGGGCAACAAGATTAGTGAATGGAACAAAGGGTTGCTCTTACGAAGAAAGGCTTAAGTTTTGCAAATTACAGAGTCTGGAGACTAGGCACAGGCGAGGTGATCTGATAGAGGTGTATAAGGCTTTGAATGGTTTGGGCATGCTCAATGCCAATGGGATTCTTCATCTTGCTCAGAATAATCACCTCAGAGGGCATAAATTCAAATTGAGGAAGGACGGATGTCGGATAGATGTGCGGAAATTTGCCTTTGGCCAGCGGGTGGTTGGTTGGTGGAACCGACTTCCATCACTTGTAGTTGAAGTTGATAGCCTAAACAAATTTAAAGCTCAACTGGACAGGTATTTCGAACGAACGGAGGGGTGAAATGGGAGTGGGTGTGTTTTTTTTTTTTTTTTTTTGGCTGATGCTGAATAAGCTTGCTTTCTTGCATCATATGCCTCTACTAATGCTAATGCTAAAGAGAAAACCGGATATCTAATTACAAAAAAAAAGTTGGCAGACTATAAGATGGAAGCTTACTTAGGAGGTCTTCATGCCAAACATAATCAAAACATTGCCTTTGAAATGTCAATGACAACTGCTTGAGTTTCACCAAACTTTTCCATTGAATTTGTCAATAGATTAGCATTAGCATTAGTCGAGGGATATAATGCAAGAAAGCAAGCTTATATAGCATCAGCCAAAAAAAAAACGCTTTTCCATTTCACCCATCCATTCACTCCAAAAGTTTGTATAGTTCAGACTTGAATTTATTTAACCTGTCAACATCCACTACAGATGGAAGTTTGTTCCAGCAATCAACCACCTGCTGGCTAAAGGCAAATTTCTGCACGTCTATTCTACAACATTCTCTCTTCAATTTGAATTTATGTTCCCTCAGGTGCGGAATCTGAACAAGAGGAAGAATCTCATCAGCATTGAGCTTGCTCAAATCTGGGTAACTTATAACAAAGATGGATAATATAAGCCAGAATATCACCATTGGAGTGACACTGACAATCATGGATTAGATTTTTTTTCTTTTTTTGGTAGTTGTTGGTGTATCGCCTTCTGTGGCCATAATGCACCTCCCAAGGTTTTTGCAGTACTTTGATCCAGGCCCAAGGTGGGATTCGAACCCGCGACCTTTGGGTTGCCAGGCAGGCACTTTACCCACCCGGCTAGCCCAGTCGGCCATGGATTAGATAGAAGGTTTCTAGATAGTTTAAGAGTTGGCGAATAATTGATTCCTCCACTACTTTAGAAAGAGTAGAAGCATGTGCATACTGGATGATAATTGGATGGAAGGGCTTTGTCACCCTTTTTAGGAACTAGCTGGATATGAGCAAATTTCCAAGCAGAAGGGAAAGCACCTTTGGAATAAGAAAGTGAAAAAAGGTGACACAGATTAGGAGTAAGATCAGGAGCACAGGATTTGAGAAAAAAAGTGGAGAAATACCATCAGTACTTGGAGCTTTCTTAGCATCAAGATTGTTCGAAATCCTTCTAATATCTTTTTGACGGAAGTCCACAGGAGGCATTGAATGGAGTGTGCTGGGAATGGTAGGAGGTGTATTACTGAGATCATCAAGGCATGAGTTGGAAGAAAAGTAGGTTGCTAGCAGCTCAGCTTTATCTTTGGTGGAGTAGAGCCATCTGGTTTTGACAGATGTGGGAACAGAAATGGGCAAAAATTGTGGCCAACAACTTTGGCTAGAGACCAGAATGCTCAGCTATCATTTTGACAAGAAGCAAGTTTTGTACTCTTAGCCTATTTGAAATCTAGTTTGGAATGATTAATAACTGTTACAGTTCTTGTGTAGGTAGAAAATGTACCTGGAGAGGCCATCTGCGATAAGTAGCATTCTTATCTTGAACAGCCTTAGCACATTTATTAGAAAACCCAAGGTTTAAATAAAGAACAATCTTTTAAGGTGGAGTGTGAAATAAAGGATTTTATTCCTACAAGAATAATTTTGCTGACACGATCTGAACAAATGTTGACATCCAAATATTTGAAACAGTTATCCAATCAAGGAAAAGAAGAAAAGGAATCTCACAGATCATTATGTTTTGCATTCCTGTAATTCCAAACAACACGAGTTTGAGAATGGCCATGAGAGAAAGGCTCCATTGGAGAAGAGAGCATCACCAAGTTGTGATCTGAGGTGCCTAGAGGATCACTCACCTTCACCGTATACTTGGAAGGGTTGTTTGTGAGAAAAAGATCATGAGTTTTACTGCATGGCTCTGGTATTCTGGTAGACAATTGAACAATCTGTGCGAGGTCATTAGTAATTGTAAAAGCTAGCTGCGTCCATGTGACTAGAAAACAGAAGTCAGCTGGAGTTGTGAACATTAAAATCACCAAGGAAAATTGCCTCACTGTTAGGAAAGTTGGACTGGAGAAAGTCAAGTTTCTAAGAGAGGAAATGAAAGAGTTCCACATCATTAGTTGAGTTGGGAGAATGATAGTTGGCAACAGATGAATTTGGCACAATTTGATAGAGTGTGGAGAGATTTTAAGAAATTTTATGTGATAGAGAAGATCGAAAAGAAGAGATTCCAAATTACTGTGTCTCTTACATGGAATATCAGAACGGACATATGCACACATACCACCTTGGAAGCGAAAGGAATCATACAGGAATAATAAAACAAACTATTGAGATGAGAAATGGTTGAATCAACTAATAACTGGAATTCTGTCGGAAAAATTACATGGGGTTTTGGCAGACTGTAAGTAGAAATTGAAATCATTGAGATTAGAACTGAGACCATGTATATTTGTAAAATGAAGAAGGAAGCGTTTGGGCAGTTTAGATCTTTTATACAGATGTGTGTTCTGTTAGTGTGACTATTCATGATGTATTGAATAGTAAGAAAAGGTGGGGAGGACATGCTGTATGATGGAGATCGTTCTGGTCACAATGTATGAAGTAATGAAATTTTTGGATATGCATATACACATGGCAGAATATACCCAGCCCATTGTGTATAGAATATGGTGTAGAATGGCAAGAATATACCCATCTCAATGGCAAGAATATACCCAGTTCAATGGCAAGAATATACCCAAGAATATGAACACTACTCAGACTCTCTCCAGTCATTATCTGGCAGAGGGATTATCTGGTAGAGGCAGTGAGATTATACACTAGCTGCTCTGGATGCCTTCTAGAGAGTTAACAATAGGTTCAGTCTAGTGACTGGCCTGCGATCACCATTTTAGAGCTGTACCCTTCAAAATGTAAGGAAGACTGGATCTCGCCATGATGTCCATCATAACCTCGAAAGACATTGATTATACATACTGCATGATGGAAGAGATGAGGCTTCTGGAGATTTGCTCTGCAGACAAAAAATGGGTTCCATCACTTAAAGCCTCCAATAAACAAAGTGGTGGTATTGCAGTTTGATGAGAGTCATCTATGACTATTTTTCTATTCCATAGAAATAACACTAACTTCCTAAGGAATTTATGGCTTCCTAGTTACTTAGTAATAGAATTATGCACAAATTATGCACTTTCTAAATATGGAATAAATAAATTATCATGCTATACTAAATCTCAAACACAGCAGTAGTGCTATCTATTACACAACCAGACAGCGAACCAGCTAAACCATACAACAGCCTGTGGATGCCTGGCAGTCTGCAAACTTTTCTCTAGCTATCCTCAGAGTAAATATTTTTCATTAAAAAGTATCTGTTATTTAAAAATCCACTGGAGAAGGCTTAACTTAACTATAATAATTAATAAAATAATTTTTATTTTCAGCCATGTCAACGAAAAAACGAAAATGCACTTTTAATGACCAGCTACATTCAGTTTACATGCATATAATTAAAAAGATGCAAACACTAACATCCTAGTTTTGTCTTGGATTTTCTTCTTTGGAACATGTTTTGTCCTGGTTTTGCTCCAAAAGTATATGGTCACCCTATCTATGACCTAGTATTGCCTGGTAAAACAGAGGGGTAGCATTCCTCTGTGTAGTGTGGGTGCCACACCTCGATCCCTGCTTATGTTGGGTTCACCTCTAGTATGCTAGGTGTCATATTTCAAGACTTGCATAGGGGTTATACCCAGGGTTACTAACAGTCCCACCATTGTGAAGGTGCAAGCAGAGGATTTGTCTGTCACAGGCCGACCGACTTTCCTGAAATTAGTTCCACTTGACTTGAATGTCACTCAAATATCAGTTCTATCAGCATTTTAGACTTGCAGGTAGCAAGCCTGCCTTGGCATACCTGAGAGAATGTCTGTGACAGCCTCAAGGACAATCCCTGTACATCAGATGAGAGAGAGAGAGAGAGAGAGAGGGTGTACAGGTTCTTATTCCCTTCTTTTAAAGTATATATGTACTTGCTGTTATTGAGCATGGTGGACAGTGGGTTGAGTGCTACGCAGAACCGTATGTGCTTAGGGCGTGTCTGTGGAAGATTTCTTGTCTGATGAGGATTGTTCTGGTCACAATGTTCTTGACTTTGATGGTGGTGGTGGTTATCCATTTTGCCATGGTTGCTTCTAGGAAGTGTGTCAGTGTTGGATTGACTTTGTAGATCTTCATTGTCTCTATTACGTGGCAGTTGATGTAGGCTGTGCACAGGTTGCGGTGCACCGGGGGAGGGCATAAATTCAAATTGAGGAAGGATGGTTGCAGAATAGATGTGCTAAATAGCTAGAGGGTGGTTGATTGTTGGAACAGTCTTCCATCTGTTGTTGTGGAAGTGGATATCTTGAAGAAATTCAAAGAACTATTGGAGGGGGTGGATAGGTGAAATACATAGTCATAGTTTGTTTTCTTTCTAAAATGTATTTTATTTTGTTATTTTGTTATATATTCATTGATTATCGTACTACTCTACTAGTACGATTATTTATTATTTTTTTGTTTGGGTTTGCTGATAGCATTTTCCAGTGGTGTGTTATAGACAAAGGGCATTTCTGTTTATATATTTACTATAATGCATCCATTTATAATTATTCCTGTATGTAATATTATTTATATTAAGAGAGGATTATTAAGAACTATCAAAATTTGTGTGAAAAACTAATTTAGCCTCTTACTATAAGTAAATAAAAAGCCTTTTATTGTTGGATTAAGAATGTATTTGAATCATTAGATAGTTGAAAAAAATTTCATAAAATCTCTGATAATTATTTTTTTTAGTTCATGGGACAAATTGTAGTTTGTTTGTTTTTTTTAATTACTTATAGATAGACAAAGTAATACAGCTGTATGAAACAATGATGACAAGACATAGCACTATGATTGTTGGTCCTACTGGTGGAGGTAAAACATCAGTAATAACAACCCTGGTGAAAGCACAAACAAGGTTTAAAATGTTATTTTTTTAATATTTGTAATATTTTTTTTTGTCTTATGTAGAATATAATATACTGAAAGGAAAACTTTCTTCGATTATTAACAAAAAAGTTTAATTAAGAAAAGCTGAAACTTATACCAGTTTGGAATCATATTAAATTTACACCCTACTTTTTTTTTCTTTTTTGGGGGGCTTATAATGAATTTTAAATACTTATTACATGAAGGAGTTTGTTTACGCATGGAAAATGTACACACACACATCATTTAAAATGATGTGTGTACAGTTTTTAAATTCTGTACAATGGGATCAACTGATGATGTTACCAACAGTAAATTCTAAGTGGGAAGCATTCAAGGAATTAATCGTGGATGCTACTAAAAGTTTCATACCTATTAAGAAATATTGTTCAAGGTTTAGGCCTAAATGGTTATCTAATGAACTAATGAGACTTTGTTTACGCATGGAAAATGTACACACACACATCATTTAAAATGATGTGTGTACAGTTTTTAAATTCTGTACAATGGGATCAACTGATGATGTTACCAACAGTAAATTCTAAGTGGGAAGCATTCAAGGAATTAATCGTGGATGCTACTAAAAGTTTCATACCTATTAAGAAATATTGTTCAAGGTTTAGGCCTAAATGGTTATCTAATGAACTAATGAGACTTGTAACAGAGAAGAAAAATGCATGGGATGCATATAAATTTTCAAGCGACTCAGAAGCCTATGACAGATATAAGCTAGTCTGTAATCAGGTCACAAAGGAGGTTAGGCAGGCGAAGGCAGATTATGAGAAATCCTTGGCAAAAGATGCTAAGAAAAACAGCAAGGATTTCTTTACTTATATAAACTCTAAAAGGAAGGGGATGAATCTGATTGGTCCACTTGACATCGATGGTTCGACTGTTGATGATCCTGCTCAGATATCAAACAAACTGAATGAGTATTTTGCATCTACATTCACACATGAGGAATTATTAAGGTTTGAAAATGGCAGAAGGTTATCAAATTGTAGCAGGATACTTAATGATTTTGTAATAACTGAAAGCAAAGTGGAGGAGAAATTGTTGAAGTTAAACATAAGAAAAGCACCAGGGGTGGATGGGATCTATCCAGTTATATTAAAGGAGGCAGCAAAGCAACTAAGCAAACCCTTAGCCATAATTATGAGAGAGCATCCTTGGACTCAGGGGAGGTTCCCACGGACTGGAGATGTGCAAATGTATCCCCAATTCACAAAGGGGGATCGAAGGGTGACACGAGTAATTACAGACCAGTTAGTTTAACTTCTGTTCTGGGTAAAATAATGGAGTCACTGGTTAAAGATGCATTGCAGGATCATCTAGACAAGACTGCAGCAATAATTCAGACACAGCATGGGTTTGTTAAGGGAAAGTCTTGTCTGACAAATTTGATAGGATATTATGATGTGGTTACAAAGGAACTGGATGCAAAAAATAATTTTGATATCATCTATTTGGATTTCAGAAAGCTTTTGACACTGTTGCGCATGGAAGACTATTGTACAAATTGGAGCAGAATGGTATTAAGGGTAAGTTGCTACAATGGATAAAAGGATGGTTAAGTGCGAGAAGACAGAGGGTGGTAATCAATGGGTGCTGCTCTTCGTGGACTAATGTTATTAGTTGAGTCCCACAGGGTTCGGTGTTAGGTCCACTGTTGTTTTGTATATTTATCAATGATATTGATGAAGGTATATCAGGCTTAATGTCGAAGTTTGCAGATGATACAAAGTTGGCAGGGTTGTTAATGATAGTAATGGCAGTGTGCTACTGCAACAGGATCTAGATAATTTGGGCAGATGGGCTAAGAAGTGACAACTGAAGTTTAACCTTGACAAATGCAAAGTACTGCATATGGGTAGAAGTAATCCCAGAGAAACGTACCAACTGTGTGGTACTATGCTTAAGGTGGTAGAAAATGAAAAAGACCTGGGAATAATTGTGCAGTCAGATATGAAGTTTTCTGAGCAATGCAGACAGGCTGCCAGGGCAGATCATGGGGTTTTGTCAATGATATATAGGAATTTTGCTAGCAGGGAGAAGGAGGTGATTGTCCCTCTATATAAGGCAATGGTCAGGCCACGCCTTGAGTACTGCGTACAGGTCTGGAGGCCTCATTTTAGGAAGGATGTTGATTTACTTGAGCATGTACAGAGAAGGGCAACAAGTTTGGTGAGGGGAATGAAGGGATCGTCTTACCAAGAGAGGCTTAAGTTCTGCAAATTGCAGTGGCTGGAGACTAGGCACCTGCGCGGTGATCTGATTGAGGTGTATAAGGCCTTGAATGGGTTGAGCACGTTGAATTCTGATGGGATCCTTCCACTTGTTCAGATTACGAACCTAAGGGGATATAAATTCAAATTAAGAAAAGACAGATGTAGAATAGATGTGCGGAAATTTGCCTTTAGCCAGCGGGTGGTTAATTGCTGGAACAAACTTCCATCTGTTGTTGTGGAAGTTGATAGGTTGAATAAATTTAAGGAGGAACTGGACAGGCATTTGGAGGGAATGGTGTGATTTTTTTTTTTTGGCTGATGCTGCATAGGCTCATACACTTGCTTTCTTGCATCACATGCTACTACTACTACTCTACTACTACTATTTCTAGTACCAAGGTAGTTTTAATGTCTCATTTTAATTATATCTCATATTGTGAATACCTTCACGATGAGTTGCCATGGCATTGCACTACCTCGAATAAGTAACACTTCACCCATACCACCCCCAGATGGCACTGTTTCAAGACTTTTTGGCCTCTCTTCGGTGGATGGGTAGGTACCATTGTAAAGGTATTTGCAATATGAGATATAATTTCTACTACCAAGGTAGTTTTAAAATAATGTGTGCATTACCCATGCATAAACAAACTCCTTCATACTCAAGCATTTAGCTAAGAAATATCTTATAGGTTTTCTTCCACACAAATAGTTTCGCATATCACTTTTTTTTTTAAAACAATGTAAGGCATATATGTTATAAACGTTGGATTGCCTCCCAGGTAGCAATTAAAATGAAATTTAATACAACAGATGAATAATATTCATATTTTATATTCAATTTTCAGTGATAAATGATTTTTGTAGCCAAGTGGTCAAGCACAAGAATGCAGGAATGCACACCTATTTGAATGGGCTGCAGTTTAAGCCAGCATGGCTTCTAAATATGGTTAGTGTTTGTATTAATTGTAAAAATAATTAATGTAAGCTTCCAGAAGAAAATGGTTCCCACCATTCCATTCTAGCCAGTGCCAGAACGGAGTGGTGGGCATACTCTTCTGCTGGTGTTTGTGGCTGCAGAATTCTAACAGAAGGAAGCTACAGCCATATGTTTTTTTGAAAGCAAAACTTCCATGCTTCTGAGGTTATATTTGCTTATTCAGAATCCTTCTTCATCAAAGCACATAGGCATCCATTGGCAATATATGGAAAGGTGAATTTAATGATTGTGATTAGCAGACCATATGAGAAAGAAACAACAAGACAGGTGGATATGATGGAAGTGGTAACTTGAGCGAGCGAGCGAGAGAGAGAGAGAGAGAGAGAGAGAGAGAGAGAAAGGTGTTGAGAAGCAGTCTTTAGTTAATATGCAGTTACAGTGTCTCTGCTTTCAAATTAACTAGCAAATTATGCCACTTACTCCTGGTGTCAACTCAATTCTGTCTTGAGATATTAGAGATGAAAAATTCTCATAGTTGTTCAGACTGTTGTACTTAATAGATTGCTCCACAAATTGAAGTGGTGTGGCATTAAGGGCAAGTTATTGCTCTTGTTAAAGTGATGGTTGCTTGGGCAAAGACAGAGAATGATTATTAATTGACATTGCACTTCATGGAATAATGTTATTAGTGTTGATCCCAGGATTCAGGGCTGGACCCATTATTGTTTTCCATATCTATTAATTTTTGTTTTCCATATCTTTAACATTAACAAATGCAAGGTACTGCAAAATGGTAGCAGTGATCCCAGGATAATGTACCGACTGTGTTGTACTGCCTTCTGGGTAGTGGAAAATGATAAGTCCCAGGGGTAATTGTGCAATCAGATATGAAGTTCTATGAGCAATGCAGACAGGCTGCCAGGACTACTTTTGGTCTTTTTTCAATGATATACAGGAACTTTGCTAGCAGAGATGAGGAGGTGTTTATATCGTATTTTAAAAGGCAATGATTAGACTCCATCTTGAGGCCACAATTTAGCAAAATCTAGACCAGCTTGAATGGATGCAGAGAAAAACAACGAGATTGGTGAAGGGAACAAAAGGGTGATCTTACCAAGAAAGGTTACTTCAAGTCTGAAAATTACAACTTCTGGATAAAAGGCACCTAACGTGCCTTTTAAAATACAAAGTCTGTTTGAGATGTTTAAGGCTTTAAATGAATTGAACAAGCTCACTGCTGATAGTATTCTTCCTCTTGCTCAGACTACATGTGGGGGTCATAAATTCAAGTAAGAAATGAATGTTGCATGTTTGAACTGCAGAGGTTTGCTTCCACCTGTGGGTGCTTGATTGTTTGAAGAAACTTCCACTTGTGGAAGTGGGTAGTATGAATAAATTAAAAGAGGAACCATACAAATTATTGGAGTGAATGGAAAAGTGATTGTAAAAAAAGTGTTTTTTTTTTTTTTTTTTTTTGTGATTCTTTTATAAGCTTGGTTTTTTGCATCATATGCCACAACTAGTGATTAATAAGAACATATATTCTCCCAATCTGCATGTTTTATATATGTATCTTCTCCTAGATGAGGGAGTCAGGTCTCTTAATATATAATATTGCCATTTTGTTTATTTAGTTAAATACTGTTTTTGTTATATATATTCTCACGTTTTTTTCTGCCTTTCCTCATATCAATATTGTGACTGTTTTTTCTTTCTTTTTTTTTTTTTTTTTTCTTTTTCTGGATTTGTCTCTTTGCAGCATTTTTTTATTTTCCTTTGCATTTCTATAATTCTCCACTTGTTTGCATGTGGAGAATTATAGAAATGCTTTATAAATGAGAATTATAGAAATTATAGAATTAGAGTCAACCATAACCTTGGAAATCTAGCTAGTAAGGTTATTTAGATTTGTTTAGCTTTTATTGCTCTGCATGTTATCTGCATATTGTGAGGATGCTCTTTTTTGATATTTATTGGGATTGATTGATTTAAATTAATGTTACATCTGCAATCTCTTTTTTTTTTGGAAAAAACAATTGTTTCTTCAAACAATCACACACCCACAGGTGGAAGCAAACCTCTGCAGATTAAACATGCAACATTCATTTCTTACTTGAATTTATGTCCCCACATGTAGTCTGAGCAAGAGGAAGAATACTATCAGCAGTGAGCTTGTTCAATTCATTTAAAGCCTTAAACATCTCAATCAGACCACTGGATAAACAATTCAAAAATTCAGTTATTATGCAAAAACCTGCATAATAACTGAATTTTGATTCCTCTCCATCATAACATCTTCTTATAGTTTCACTTTGATCCTAGTAATTTTGTCCCCTGTTCAGTCGAGTACAGTTTATGTTCTCAGAATATTGTTTTTATTGTGGTTCCATATTCCCATGACAAATAAATTGTAAATATCTGATCCGTATAGAGGATCCCATAGAGACCAGAACAGTGGCTCTCTTCAGAACCTTTCATAAGGTTACACCATGAATGCTGTGTCTTTATGGAAGGCAAGGTTAACTAACATTAATTTAAACTAAGGATTTCATATTTTTGCCCATGCTTTTAATATATATTATTTTGATCCAACTTTCACCTCTCTTGCTACATTGATTTCATTTTAGCCCAGATTTCCTGACATCTAGGTTTAATTTAGATTTCTCCTCAGTATTAAAGAGTGACAATGTTATTAGCCTTCTCCACAAGAGTAATATGTCCAGTTTTTGACCTCTTGATATCATTTGGTTCTCATAATAGCAATACCTGGCTTACAGACTAGAGAAACTTCAAATAAAATACCTGGCTTACAGACTAGAGAAACTTCAAATAAAATACCTGGCTTACAGACTAGAGAAACTTCAAATAAAATTCATCCAATTCATCAGTTCTTTTTCTCTTGTCCTTCATCAGTGAAACTGTTAAAGCCTTGAATGGGTTGAGCACTCTGAATTCTGATGGGATCCTTCCACTTGTTCAGATTATGAAACTAAGGGGGCATAAATTCAAATTAAGAAAGGACAGATGTAGAATAGATGTGCGGAAATTTGCCTTTAGCCAGCGGGTGGTTAATTGCTGGAACAAACTTCCATCTGTCATTGTGGAAGTTGATAGGTTGAATAAATTTAAGGAGGAACTGGACAGGATTTGTAGGGAATGGTGTGATTTTTTTTTTTTTTTTTTTGGCTGATGCTGCATAAGCTCATGCACTTGCTTTCTTGCATCACATGCCTCTACTACTACTTTGCCACCATTCAGAGTCATATCTGCTCTAGATAAAAACTACATAGGTCACTTTTCATTTGCAACATTATAAATTGTTATCCCAGAGGCTCACATCTGGTGAGTATGGGCTTGGCACACCTAGGGTCCTGAGCTGGATATCATTATTCTCCCCTCTTTCTTGGTGATTCCCTTTTACTTCTGACTCTCTCTCTCTCTCTCTCTCTCTCTCTCTCTCTCTCTCTCCCACCACACACACAGAGAGTAAAAAAAAAAAAATTTTTTTTGTCTGGTGCAGCAAAAGCCTCAGGCTTACTTGCACCATATGACAAAAACAATAATAACAACTCACTTTTGATGTACCAACCCCCACTTCAATTCTTGTCATTAGAATTCTTTCTCATTGCCTGTCCTTCATCCCACTGTGTAGCCCCTAGTCCTCTATTCCATTTACTTCTGCTAATTGATATATTATTATTTTCATTAAACCTGTAAATTTGTATATATTCTGTGTGTTTTCTTTACTTCTCATTTCATTATTATGTAAATAAATAAATGGATAAATTGGGTAATAATAATTGATATAATCTTTTTCTTTGTAAATTCACTCTTCAGATTGGGAATACCAACCAAATTATATCCTCTGAATCCAAAGGCTGTAACAGTAATAGAACTATATGGCATTTTAGATCCTTTCACCCGAGACTGGACTGATGGTTTGTTATCCTGCATCTTCAGAGAGATGAATCAGCCTACAGATAAAGAAGAAAGAAGGTATCTTCTTTTTGATGGTGATGTTGATGCTCTTTGGATAGAAAACATGAATTCTGTGATGGATGACAATAGAATTTTGACCCTAGCAAATGGAGAGCGCATGCGCTTACAGAATCACTGTGCCCTTCTGTTTGAGGTAAAGTGCAGATACCTGTTTTCTTAAGTATATGATTTTTATATATCTCTTACAAACACATAGTTAGAGCTGAAATAATTTTTATAAAAACTAATCTTTTTCTGCTATTTTGGTATACATGTGTGCATGCATGCATGTGTGTTTTATTTTCATTACTGTATACCAAATAATTAAATGTTTGGAGTAGTTAGAAATATTAGCATTAGTAGAAGCATATGATGCAAAAAAGCAAGCATATACAGCTTCAGCCAAAAAAAAAAAAAAAACAAACCTTCCATTTCATCCATCCATTCACTCCAAATGTTTGTCTAGTTCTACCTTGAATTTATTTAAGCTGCCGACTTCTACAGTGACAAATGGAAGTTTCTTCCAGAAATCAACCACCACTGGCAAAGGCAAATTTCCACACATCTTTTCTACAACTGTCTTTCCTCAATTTGAATTTATGTCCCCTCAGGTGATTAATCTGACAAGAGGAAGAATCCCTTCAACATTGAGATTGCTCAAACCATTCAAGGCCTTATAGCATTAGCATTAGCATTAGTAGAGGCATTTGATGCAAGAAAGCAAGCTTATGCAGCATCAGCCAAAAAAAAAAATAATAAATAAAAAAAATAAAAATAAATAAATAAATAAAAAATAACCACTTCCACTTCACCCCTCTGTTCGTTCGAAATACCTGTCCAGCTGAGCCTTAAACTTATTTAGGCTATCAACTTCCACAACAAGGGATGGAAGTCTATTAAAGCAACCAACCACCCGCTGGCTAAAAGCAAATTTCCTCACGTCTATCCTACATCTGTCTTTCCTCAATTTGAATTTATGCCTTCTCAGGTGATTATTCTGAGCAAGAGGAAGAATCCCATCAGCATTGAGCATGCTCAAACCATTCAAGGCTTTATACATCTCTATCAGATCACCTCGCCGGTGCCTAGTCTCCAGACACTGTAATTTGCAAAACGTAAGCCTTTCTTCGTGAGAGCACCCCTTTGTTCCATTCACTAATCTTGTTGCCCTTCTCTGTACTCCTTCCAGCATCTCTACATCCTTCTTGAAATGAGGCCTCCAGACCTGTATACAGTACTCTAGGTGCGGTCTGACCATTGCCTTATACAAGTGAATAATCACCTCCTTATCCCTGCTAGAAAAATTCCTATATATCATCGACAATACACCATGAGCTACTCTTGCAGCCCGTCTGCACTGCTCAGAAAACTTCATATCTGCCTGCACAACCACCCCCAGGTCCCTTTCATTCTCTACTACTGTCAGTGTAGTACCACAGAGTTGATACGTTGCTCTGGGGTTGCTGTTTCCCATATATAGTACTTTACATTTGTCAATGTTAAACTTCATTTGCCACCTCTCAGCCCATCTGCTCAACCTTTCCAGATCCTGTTGCAGTAGCAGAGTGTCCTTGACAACCCTGCCAACCTTCGTATCGTCTGCAAACTTGGACATTAAACTTGATATACCATCATCAGTATCATTTATAAATACAGAAAACAATAATGGACCCAATACTGAATCCTGAGGGACTCCACTAATAATATTAGTCCACGATGAGCAGTGTCCATTGATTACCACTCTCTGTCTTCTCCCCCTCAACCACCCCTTTATCCATAGCAGCAATTTGCCTCCAATGCCACACTGCTCCAATTTGTTCAGCAGTCTTCCATGTGCAACAGTATCAAAAGCCTTTCTAAGATCCAAGTATATAATATCAAAGTTATTCCCTGCATCCAGTTCTTTTGTGACTGCATCATAGTATCCAATCAAATTGGTCAGGCAAGATTTCCCCTTAACAAAACCATGCTGTGTCTGAGCTATAACTGAAGTCTTGTCTAGATGATCCTGCAGTGCTTTTTAACCAGTGCCTCCATTAATTTTCCAGGAACACAAGTTAAACTAACAGGTCTATAATTACTTGTGTCAGCCTTTGATCCTCCTTTGTGAATTGGGGTCACATTTGCACATCTCCAGTCTATGGGTACGTCCCCTGAGTCCAAGGAAGCTCTCATAATTATGGCTAAGGGTTTGCTTACTTCCTTTGCTGCTTCCTTTAATATAACTGGATAGATCCCATCCACCCCAGGTGCCTTTCTTGTATTTATCTTCAACAATTTCTCCTCCACTTTACTCTCAGTTATTACAAGATTCTCTAGCTTACTGCCAGACTTGAATACACCTCTGGCATTCCCCTCGCTGAATAACTCCTCATGTGTGAATGTCAATGCAAAATATTCATTCGGTTTGTTAGCTACCTGAGCAGGATCATCAACAGTTGACCCATCAATATCAAGTGGACCAATCTGATTCATTCCCTCCTTCTAGAGTTTACATAAGTAAAGAACTCTTTGCTGTTTTTCTTTGCATCCCTTGCCAAAGATTTCTCGTAATCTGCCTTCACCTGCCTAACCTCCTTTGTAACTTGGTTACAGATCAACTTGTATCTATCATAGGTTTCTGTGTCACGTGTTAATTTGTATGTATCCCATGCATTTTTCTTCTCTGCCATATGTCTCATTAGTTCATCTGACATCCACTTAGGCCTAAACCTTGAACAATATTTCTTAGTTGGTATGTAAAGCCTAGTAGCTTCCAAGATAAGTTCTTTGAATGCTTCCCATTTTGAATTTGCTGTTGGTAACATCATCAGTTGGTCCCACTGTATAGAATTTAAATACTGTCTCAGTCCATCGTAGTCGCCTTTACGAAAGCAGTAACCCTTCCCTTTACCCCTAATGGTAGTTACCTCTTTGAGTAAATCCCACTTAGCACACTGTGATCACTGCCACCTAGTGGTTCATTTACCTGCAGATTCTTAATGCATGAAGAATCACTACTGATAATCAAATCAAGAGTATTCCTCCCTCTAGTTGCCTCCTGAACATGCTGATGTAGAAAACAATCATCCAATAAATCCACAAAAGCCTTGGTAGTGTGTGAGTGACCAACCCACAAATTCCAGTCAATATCTGGAAAATTAAAATCCCCCATTATAAGACTCTCTGATTTACTGGCCCACTCTATTTCCCTGTAGAGTTTCTTATTATACTCATCAGAGTCATTAGGCCTATAGCACACTCCTACTCTCAATTTTGATCTCCCAATGCTTATGTCACACCAAACTGACTCGACACTGCACTGTCCAGCAATGTCGACTGGCTTCACTTCCTTGGATTTTATGTATTTCTTAACTAATAGCATAACCCCTCCTCCCTTCCTATCCTGTCTATCCTTTCTGTAGACATTGTACTCCCCAAATTCCAGTTCTGCATTCCTTATATCTTTGTGACACTACGTCTCTGAAATCCCCACAATATCTGCCTTTGATGTTTTGAGCAATACCTCAAATCATCAAATTTATTTACTAAACTCCTAGCATTGGTGTACATGCAAGTATACATGTACCTCTTTCTGTTCTTAGCTACCCTAACACAACCCATGTGTTTACTTGTACCACAACGACTCCCAGCAGTCTCTGAAATATCCTGCATCTTGTTTTTCAGGCTTGTGCTCATTCCAATAGAAGCAGTGCAAGAATCACTTTCACCTCTGCCAGTGGCTACTGTTAATCGATTAGTCCTTGTATTCCCCCAATCTAGCAGTTTTCCGACCCACCTAACACTGCCTCGATAGCATCAGCAAACATTCTTGCACCCTTTCTATTTAAGTGTATCCCATCCCTGTAGAAGCAGTCTCTCCTGTTAACAAGTACAGACCAGGCTTAAAAAAATCCACCCCTTGAGCCTTGCACAATCCTTCCAGGGCCGAATTGATCGACAGGGCTCTCATCATATACTCCCTCGTATCGTGTCTGGGCAGAATTGCAGACACTTTCAAATTCAACCCTAATTCACGGCTTTTTTTCTACAGTGACCTATACTTGTTAAGTAATTCCTCTGGTCTCCTACTCTTAATATCATTAGTGCCAATGTGTACAACTATATCACCTTTTGTGCCCTTAAAAGATGATATCCGCTCTACAACGTCATCAACCTTTGCCCCTGGCAGACCTACCCTGGTCCTGTTCCACCTATCCTTTTTACAAAGCATGTTTCCCATTTCCCTGACAATAGAGTCACCAACAACTACTAGTTCCTTTGGGACCAGCGCATTCTGCCTTGGGAGCTGCCTCTGTGTTGCGGGATGACCAAGTGCAAGCTCTGGCATTGGTGTGGGCAGCTGAGAGCTTGATGGGCCCTCACTTTTAATCCTTCGAGGGCATCCACCCTGTCCTTCAAGCTCTCATATAGGCCCATAACAATGCTGAGTTGTCGCCTGATTTCCTTACACTCCTTGCATCGCGCACACACAAAGACATCCCCCATGGCAGTATCATGTCCCGTACCTGACTGCTCCACAAACATCAAGCAATTATACACCTATATCAGATCACCTCTCAGGTACCTAGTCTCCAGACACTGTAATTTGCAAAACCTAAGCTTTTCTTCATAAGGGCAATCCATTGTTCTATTCACTTATCTTGTTGCCCTTCTCTGTACTTATGTCAGCAGGTCAACATCCTTCCTAAAATGAGGCCTCCATACTTGTATACATACTCAAGGTGTGGCCTGACCATTGCTTTTTACAAGGGGATAATTATGTCCTTATCCCTGTTAGAAAAATTCCTGTATATCATTTACAAGACACCATGAGCTACTGTTGCAGACCATCTGCATTGCTCAGAAAACTTCATATCTGACTGCACAATTATCCCTAGGTCCTTTTCATTCTCTACCTCCATGAGTGTAGTACTACACAGTTGATATGGTACTCTTGGGATACTGCTACCCATTTGCAGTACTTTGCATTTGTTAATGTTAAACTTCAGTTGCCACCTCTCAACCCATATGCTCAACTTTTCTAGACCCTGTTACAATAATGTACTGTCATTAGTGTCATTATCAACCCTGCCAACCTTTGTATCGTCTGCAAACTTAGACATTAAGCTTGATATACCTTCATTAATATCATTAATAAATACAGAAAACAACAATGGACCCAACACTTAACCTGGGGGACTCCACTAATAACATTAGTCTACGAAGAGCAGTGTCCATTGATTACCACTCTCTGTCTTTTCCCACTCAGCCATCCCTTTATCCTTAGCAGCAATTTGCCCCAATGCCACACTAATCCAAATTGTACAGCAGCCTTCCATGTGCAACAGTATCAAAAGCCTTCCTAATATCCAAGTAGATGATATCAAATTGCAATCTATTCTTTGCATCCAGTTCCTTTGTGACCACATCTTAGTATCCAATCAAATTGGTCAGATAAGACTTCCCCTTAACAAACCCATGCTGTGTCTGAACTATAACTGAAGTCTTGTCTAGATGATCCTGCAGTGCTTCTTTGACCAGTGCCTTCATTAATTTCACTGGAACAGAATTTAATCTAACAGGTCTGTAATTACTTGTCACCCTTTGATCCTCCATTGAATTGGGGTCACATTTACACATCTCCAGTCCATGGATACTTCCCCTGAGTTCAAGAAAGCTCTCATAATTATGGCTAAGGGTTTTCTTACTTTCTTTTCTGCCTTCTTTAATATAACTGTATAGATCCGATCCACCCCAGGTGCCTTTCTTGTGTTTATCTTCAATAGTTTCTGCTTCACTTTGCTGTCAATTATTACAAAATTATTTAGCTCACTGCCAGAGTTTAATACCTTTCTGGCATTCCCCTACTTGAATAACTCCTCATATTATTCAGGATTAGATTATTGTATCCCCCATTAAGACTGTTTAGAAAATTAATCCATTTAAAATGCAAAGTGCTGCAGAAAAAGAAACTAATGTTATATATTTAGCTGTGAAATAAGCATAAAGTACATGCAACAGTGTGTATCTATCAGAGTTTCACATTTAGATATATAACTTAACTTTTTTAAATGATTTTTTTTTTGCTTTTTTTTACATTGAAATAGCCATTGTTCGAAGTCAGTACAATTGTGCGATCTTTGTCATCTCAAAAAAAAATGTCCATTTCAATGGCTGCAGTGAACCCAAAAAATTAAATTGAACATACCATATATTAGGCCAGCCAGTGGTAGGCAGTATCAGCTATATGTGTTATATGTGCATGGTCTGTAATGATTGTAATAAAATATTCCATGGTGGTATACAATTAATAGTTCAAGACAACAGTTATATTCAGCAAGTTATCTTGAAAACATATGTGCAATTGGATTCACAGAAACAAAGTATTAGGCTTTTTTATTTATTTATTTCCAATTTTTCATGAATCCACTAAACGTGAAATTTATAAGAACCTATCAGTAGCATTCAGTGCTTGAAAGCTGAAAAGACAGAAGGTACTTTTTGACATTAGACTTGAATTTTTGTAGATTATAATTTTCATGAAATAGATATAAACAACAATACAGATGTTGGAACAATATTCCCTGATAGAGTTTATTTGAGATATACAGAATAAATTTAGAAGAAAAGTAATGCCGAGAGTGAGAAAAAATACTCAGGTTTTTTTATGCGCAAACGAATATTCAACAATCTGTAAGTTGGGAACTTCTTTCGAAGAAAGACTTCATCAAACACAACCAAAAGTCTTAGAAAATGTGAAGATGAACTGTTTGAGTTTCACTAATCATTTCTATCATAGACAAAGATGAGTAACATAAGCCAGTATATCACTAGTGGATTTACTCTAACAGGATCCATATTGGTGATCATCAATCAGATTGACGGTTTTGAGAACCTTTTTTCGGAACTAACTTGATATGAGCATATTCCAAGCAGAAAGAAATAAAAGCACCAATGGAATAAGAAAGTGGAAAATGGCTATATTGGACAAAATAGAACAAGAACAGGGTATAAAGGCAACTCAGAACAGGAACAAGAACAAAATATAAAGACAACACAGAACAGGTGCAAGTTCAAGAAGCAAAGGTTTCGAGAACAAGTGGAGAAATTTCATCAGGACCTAGAGCTTTTTGGCATCAGAATTGTTCTTCTAACATAATTATCAGATGTGCATTATAGCCATTGTTGCTGATGCACCAATAAATCCAACAAAAACAACAACAACATAATCATCAGAAGACTATGGGAGCCATCAAGTGTTATGTATTTGGTATGGTGAAAAATGATTTTACCAAGACCACGAAAAACAACTGTCTTTCCTCAGTTTGCATCTGTGCCACCTCAGGTTTGTAATCTGAGCAAGAGGAAGAATCCCCTCAGCATTGAGCCTGCTCAATCCATTCAATGCCTTATACACCTCAATCAGATTACCTTGCAGGTGCCTAGTCTCCAGAAGCTGAAATTTGCAGAACTTAAGCTTTTCTTCATAAGAGTACCCCTTTGTTCCCTTCACTAGTCTTGTTGCCCTTCTCTGTACTCATTCTAGCAACTCTACATCTCATCCTTCCTAAAACGAAGCTTCCAGACCTGTACACAGGTGTGGCCTGACCATTGCCTTATAGAAGGGGATAATCACCTCCTTATCCCTGCTCGAAAAATTCCTGTATATCATTGAAAAGACCCCATGACCTACTCTGGCAGCCTGTCTGCACTCTCAGAAAACTTTATATCTGACTGCACAATTACCCACATATTTCTTTCATTCTTCACTACCTTGAGTGTAACACCACCCAGTTGGTAATTTCTCTGGGGTTACTGCTACCCATTATGCAGTACTTTGCATTTGTCAATGTTAAACTTAAGTTGCCACTTGGTCCATCTACCCAACTTTTCTAGATCCTGTTGTAGCAGCATACTGGCTTTCCAGGCTGCTGCTGCTGATGTCAATAGAAGCTGTGCAAGAATCATTTTCACCTCTGCCTGCAGCTACTGTTAATCTATTAGTCTGTGAATTCCCCAAGCTAGCAGTTTTCCAACACACCTAACATTGCCTCGATAGCATCAGGAAATGTTCTTGCACTCCTTTGATTTAAATGTATCCCATCCCAGTAGAAGCAATCTCTCCTGTTAACAAGCTCAGGCCATGCTTAGAAAAATTCTGCCCCATGAATTCTAACCCCACACTGAGAAAAAGTCTACCCAATGAATTCTAACCCCACACTGAGAAAAAGTGTACCCCATTAGGGAAAATTAGTCGCCCGAATCTGCCAGCTGCAGTTTCCCACCATAGCTAGACATAGGGAGAGACCTACAAATACCTGGTGATGGTGCTGGTTCAGCAGTTACAGCACAAAGAAATCAAGGCCTGTCTGACCAAAAAATACCATCAGAAACTCAGAAGCCTTCCCAGAACAAATCTGAACATCATCATCATATTTAACTTAAGGCATACCCCTGAGCAAAAGCTCATTGATGCCAATAATCTAAAACATATTTGAACACTCCCCTGCTGCCACCTGAGCCAGTCAGGCATAGCAGCATGGTAAAAACATCTGCCACGGGGAGGTGGGTTTCCACTCTCTTAGCCTTAACTTATGATGATTCGAAACTATCCGTCTAAAGTTCTCCAAGCGTAGAACTATATACAAATATTTACAATTATTATGTGTACGTTTTTACATTATAAAATCATACATTTGTAAATGTCTTATAAAAACCCTTTGTGCAAACCATAAAAATTCCACGTAAAACTCTTTATACTTAAAAAATCTCCAAGTGCTCCAAGGAAAGGTAACTAATTTTCTGAAACGCCTGCTGTCTTAAATCTTCATATTCCACTGCAAGAGAACATGAAAGCTGTCCTCTATTTCATCACATATACATCTTACTTCTTCCTCAAGACCTAATTCCATTAATCTCAATTTCAGGCAATGCCCAGTGACTAACTTAGTCTGCTTCACCCCCATTGTAGGCCATTTTCTTGCCTTAGATCTACTAGGTTAGATCCACTCTTCCGATCTTGCCATATATTAATTATCTCTTTTTCTCCTCCTTTATATCCAACTTGGTATATACTTTCAAATTTAAAGGACATGATCTTATCCCTAAGATCGTATGAGTGTGGTTCCTTCCTGTGGTATATTGCAAACTCTTAATGGCTATAATTAAATCCACAGGCTCTCTTCCAGAGATAACTTGTAGTGCATCATTTGTTACCATTCTACTTGCCCTTGTAAAGGTAAGGAGGGCAAATTAATTTCCTCCTCACATGGGAATTTTGCACTGCATATCCCCCATGCATGCATAAGTTACTATTGGGATAAACACACATTTATATAGGATGTCCAGCACCCTTCCTCTCAAGTCCCATTTTACTCTTACTATACCCCTAATCTTGGCATAAATTTTCTTAACTTTATTCCTTAAAAACTCTGTATGCATGACAAAACTCAGTCTCTCTTCAAGCACCACTCCTAGGTACCTCATTACCAAGACAGGGCCAATGCCTCATACCTTGATTACAGGGAGCCTATTTCCACTAAATTTTCCCTTTAGCATCAAGGCCTTAGTCCTGGTGAGGTACACCATCAACTTATGGATTCTCATCCATTCAGTTATTCTATCCAGTGTACTTTTGGCTCTTTGCTCCCATGCTGACCTTGAATCCGCATATATCAGTACAATCACATCAGCCACATAGGCCACCAAGTCACAAGCCATTCTTCCTGACTTAATTCATCTAACACGTAATTCCACATATAAGATCCCAGAATGGAACCCTGTGGAGCACCACGTATCACTTCTTTCCTTATTTTTGAGAACTTGGTTCTAACTGTGACCCAGCAATCTTGCAGATAACCTTGTATCAAACGATATAGGTTGTTGGGACTCTTAGCCTGTCTAAGTTGCCTCAGTATACTTTCCCACAATAGGCCATCAAATGCTCTCTGAATATCAAGAAACACCCCAATGACATACTTCTCGAGAGACAATCTTGCCTTTTCTATAACATCAAATATCGCATCTTCAGCTGACCTTCCCTTTTTAAATCCATACTGGTATTCTGATTCTAAGCCATTATTCTTGTATTTGTTATTTAGTTTACAGATCAAAAGCCTTTTGAGCACTTTGCCCAGAGCAGACAAAAGTGCCACTGGCCTATATGATCGAAGATCACTTGAATCCTTATCCACATTTTTCAATATTAATTTTATTTCTGCGTCTTTCCAAACTAGTGGGAAAAACACATTCTCTTACACGTTCATTATACATTTCCAATAACACTTAAGGTCTCTTCTTAACCATATATCTAACAACTTCACCACAGTCTTATCCTTTCCTGGTGCTTTCCTATTTTTACATTTTAAACAGCCTCCATGAGCTCCCGCACTGTGAAGCACTCCATATTTTCTTCATTAGAATAGGCTTCATTTAATCCCTGAATTTCAGTATCCCCCTCGATATTATCCTCCTGAAACAATGTACTTAATATTTGTTGCAATGTGTCCCTCCAGCCAAGTGCTGTTCTTCCATCTATTTGAATAGTACTTTGGACTTTATCAATTTTAAGCTTATCCATAATTGCCTTCTTGTTGGACATTATCCTGCCAACATTTATTTTTATTTATTCTTATTCTTTTAACATATTCCTTCTTAATTTCCATGTATTCTCTTTTATATACCTCCATTTCTATTAAGTCTTGAGTCTAAATCTCCGAAAACGACACCTGGCCTTTAGGACTCTCTTCTGAAGTTGTGCCAGTTCAACACTCCACAAAGGCACTTACCTTCCTACCCTTCCTCATAGCACCATCAGAAGAACATATAAACCATTGAGTTAATAACCTCACCCTCACGGGATCCAGGTTGCCATTCCACTTTCTCTGGATTATCATAGTCCATTCTGTGTCAATATCCAATCAAATTCACTCAAGCTCACCAATGAAACCAGATATCTCTCAGTATCTTCAATCTCAATACTCATTCTTGCCTTTATTACTTCATATAAAATGACTCAGTGGTCACTGGTGGACCAGTCATCCAGGGGTGGCTCTGTAATCTATTAAATATAGATTGACTATACACTGTCACATCTATAAACGACTCACCCAGTGTGGAGGCAAATGTGGGTAACTGCTCAGATCTATTCAAAATCTCTAATCTATTTGCCATAAAGCAATCTTCAAACAGTCCACCCACTCATCTGTTTCTGCTCCTCCCGACCATACAGATTTTGTATTCGCATTGAGTTCTATAATGAGTGATTATTTCTTAAATTGACACACTTTGTCAATATATTCTAAGTAGATATGTGGCTCATCACTAAATCGACAATACACATTAATCAGATATAGCCTTCCAAATGACCCCAACAATTCAACACATACTACATGTGAGAAAGTTAATGAGGCAACCTGTGTGACAGCAATCTCAGAATTTCTTATCACAATGGCAGCCTGGCATCTGTTGCTGTGCTGCGCCATATATTGCACAGCATATCCTCCATGCCCTGCATGCATAAGTTACTATTGCGATAAATACCCCATACCCAACTGGGTAACCTTTTATTTTTCCAGCTAACTCTATATCATAACAATGGCAGCTTCATTCGAATGAAACAAAGGTTTTACGTATATTTAGTGGTATCCAAATAAAAAATAAAAATAATGAGCATTACTAGGACTATAAAGCTAATTATGAAGTACAATATAATATGACAATTAAGTAAATAAAATGGCAATAGTTTTCAAAACGCTTATATTTTTTGGACCTTGAGATTCACTGCTTTCACTTATAACGGCACTCAACGCCCTCTCAATATTTTTGCTTTTGTAAATCAGATTGTCTTATAATGGGGGATTTTACCTTCCAAGATATTGACTGGAACTTGTGGATAGGTCACTTGTGCACAAGCAAGGCTTTTATGGATATATTGGATTGTAGTTTCTTACAGCAGCATGTTTGAGAAGCACCCAGAGGGAGTAATACTCTATATTTCATTATCTGCAGTGATTGTTCATGCATTAAGAATCTGCAGATTAAGGAACCACTAGGTGATCACAGTGTGCTGATATGGGATTCACTCAAAGAAATAACTGCCATCTGGGGTAAAGGGAAGTATTTTTGCTTTTGTAAAGGAGACTGCAGTGACCTCAGACAGTTTTTAAATTTTAAACAGTGGGACAAACTGATGATGTTACCAACATCAAATTCTAAATGGGTAGCACTCAAAGATTTAATCTTGGAAGCTACTAGACTTTCCATACCAACTAAGAAATGTTGTTCAAGGTTTAGGCCTAAATGGATATCAGATGAATAAATGAGACTTGTGGCAGAGAAGAAAAATGTACGGGATGCATATAAACTATCAGGTGACACAGAAGCCTGTTCTAGATATAAGCTGAACTGTAATCAAGTCACAAAGGAGGTTAGTCAGGCGAAGACAGATTATGAGAAATCCTTAGCAAAAGGTGTGAAGAAAAACAGAAAGAGTTCTTTATTTATGTAAACTCTAGAATGAGCTGGATGAATCAGATTGGTCCACCTAATATCTATGATTCAACTGTTGATAATGCTTCTCAGGTAGCTGCCAAACTTAGTATTCAGCATCTACATTCACACATGAGGAAGTATTCAGGGAGGGGTATGCCAGAAGTTTATCAAACCCTGGCAGGAAGCTAAATGATTTTCTAATAATAATTGTGAGCCAAGAGGAGGAATTATTATTAACATTATTAGCCATATGGTGCAAAGAAGCCTGAGGCTTAAGCTGCACCAGCCAAAAAAAATTCCTGAGTTACCCTGAGAGAGAGAGAGAGAGATCACCAAGAAAGAGAAGAATGGTGATATCTGTCTCAGGACTTCTGAGTGTGCCAAGCCCATACTCACTATATGTGAGCCCCTGGGGTAATTGTTGAAGTTAAACATAAAAGCATCACCTGGTTTGGATTGGATCTATACCGTTATATTTTAGGAGGAAGCAAAGGAAGTAAGAAAACCCTTAGTCACAATTATGAGGGTTTCCTTAGACTCAGGGGTGGTCCCCATGGACTGGAGATGGGTAAATGTGTCCTCAATTCACAAAAGGGGATTAAAGTGTGTGTAACATGTAATTACAGACCTGTTAGTTTAACTGCCGTTGTAGGGAAATTAATGGAGGCACTGGTGTTGTTGTTGTTATTTGGTTTTTAGGAGCATTAGCAACTAAGGCCATATTGCTCTGGTGATATGCGGTGGTCTTTTCTTGACCTTTCCGCATCCTCCGTATTTGGTGGTCACGGGCTCGAACCCCGGTCTAATCAAGAAGCGTGTGCTACACACTGCTGCTCTTGCCCACCTGGCTACGGAGGTGCCAAGGCACTGGTGAAAGAAGAAATGGTTGGTTATATAGACAAGGCTGCAATTGTAGCTCAGACACAGCATGTGTTTGTTAAGTGAAAGTCTTGTCTGACAAATTTTTTTGGATACTAGGATGTGATCACAAAGGAACTGAATGCAAAATATAATTTTTGTATCATATATTTAGATTTTACTTTTGATGCTGCTGTGCATGGAAGGCTACTGTGCAAATTGGAGCAGTACGGCATTACGGGCAAGTTGCTGCTATTAATAAAGGGACTGTTGAATGGGAGAAGTCAGAGAGAGGTAATCAATGGATACTTCTCTTCGTGGACTAATGTTATTACAGCAGTCAGCCTGGGTTTGGAGTTTGGCCCATTTTTGTTTTCTGTATTTATAAATGATATTGATGAAGGTATATCAGGCTTAATGTCCAAGTTTGCAGATGACACGAAGGTTAGTAGTGTTGTTAATGACACTAATGACAGTATGCTACTGCAACAGGATCTAGAAAAATTGAGCAGATCAGTTGAGAGATGGCAACTGAAGTTTAACATTGACAAATGTAAATTACTCTACTTGGGTAGAATTAACCCCAGAGTAACATATTAATGGTGTGGTACTACACTCAGGGTAGTGGAGAATGAAAAAGACCTAGGGGTAATTGTGCAGTCAAACATGAAGTTTTCTGAGCAGTGCGGACAGTCTGCAAGAGTAGCTCATGGTGTCTTGTCAATGATATACAGGAATTTTTCCAACAGAGATAAGGAGTTAATTATCCCCTTGTATAAGGCAATGGTCAGGCCACACCTTGAGTACTTCCCTCCTGGCTACGGGCGTCTCCGTAGCCAGGTGGGAAGGAGCAGCAGTGCATAGCACACGCTTCTTGATTAGACTGGGGTTCGAGTCTGTCACCACCAAATATGGAAGATGTGGAAAGGTCAGGGAATGACCACCGCATATCCCGGAGCAATATGGCCTTAGTTGCTAATGCTCCTAAAAACCAAATAACAACAACAACACAAATCGGAGGTCTCGTTTTAAGATAAATATAGAGCTGCTGGAATGAGTAAAAAGAAGCAGAGACGGGCAGCAAGATTGGTGGATGGAACAAAGGGCTGCTCTTATGAAGAAAGGCTTACATTCTGCAAATTGCAGTGTTTGGAGACTAGACACCTGTGAGGTGATCTGATTGAGATGCATAAGGCCTTGAATGGTTTGAGCGCCGACCGGGCTAGCCAATTGGGTAAAGTGCCTGCCTGGCAACCCAAAGGTCGCAGGTTCGAATCCCACCTCGGGCTTAGATCAGAGTAAAATGCAAAAACTTTGGGAGGTACTTTGGGAAAAGTACCTCCCATAAACTTTGGGAGGTACGGCCAATGTGCCAACAACTAACAAAAAAAAAAAAAAAAAATGATTTGAGCAAGCTCAGTGCTTTTGGAATTCTTCCTCTTGTCCAAATTGATTGCCTGAGTACACAAAAATTCAAATTGAAGAAAGACAGATGTAGACTAGATTTGCGGAAATTTTCCTTTATCTAGCAGGTGGTTGATTGCTGGAACAGACGTCTGCATATGCATCTCTCGTTGTGGAAGTTGACTACGTAAATAAATTCAAGGCAGAACTAGACAAACATTTGAATTGAAACATATGATAGGTGAAATGTGAATTTTTTTTTTTTTTTTGGCCGATGCTCTGTGAGCTTGCTTTCTTACATCTTATTAGCATTAGCATTAGATGAGGCCTACGGTGCAAGAAAGCAATCTTGTACAGCATCAGCCAAAAAAAAGAAACCTTCCCATTTCACCCATCTGGTCACTCCAAATGTTTGTCTAGTTCTGCCTTAAATTTATTTAAGCTATCAACTTCTACAACAACAGATGAAAGTCTGTTCCTGCAATCAACTACCCACTGGCTAAAGGCAAACTTCCGCACATCTATTCTACAACTGTCTTTCCTCAATTTGAATCTATGCCCAATCAGGTTCTTAATCTGATTGAGTGGAAGTATTCTGTCAGCATTGAGCCTGCTGAAACCATTCAAGGCCTTATACATCTCGATCAGATCACCTCACAGGTGCTTAGTCTCCAGATGCTGCACCTTGCAGAACTTAAGCCTTTCATAAGCTCATATGCATCTACTAATCCTAATGCTAATGTGTTTATTGACTAACCTGCATTTATAAAAATACAAATTTTATATGTTCAACAGGATGACAAAAGGGACAAAGAATGAAATAGCATTTTTGTTTTATTTATTGCCTATAATTGAAGCAATAAATAAAATTATATTATTTTCATTAATTTTACTGTTTACTGCTTTCCATTCATGTATTTTTTGCACAATTAAAATTGTGGAAGAAAACCCATATTTTGGATTTACAGTATATAAATTATAGTGTACAGTGTCCTGTTCCTGGACTGGATTTGGTTTTACACAAATGAAGATTTGTGAAAATGTATCAATTGCCATAAAATAAAATTTTTTCCTGTATCTCTGCTGATATTTGTTATTTCTGTTTCGAGTTAATATTGGACACTATTTCATTTAGTGGTGTAGTGATTGGTTAGCTGCAAGGATCATTTGCCACTGTCTCAAGGTATGCTGGTGAATTGTGAGAGTCCTAGATATGACTATTTATTTATTTATATTTAAAATAAAGAATTCAGTATTTTAAATTTTTCTTTATTGATGTGTAAAAGAGAAAAATAATATTAATTTTTATGCATACTGATAATAAATGTAAATTGTTTTATAAAAAAATTGATGGTATGGTTGGTGCCCACAAAGTGTTATATTTGTTGGTACAAAATTTATGTAATTGTTGTGGTGTGGTGGGAAATTGCATTGCCATCAGTTGCCATAAAACCTCTCCAAGCCTCTGATTTTAATAGATTTTTTTAGAATTTTTTAAAAATATTCCCTGTTTTAACTTATTATCTCTGGATAAATACTACAGAATAATACTACTGCAAATTAAGGAAACACTACAAATATAGGATCTCTGTATTTGTAGTGTTTTCATAATCCAGTTTTCCATCAGCTGTAGAATTAAAATATTAAGAGTTGTAATAAGTATCTTCATTAATGTGAAGATACTTATTACAACTTATGAAATTATACCATAATTTTAGAAATTAAAGAAATTAAATCTTTCAGATTTTAAATTTAATTTCATTCATTTTTTTGTTGAACTTGTTCACTTGTTCATTCTGTTCACACAAAATAAAATATCATGTTGACAAAAGAATAAATTGTTCATTTTTACCTACACGGAATTACAAATTATGAAAGAGATTGACATATTATGACAATAACATATGATTGAAAAGCATTTTCATCGGTGCTCTTCAAAATCTTTTCATAATGTGGAATGAAGGAATGGACTATTGCAGTCCCTACATTGAATGACTCTATCCTCTATTATGATTATTAAAAAAATTAATAGTTCTGAAGTTTTATAGAAAAGAAATTCAGTTTGTAACTTTTATTTTTACATTGTTTTAGGTTGGAGACCTTCAGTATGCATCTCCTGCTACTGTATCTCGTTGTGGAATGGTGTATGTGGATCCAAAAAATTTAGGTTATAGGCCATTCTGGGAACGTTGGTGTTTTGGTCAGCAGTCAGAATGGTTACAACAGGAATTGTCCTCTCTTTTTGAAAAATATGTTCCAAGTACAATTGATCTAATCCTTGAAACATCAGTTAAAACTATTGTGCCAACAAATAATATAAATATGGTAAGAATTAACATTCTAAGGTTGTTATATAATTTTTTTGCTCTCTTACTTAAATTAATAAAGTTCACTGTAATTTAGTGGTATTTTATCATATACAGTAAACCCCCGCTATTCGCGGTATCTGTATTCGCGGTTTCGCGTATTCGCGATCGCTGATTTAATATAAAATGAAACCTAAAAAAAAAATGTGAATTTTAAAGCGCCGTGAATATTATCCGCCATAAATAAACATGGGCATGGCTAAAATTATCTTTACCGGTCAAAACAGTGCTCAGTGGGTGGGGGGAAAGGGGTGACAAAATCGCGAGCGTGGATGTTTTTCGCTAATCCTTGTTCAGTATGTGTTATGCGCTTGTAATGGAAGTTTTCGTCGTTTGCTTTTAATTTATATGCTTATAAATTGAATAAATTTATCAATTTATAAATTGATATGCTTACAAAAGTGATAAATCTACCGTTTTGCAGTGTAAAACAGACTTTTTTCGAGAATGTTAACGGACGAAAGAGAATTTATTGTGGACAAGTTCTTTCTAACCCGTACAAAAATATGGCTACGAATAACAAGAGAAATGTGAAAATATCAAAGAAGGTGATGACATTAGCAAATAAAATTGAGTTATTAGACCAAATTTCTAATGGTGAAAGTGTCTCCTCAGTGGCAAAACATAAAATCAATGAGTCAACGGTACGATCAATCAAAAAATCGGAAGAAAAAAATCCGCCATAGTGTCCCTGAAAACGCGCTAATTGCTTCAAAAATTTGCTCTAACTCGTGATGTTAAATTAGAAAAAATGGAAAACGCTTTAAATCTGTGGATAGAAGAGACCGAACTCAAAATAAAATTCCGTTGAGTTCACTCATCATTCGCGAAAAGACAAAACTCCTTTATCAACACTTTAGCGAAATTGGTGATAGCACTGGCAGGATAAGTTTTTTTTGCTAGCAAAGGCACTGATTTGAAAGATTTGTTTGAAATTTCTAATAAATATTACAATTAATATTAAATTGTTTCTTATTTTCATTTCGATGCCATATGCTTGCATTTCACTATGGTACTGTCTATGTACATAGTCATATTATGAAGGTACATATAATACATACATATAATACAAAATTTTTGACTAGTTTTTCTTATATATTTCATACTTTGGAACGGAACCCCTTTTTTACTATGGGAGCCATAACTCAGTATTCGCGTTTTCGGTATTCGCGACATTTCTCAGGAACATTACTGTAATTCTGTTTTCAAAGTCTTTTACGATAAGAGTACGATTTTATGTCCCTTGAAAGCAAATTTTCTCACATCTGTCCTGCAAGCATACTTTTTTTAGATTAAATTTATATCCTGTGTGTGTGTGTGTGTGTGTGTGTGTGTGTGTGTGTGTGTGTGTGTGTGTGTGTGTGTGTGTGTGTGCGCGCGCACGTGCGCGCGTGTGTATTGTTTGAAAAATAATAAGGATGCCATTCAGTATTCAGTTTATTCAATCCATTTAATGACTTAAACACTTCAGTCAGTGCTTTGCACAGGTGCCTAGTTTCCAAACATTATTGTATACAGAACTGAAATCATTGTTGGTAAGAGTACAATTTTGTGCCTCTGAGTAATCTTGCTGCTCTTTCAATAGAGTTGGTTTCTTAAAAGGAAGATTCGAGGCCTGCATTGTATTAGTAATGGCCGCTTTGTGCAAGAAAGCCTATGGCTTATGCTGCACCAGCCAAAAAAAAAAAAAAAAAAAAAAAAAAACAACCCGAATAAAACAATGATAAAAAAAAATAAATAATATCGCTTCCCTCACCCGAAGGTACTATCCAGATGACCTTTGAATTGCCCCAAACTGTCAGCCTGTACCACCCATGTAGGCAACTTATTCCAGTAATTTATAACTCGCTGGCTAAAATAAAACTTCCTGCAGTCCAATCTAAACATTTCCCCCCGTAACTTGAATTTATGTACCCTAGTTCTAGCTTCATTTATAATCTTGAAAATTTTGTCCTCGTTCATTTTACTGATGCCTCTCAGAGCCTTAAACACCTCAATAAAATCTCCTCTAAGGTGTCTAGTTTCCAAACTCTGCAACTTACATATTTGAAGTCTTTCTTCATAAGGACGCCCTTTTGCTGATCTCACCAGGCGAGTTAACCGTCTTTGCACCCTTTCAAGAAGCTCTGATTTGTTTTTTTTTAGATGCAGTCTCCATACTTGAACACAAGTATTCCAAGTGTGGTCTAAGATGTAGCTCACCATTATCTTGTACAATGGGATAGTCACTTCATTATCCCACTTGGGTAAGTTCCTCTATATATCATTGACAAAATGCTATGAACTATCTTAACAGCCTGTCTATACTGCTCAGAAAACTTGTCAGACTTTACCCTAGAGTTATTTTGTTCTTCAGCATCTTGATGTTTGTTTGTTGTTTGTCATTTGGTTTTTAGGAGCATTAGCAACTAAGGCCATATTGCTCCTGGAATATGCGGTGGTCATTCCCTGACCTTTCTGCATCCTCCGTATTTGGTGGTCATGGGCTCGAACCCTGGTCTAATCAAGAAGCGTGTGCTATGCACTGCTGCTCCAGCCCACAGTACTACAGTACTTTGAAGTTAGCATTAGCATTATAGAGGCATATGATACCAGAAAGCAAGTTTATGTATCCTTGAAAGCAAATTTCCAAATTTTGAAAGCATCAGCCAAAAAAAAAAAAAAAAAACTTTCCATTTCACATATCCATTCACTTTATAAGTTTATTCAGTTCTTCCTTTAATTTAAGCTATTAATTTCCAGAAAGACAGAAAAGTTTGTTCCGCAATCAATGACCCACTGGCTAAAGGAAAATTTCTGCACATCTATTCAACAACTGTCTTTTCTCAATTTGAATTTATGCCCCCTCAGGTTCATAAATTGAGCAAGGAGAAGAATCTCATCAGCATTGAGCCTTGCTCAACCCATTCAAGGCCTTATACACCTCAGTCAGATCACCTCACAGTTTCCAGATGCTGCAATTTGCAGAACTTTGTAAGCCTTTCTTGGTAAGAGGACCCCTTCGTTCCCCTCACCATTCTTGTTGCCCTTCTCTGTACTGATTCTAGCAACCATGTATACAGTACTCCTTATCCCTGCTAGCAAAATTGCTATTTCATTAACAAGACCCCCCATGACCTCTTCGGACAATCTGTCTGCACTGCTCAGAAAACTTCATATCTGACTGCAATTACCTCCAAGTTTCTTCATTCTCTACCACAGTTGGTACGTTTTTTCTGAGGTTATTCTACCCAAACTTTATTACTTTTCATTTGTCAGTGTTAAGCATCAACTGCCATTTTTCAGCTTATCTGCCCAACTTTTCTAATCCAGGGGCTTACGTCTGGTGAGTATGGGCTTGGCACACCCAGGGTCCTGAGCTGGATATCATCATTCTTCTCTTTCTTAGTGATTCCCTTCTACTTCTGACACACACACACACACACACACACACACACACACACACACACACACACACACACACACACACACACACACTCTCTCTCTCTCTCTCTCTCTCTCTCTCTCTCTCTCTCTCTCTCTTGGGGTAATTCAGAAATTTTTTTTAAGCTGGTGCAGCATAAGCCACAGGCTTCCTTGCACAATATGGATAATAATAATAATAATAATAATAATAATAATAATAATAATAATAATTAGCATACTGTCATTATATATATATATATAATGATATATATATATATATATGGGCCAACCCCGAACCCTGGAGGACTCCACTAATAACATTAATAAAGGAAGAGCAGTGTCCATTGATTACCACTATCTGTCTTCTCCCACTCAACCATATATTTATCCATTGTAGCAATTTCCCCTTAATGCTATACTGCTCCAATTGGTACAGCAGTCTTCCCTGTGCAAAAGTACCAAAAGCTTTCCTGAAATCGAAGTATATGATATCAAAATTTTTTTTGCATCCAGTTCCTTTGTGACCACATCATAGTATTCAATCAAATTGGCCAGATAAGACTTTCCTATCACAAATCCTACTGTCTGAATTATTACTGCAGTCTTGTCAGAGATGATTCAGCAATGTTTCTTTAACCAGTGATTCCATTATTTTCCTCCGAACAAAAGTTAATCTAGCATGTCTGTAATTACTCGTTTCACCCATTGATTCCCTTTGTGAGTTGATGATACATTTGCACATCTTCAGTCCACGGTGGACCTCCCCTACATCCAAGGATGCTCTCTTAATTATGGCTAATGGTTTTCTTACTTCCTTTGCCACCTCGTTTAATATAACTAGATAGATCCCATCCACTTTGCTCTCAGTTATTACAAAATTATTAAGCTCCCTGTTAGAGTTTGATAAACTTTTGGCATTCTCCTCCCTAAATTACTCTTCGTATGTGTGAATGTAGATGCATAATACTCATTCAGTTTGTCAGCTACCTGAGCAGGATCATCAGCAGTCAAACCATCGATGTCAGTGGGACCAAGCTGATTCATCCCCTTCCTTCTTATAGTTTATATAAGTAAAGAGGTCTTTGCTGTTTTTCTTTGCATCCTTTACAAAAAATTTCTCATAATCTGTGTGACACCACATCTCTGATATCCCAACGATATCTGCCTTTGATGTCTTGACTAGCACTTTAAGCTCATCAAATTTATTAACTATACTCCTAGCATTGGTGTACATGCACGTATACATGCACCTGTTCCCACTCTTAGTTACCCTAATACAGCCCATGTATTTACTTGTTCTACTATGACTCCCAGCAGTCCTGGAAATCTGCATTACCTTGCTTTCCAGGCTGCTGCTCATTCTGATAGAAGCAGTGCAAGAATCACTTTTGCCTCTGCCTGCGGCCACTGTTAACCTTTTAATCTGTGTATCCCCCCAAGCTAGCAGTTTTCTGACCCACCTAACACTGCCTTGATAGCATCAGCAAATATTCTTTTACCCCATCCCTGTAGAAGCAGTCTCTCTTGTCAGCAAGCACAGACCAGGCTGAAAAAAATTCTACCCCTTGAGCCTTGCACAATGTCTCCAGGGGCCGAATTGATCGACAAGGCTCTCATCATATACTCCCTCCTATCGTGTCTCAGCAGAATTGCAGACACTTTCACATTCAACCCGAATGTGAAAGTGTCTGCAATTCTGCACAACTTTTTTTTCAACATTGACCTGTACTTGTTGAGTAAATCTGTAGATCTCTTACTCTTAATGTCATTGGTTCCAACATGTACAACAACATCACCTTTTGTGCCCTTAAAAGATGATATCTGCTCTACAACATCATCAACTTTTGCTCTGGACAGACATACCCTGGTCCTTTTCCATCTGTCCTTCTTGCATAGTATATTCCCCATCTCCTTGACAATAGAGTCACCAACAATAACTACTTCCTTTGGGATCGGTAATCATAAAACCTCCTCAGCTAGTCTACTTGGCTATGATCATTGTTCTTTGACACCAGTTGAAAAAAAGCTAGTAAGGCATTTTGCATACGATGGACCAGTTAGTGAAGAGTTACAGAGTTAATGTGTGCAGTTAAGCAAAAGCTAATTCTGTCACGTTGTTTTTCCTGATGATTCTAGTATATACTTATAAAAATATTTAAAGTTTTTGTGAGTATTATTTGTATTTATTAAAATACTATTTTTAGTTACTTTTTGGGAACACAATTTATTAAATTCTGGATCTGAAAATCATTTCTTTTTAGGTTTCCCAACTTTCTCTGATGCTTCATGCTTTACTAAATGATGAAATTCAAGATAAGCTAGTTTTGGAGAGTTATTTTTTGACATCTTTATACTGGTCTTTGGGTGCTTTCTTAGAAGAAGAAGGTAGAATGAAATTTGACCAGTTTGTAAAGACGCTTTCAGCTCTTCCAAAAGTTTCAGATGGAAAAGATAAATTAGCATCTCCTGGTAAGTATGTGTGTTACTACAGTAGCATAACTTAGATTTTTGCTGCTTATGGCCAAATAGCAGAAATGGATCTTTGATTTTTACTAATTTTCATTAAAATAGTGTATTAATTGAATATGTCAAATATACTTATTGAATCATAATTTAAAATAACGTAATTATAATTCTTTTATGATGTGAGTTGATACTATTTCATTTAAATGATTAATTATAATATTAATTAAATCCTAAAATAAAATATTTATTATTAAATTACTATACAAAAATCACATGCCTTTATAATAATTGATTTAGCTAATAACAGTTGTAATGATGTTTTTATTTATGAATCAGAGAAGTAATATCAGATGTTACTAGACTTTTTATACCAACTAAGAGATACTTTTAAAGATTTAAACTTAATGGATAACAGAGGAACTGATGAGACTATCAGCAGCAAAGTAAAATGCCTAGGATGTAGGTGAATTATCTTCTAGAAACCTACAGTAGGTATAAGCTAGTCTGCAGTAAAATCATAAAATGGCATAGACAAGCCAAGGCAAATTTACAAGAAGCCCCTGCAAAGAAAGAAAAAAAAAAAAAAAAACAGCAAAGACTTCTTTATTTGTGTAAACACTAGAAGGAAAGGGACGAATCATATTGGTCAGGTAGATATGAATGGTTGAACTATTGATAATTCTGCTTAGTTTGCTGACAAACTGAATAAGTATTTTTACATCTACATTCACGGAGGAGGAATTTTTAGGGAGCTTGACAGAAGTTATGAAATTATAGGAAGCTATAATTTGAAATAGGCCTCATTTCAGGAAAGTTGAAGACTTGCTAAAATAAGTACAGAGAAGGGCAGCAAGATTGGTGCGGGGACACAAAGGGATGCTCTTACCAAGAAAGGCTTAAGCTCTGCAAATTGCAGTGTCTGGAGAGTAGGCACCTACGAGGTGATCTGATTGAGGTGTATAAGGCCTTGAATGGTTTGAGCAGGCTCAATGCTGATGGGATTCTTCCTCTTGCTCAGATTAAGAACCTGAGGGGGCATAAACTGAAATTGAGGTAAGATAGTTGTATAATAGATGTGTGGAAATTTGCCTTTAGCCAGCAGATAGTTTATTGCTGGAACAAACTTCCACCTGTTGTGGAAGTTGATAGCTTAAATAAATTCAAGGAAGAACTGGAAAAAGTTTTTGGAGCGAATGGATGGGTAAAATGGAAAAGTTTTTTTTTTTTTATATGGCTAATGCTGTATAAGCTTGCTTTCTTCCATCATTTGCCTCTGCTAATACTAATGCTAATATAGAGATGCATAAAGCAACAGAGATCTACATTGCTAGAAATATAATATTAAGAAATAACTAATAATTTAGCTAAACAGTTGTGACAATAGAGATTGTAGTCCCTTAACAATGTCTGCTGAAAATATTATGCATAATATCATGCATAATATTTTCAGCAGACATTGTTAGGGGACCACAACTGTGACTATCCATCTGTGACATAGCATTTGTACATCCAGACAATTACAAAGTGTATTTTAAGGTGATATTGCAATGAATGATTATGAAATTGTATGAGTTAGGATGGAGGCCCCTGTGCTCTAACAAATAATTTTTTCAAATTGTTTTTTTATTTAAATATAAATATCTAAATACCGTAGCTATTTATTAATGCTGGTTGAATGAATTGTTTTTGTGTGCCAAGGCAGTATATAGTATATGTGCTAATAAAAATAAATTCACATTGAATTTATTTTTATTAATTGCAGAGTCTGCATTTTATGCAATTACAAATGTTGCATAATATGCAGACAGAGCACCAAACAGCCAAAAGGAAGAGAATTTAGTCAGGTCAGGAACAAAGTCCTGAACAAGGAATTAGAATTACATAAAAATTAAATGTATAGTATAGGGTAATGACTTAAGGAGATAAGGATGGTAAAAAAAGACATATAAAAGTTGGCAAAAAAGAAGAGAAACCAGGGTAGGAACAGTATCATGCTATCAGTCAAGTAATCTAATAGGTAGGTTAAATAAAAAAGAAGTCTAGATAGTTGAAAAAAAGCGAAGAGAAGAATTAAATAATTGAAACATTCAGGCCAGCTGGGAGCATAAAAGCCCAACCCCAAAGAATGGGCAGTGGCTAAGCAAAGCTTTAATGTGAAGGGGGAAAGTAATTACAACGAATTAATATTTCCTGATTTCCATACCTAAATTTAAAACACACAAGATCTTTAATCTTGTAGTGATGATGCCCGTAAAGTAACAATGCCAGTGGCAGAGAACCTGATAGGTGACAAATTTCCTTTTTAATTTCTGAAAAGCTTTGTTGGTTTTTTTTAAATTCTGTGTTAAGAATTCATAAACAAAATGTATAATATACCAATATTTCATCTTTTCTTGATTTATTGTAATTTTATTGTGTGCAGTTTTTGTTTCTAATAAAAAATGAAATATTTAAACAGTGGTTTTTAGACTTTTTATTTTAAAATAAAATATGTTCAACAGCATTTTTCAAATATTTAATTTTTAAAATTTTTAACAAATATTGAATTAAATTTTTTTTTGAAATATATTAATTTTGTTGAAAATAAAAACATTATAGGGATAAAATATAAAAATGAAAAACTAAAAACTGTTGGCCTCTTCTATTTTCCCATATGAAAGCCATTGAACACAAGAGATTTGAAATGAACAGTGCATGTATTTATGCTTATTATCCCAAGTAAATGAGGAACTCATTTACGTTTCATTTAGAGATGTATCTGGCAATGGTAGGAGAGGTAACAGTGATATTGATGTTTGATTGACCAGTTGAGGTGAAGAACGTAGAGGGCTGGTTAAGTGAGATGACAATGATCAGATCAAGTGCAAAGTGCACAGTGTGTTAGTTGTCTGACGGCACCAGGGGTTTCCCTCATCTCCGAGTTGTGCACTCTGTTTGTGTAGCACAGAACTCTGTGAATGCCAGAGATTTAAAAAGTGTGTGGGGAGTGGATGGATGGGTAGTGTTGTGTACCGTTGTTTTTCTGACCATTTAGCCATTGGGACCCACTGTTACCACACTTGGCCCCTGGGAGGCAGGTCAGGTACCCAGTTGATTTTTGTACTCTGGCAGGCCCTTCCACCTAGTTTCCAAAGATTTCAGTAGCAAGGGCCTATGTAAACAAAAAGAGGGGGTTTATGCTAGAATATAAAAGGCCAAGAGTAATGTAAGCATGGTTTAAATTTGGACGTTATTAATTGATAAGTTGTGTGGGGTGTACACTGTGAGATAGACAGAGTATGGGGGGGGAGCTGAAGGCTGGGGGAAGACAGAGGTATGGGGATGATAGAGAAGGCAACCCCAGAGAGTCAGTGAAGCAGGCCCAGGCCTCACCAGGTGGAGGAAGGGGGTGGCAGGGGGAGGAGACAGGAATCAATTTCCTCCCCCTGGCTGGGGAGGAGAGTAAAAGAAAACCAGGCGATGATCAGATGATGGGGGACCAAGAAGTTTTCCACCAGAGTGCTTGGCATCTGTAGTAGCACTATACCACAGCGGAGATTTGGGGTTTGTGTCTACAGCCAAGATAATGTTCATTTCCCAGAAAGGCAAGGGCATGGTCCAGTTCTGCCCTATGTGGCTGGATGTCCGGTGAATACTGAAAGTATGCAGTTAGAAAGGTGATGGCTTCAAAAGTGGCAGCAGTGAGGTGGGAAGTGCAAAAAGAATGAATCCTGGTGACCATCTGGGTTCCTGATAATGATGGAAGCATAGCAGCTACCGGCAGAAACTGTATTTTCTGGTATGCATGAGGATGCCCAGCGACCTTGCCTCCAGAACCGTAGTGTTCTTGAAGGAGAGGAAGATCAATGTTATGTTCCTCCATAACTTGTAGAGTTGACTTGCCACTGAATAGGCTTTCTGTTCATTGACTTGTGCAATGTGAAGGCTGTGAAGGTTGGCTATTCATAGCTGAACAAGCCATTGGCTATTTCTAGGCTGCCTTGACCACAATCCCTTTATCTCTGATAGTACAGAGGTTCTTGTGGACTGGAGCTCATCACGGGGAGAGTCCATCAAGCATCTTTGGTCCGTTGCACCCGATGTCCTAACCATTCAACACATGAATTAAAGGCTCCTTTCCTACCCGTTGGAAACATGCCAATCTCAGGCTTTTACCCAAGGATCCAAATCGTCCCACTGGTGTAGCCAAAGCATACCGTCCAATTTCTCTATTGCCAATATTAGGAAAAGTATTTGAGAGGTTACTTTTCATCCGTCTTCAGTCTGTCTATGAAACCAAAGGACTCGCCTCTACACTCCAGTTTGGCTTCAAGCAGGGTTGCTCAACTATTGATGTACTACAGAAAACCACTCAGCTAGCAGATAATTCTGATGTCCGTTATGTACTGGCGATTTTTATAGATTTAAAAAGAGCTTTTGACATCGTCTGGTGGCCAGGGATCTTCCGGAGAGCCAGAATATCTGGCTGCTCCCTCAACAACTTCAAATATCTTACAGATTACTTCTATAACAGAAAAGTTACCATGAAAACAAAATTTCATGTTATCACCCGCCAACTCACCAGAGGCTTCCCGCAGGACTCTGTTCTGGGGCCAGCTGTTTGGAATATGATTCTGGATGAATGGCTCCTGCAGAACTTCCCCCACACCACACAACTCTCATATGCAGATCACCTGGTTATCGTTGTTGAGGGCCCTACTCGTGCAGCTATTGAGATCAGAGCCAACACAGTCTTGAATGCCCTGTCGGTTTGGGCTGAAGAGAATAATCTGGAAATCTCTTTAGATAAAAGCAGAATCCTGCTTCTCAAAGGCTGTCTTGACATCAACAGACAACCAACCATTCGTTATAAAGGACATGCACTCAAGAATCAACGTTCATTCAAATATTTAGGTGTCACCCCTAGATGATCTCAGAACTTTCATGCTACATCTAAAGTCCATGAAAGAGAATGCCAAAAATTATATCAATATGCTTGCTCGCTTCACCAGCAAAGACTGGGGTCTTAAGGGACCTGCACTTCACCTTATTTATGCAGCTGTTTTTGTACCGTTCGTAACATACGGCACTGCCGTATGGTTCCATCGTTTGTCCGTCATCAGCACCAGGAACATTATTCTGCAGATACAACGGTTGATGTTATTAAAAATGACTCGGGCTTGTAGAACGACCTCAAAAGCAGCACTACAAGTATTAACAGGTTGTATCCCCCTTGACCTCCAAGTGGCCTTCAAGTGCTTTCACATGCCATCAGAAAGAACAAAGAAACTGAATTCCTGGGGATAAAAACTATTGTTAATGCACATCCGAAACAAGAACTCCGGCATACTTGGCAAGAATTTTTTTCCCTCTGGAAAATCCATTGGGATGATTCCACCAAAGGCAGTACTACCAAGCTATTTCTACCTAGTGTCTCCTACCTCAACAAACAAAGACTTGGCTGGTTCTTCCCTAATTTATATGCTACCTTTCTTCTGTCAAGACATGGTTCATTCAAAAAGTGACTTCAGGACTTTGGGCTTGTAAACGATGCCCATTGTGTTCGTGGAGAACTGGAGGACTGGCACCATGTAATGCACTCGTGTAACATCTACTTGGACCTACGTAATCAATTGTTACTGGATATAAATTTAACCACACTCAGTCCGGAAAGCAACCTGTTAAAATCAAAAGAAGTGTTTTTAGCTTTTAGCAGATATGCATCAGCAGGCTTCAAAAGGCGTTGGTATCATCTCTCCACGTCTGATCCCACAACATAGACATCCACACTAGACATTCCTGAAGCCACTATGATCTCTCCTTGTATATGCTCTTCTCTCATCACCGGCCACTATCAGAACTGAATGAACACCTAACTGGACATCTTCTACGTTGGAATGACGGCACTGAACTGATTTAAATCAAACTCAGACACTTCCTGTTGCACCTTCCCAACTTTGCAGACCTCCCTTATTCTGTAAACTGTCTTCCTTTCCCTGGCCTTTGGTGGGCTCCCAGACCAGGGGTGATTCCTACTTCTCCCTTCCCACCTTTTCTTTCCACTGGAGGATGCCTTCTTTCCTCATCCTCCTCCTTTTGCCTACTTTGACTCCACCACTTCTACTATCTTCCTTTCTTTCTTTTTTTTTTTTTTTTTTTTTGTTTGTTCTCCATCCAGAAAGCTTAGACGACCCTGGTAGAGATCAGCCAGAGTATGAAGGCAGCCTGGCTCACCTCCTAGTGGTGGTGGTGGCGAGCAATGTAGGTTTCCACTAGGGGGGCCCTACAGCCAAGTAGCCAGAGACACAACAACAGAACATAACACAATTCTGCATAAACCAGACATTACACTTTTTTCTGGCTTATGCAGCAGTTCTGCAACAGAGTACATACGGTGTGCAGATGTGGAAAATCACAGGTGGCACCTAACCCTAAATCATCATCAGCCATTTTCAATCCACTGCAGGATGAAGGCCTCTCCAGCAACTTTCCAGTTCCTTCTGTTTTGAGCACTGGCCATCCATTTACTACCCAAAAACTCATGAATTTCATCTATCCATCTCCACCTTTGTCTTCCAGGTTTTCTTCTAGCTCCTCTTGGGTACCATTCTGTTATTTTTTTAGTATATCTGTCATCATGTCTTCGAGCTATGTGTCCTTCCCAAGACCATTTTAGTTCTTTAGTTTTGATAAGAATGTCCTTTACTTGAGTTTGCTGCCTAATCCGTGTGTTTCTCTTCTTATCTAACAGTCTGATTCCCAATATAATTTGTTCCATTCTTCGCTGTGTAGTTCTCAGCTTCTCTTCCATTCTTTTGGTGAGTGCCCAAGTTTCACTTCCACAAGTCATGGTGGGGAGTATACATTGATTCATTATTTTACGTTTCAGACAAACTCGGATATTGCTCTTCAGTACGTGACTATATTTCCTGAATGCTATCCATACAAAATTTATTCTTCTCTTGACTTCCAGCCATTTATCATTATTACAGCTAATTTGTCCCAGATAAGTATATGACTCCACCTTTTCAATTACTGCTCCTTCAATCATTATTTCCCTTTCCGTGGCATACTTGTTCATCATTACTTTTGTTTTAGCCATATTCATCTTTAGTCCAAAATCCTTACTAACTGTGCATAACTGATTAAGATTTTCCTCTAATTCTTTGGGATCGTGGCTTATGACCACAATGTCATCTTCAAATCGTAAGTGGTTTAGGTACTCTCCGTTCACATTGACTCCTTTCTGCGACCAGTCTAATCTTCTGAAAGCTTCCTCAAGGGCAGCAGTAAACAGCTTCGGAGATATTGTGTCTCCTTGTCGAACTCCTTTCTCGATTTTAAATTTGCTACTGTCTTTGTCTAGTCTAATAAAGGAGGTAGCGTTCTCATATATTTTCTTCAAAATCATAATATACGGGGTATCTATGCCTTGTCTTTCCAGTGCCCGAAACATTGCCTTATACTGTATGGAGTCAAATGCCTTTTCATAATCCACAAATGACAGGCATAATGGTGTTTTATATTCATTTGCTTTCTCCATTAGCTGTGATATTACGTGAATGTTATCCATAGTTGAGAATCCTGTCCTAAAGCCAGCTTGCTCTTTCGGTTGATTCTCATCAAGTATTCTTTCTAATCTGTTAGTAATGACCCTTGTGAACAACTCGTAGATGTGGGATAACAAGCTAATTGGTCTATAATTTCCAATTTCTGATTTATCTCCTTTCTTATGCAGCAAAACTATGATTGCATTATTCCACTGCTTAGGCGTCACACCTTTTCTAATGCACTTTGTGAAGAGCCTTGCCAGTTTTTGTGTTATGTCTCTTCCTCCCAATTTTAACAACTCTACAGTAACTTCATCTTCTCCCGGGGCTT